>NC_143551.1:155461875-155787500 GCF_054136105.1 Typopeltis vanoorti
AGAGTTTGAATGCAGTTGATGAGGAGGAGATGTATGGGGAATTTAACAAACTTGATGTTAATAAGGCTGTTGAACGTCATATCACCACACATTCTAAAGGAATGTGCCAGGGAGTTGACATCTGCCTTAACATTTTTTTAATATGAGTCTTGTACTGGGTCGAGTTCCAAAGGAGTGTAAGGATGGCAAGATTATGCTGTTTTATAACAGAGGTGACAGAACTCAGGCAGCAAATTATAGGCCTATCTGTGTGTTAGGTGTTGTGGTTAAGTTGTAGAAGCTGGTGAGATCTAGAATGCAGAATTGGATTGAACAATGGTATTATCTTTGATGGAGAGCATGGATTTGCTAAAGGGAGATCATGTTTTAGTGATCTACTTACATATTACAATAAGGTGACAGCTTTCTTGGACAGAGTAGAGGGATACACAGTAGTGTATATACTAAGATTTTGCAAAGGCTTTTGAAAGATTACTGCATGATAAGTTGACAAACTAGAGTGCATAGGGTTGGATATTAGACTAGTGCATTGGATCAGAGATTGGCTATCTGATAGGTATCAGAAAGTAGTGTATGGGGGAGCAATTTCCTGGATGAGGAAAGACCTCCTAGATGAGTCTGACTCCATGGGGTCTTAGGGTAATAATAATAATGTTATTGTTAATAGTGATGTTTTCTCTCTGGTGCAGGACACTAGAGTGTATAGAAGATTTGAAATTGGAAGCGACCATTTATTCTTGAGCAGGATAGTGAAGGGAAAAGAAGAAAGCATATTGAAAGTTCCTGACAAGTAAGTCAGCTTGTGCTGACTTACTTGTCAGGAGAAAAATGTAAGAAAGTGAAAGTAGGCTAAACAAAAGTCATGGGAAGACTTTTAGTAAGAACATAGAAAATAACTATCAGAAAGGTGGCAAAATATTCTGGAGGCTATTGAGAAAGCTTAGAAATGAAGGAAAGAATAGTGTAAAAGGAATCAGAGATGATAAAAGTGCCATGAAAACTGAAGATAAAAATATTCTAGATGTCTGGAGTGATCACTTTGAAAGATTGCTAAATGAAACAAGCAATGTAAGCATGATGGTAGAAAGCTTTCAACAGGAATGCAGTCAGTATTCCTGTATCATTTGTTGAACGCGGTACTTATACAACGTAGTTTTGATATAAGACGGTCTACAAACTGTAGTAATCCTTTATCTTTTCATATATTTTTCAACACTAGACTTAAAAATCAAATTTTGAAATTAGTGAATTAATTGATGGGGAAATAGATTTAAATGAGGAGGAATTTTACAATTAATAGATGGCGTCAAACCAAATGCACGGAAAGTTCTGCCAAAGATTCTGATTGCGATGGATCCGTTAAAGAATTCAGTTTAAAGAAATTAGCAGAACTTCGCAAGAAAGTTATTTTTATAATGATCTCTCAATGGAGCGCTCCGGAAAATTCACGAGACAATTGGATATTTGTTTAGCTCCATATTATGAACTTAATAAAAAATTGCAGCATATCGATATGCAAGGTCTTATTACTGCCTTCTTGATAACTAAATCAACTTGAGTATGAAATGAGAATTATACAAATGATGTCCAAGAGATTTCAAGTGATTATGACGTCCAGCCACTCGTAAATAAAGAACATCTACGAAATGTTAGTTTTGAAGAGAGTGATGACGATTAAAATATACACTTTATTTTACCTAAGACATTTATGCATTATATATGCAATGAAGTTTACATACAATTTATATTTTTTTATATGTATTTGTTTCATGGTTTGTTTTTTTAAATTACATGAATTAAATAAAAAAATTTTTTGTTGGATGTCATTGAACGATTTCGGAACCTAACCCTACTTTTTCTGTGTGATCTGAGTCTCGCACAATGCAATTTGTATAACGCGGTATTTCTATGGAATCTAACATCTGCATTATACGAGGATTACTTGTATAAAAGTTTTACAGAAGCTGCATTGCATAATTTAGAAAGCCTGGTCAGAGGTTAGAATTTTGGATGATTGATGCAGAGCTCTGAGTACCAGTCTGTAAAAAAAGGGAATAAAGCTGAATGTGAGAATTATATAGAGGAATCTCTAATAAGTGTTCCTGGTAAGATTTATGCAAGTATTCTTGAGAAACGGCTAAAAAAAATTGTGGAACAGAAGCTTGAACAAAGCTGGATTTGTTTCAAATAGAGGTTGTCAGGATCAGATTTTCGCTTTAAGACAAATATTTGAGAAATCTTGGGAATATATCAAGGATTTGTATTTAAGCTTTGTTGATTATTATTACATCCGCACAGTTAGCCAAGTGGCTATGCGCTTTGCAACCATATGCCTGGGAAAGGAGTGGCCTGGGTTCGATTCCTGTCATCGACACGAGGAGCTTTCTCAGACATAGCCAAGTTAGCTGGTCTTGGGCATGGACAGTAAGGTTTTTCTCCCTAGTTTATCTGTTGTTTTTCCTCCTGCAAACTGGCTCCGTGAACACACGCAGCTATAGACATAGGACACACCGGGAGGCATAGGACTAGCCACCTTATCCTCGGGACGTGTACGGCTTAGAAGAGCTAAGGATAGAATAGCTCCATAACAGGCCACTAGGCCTAATACCTGAAGGGAAGAAGATTATTATGGGCTACTTCAAGGAGTCCTTAGATTCATTCAGGGAGGCCCTAAAGAACTATCCAACATGTGTGCAGTATCTATCATATATTTTGCTTTGAACTCATTCATGGCACCCACAACAGTCTCTGGCAACTTATTCCACTCATTCACTACTCTCCAACCAAAAAACCTAGTTCTGCCACCCTTGCTAACTACACTCTTACTCAGTATCTATGGATAGTCCCTAGTTGTCCTATCACCAGATGTGTTCTGAAATCTTTCCTCTGAATTAATCTTGTATAAACCCTCAGTAATTTTTATGTCTCCACCTATTAACCAGTTTCTGCAACCAACAAATCTTCAACCTGTTCTCATAAGGTTCATTCCATAGACCTGCTACCATCTTGGTCACTCCTCTTCATCAAGAAACACTGGCACCCAAATCTGCATGCAGCAATCAAGATGGAGTCTTATCAAGGCTGAACACAGGAACAATAGCCTACTTGTCAAAATATTCTTCAGTAATCTGATGAGCTGCTTTAGCCATTGCTATGTGCTCCCTAAACTTTAATTCCCTATCCACTAACAATCCCAAGTCACTGGCTTCATCAATTTCCTGAAGTACAGTTCCACCAATGTGGTATACAGCTGGTAATCTTTTTACCCCAAAATGCATAACCTTACACTTTGCCACATTAAACTGACATCTTTTGCCCAGTCTCTCAATCTATCCAAATCTGCAAAATTTTGACATCTGTATTTTAACTATTACACTGCCCAACTTTGCATCATTGGCAAATTCCTCTCAGATCCTTTTCTATATCGTTAATGTACAAATAAAAGACATATGACAAAATGCCAAGAGGGAAGCTTTTCAAAAACACTCCAACAGTGCTTCTTAACCTGAGCAGTAGCTCCTCACCTGGGGGTGCTGTGAATGCTGAGGGGGGGCAGTAAGCATTATAATGCTACTAATATATAATATAATAATAAACTTGAAAAAAAATATATATAAAAAAAAACTTGAATTTGTTTGTCGAACATTGAACTTGATATCGAAAAATTACCAGGATCAGGGTAGCCATTAATGATTGGCTTATTAAATACAGTAAGTTTACATCTTTTTTGAGTAAAAATTAATTTATATCAATATCACTAATTTTTAATTACCTATCAGTACAAATATGTTGATAGTAACTTAGGTGTGCCTAATATTATTATGCCAGCCTGGCTGGCCGAGTGGTTAGTGTATCAGCTCTCCAACCAAAAGGCTGCGGGTTCGAATCCTGCCGTGGGCATTGGATGTTTGCAATTGAACTTGGAAATACTAGTGGTGGGCAGTGGTAGATGTATTGTGGTCAGTTATTGGATTGAGTGGTGGAGGCAGGTGCCCTCCCTTGATGAGTCTTTGGACTCCTTGTAATAATGTTATTGAGTCATTAACCAAGTGCAAAAATAAGCAGGGGTGCCACACCATACAAATAGTTGAAAGGAGCACCAAGGGGGTGGGACCATATTCATATTTCAGTGGTTCAAGCAATTCTTTTCAAAGCCTGTGTACACATTTTTCAATGGATACTCATTTGGTTCACTACTAGATGTTTGCTTTCTATTTTAAATAAATCTCTTGTACATTCTTTTATCATAGACCTTTCAAAAGATGACACTATTCAGTAACATAAACCATATGCACATATTGGAACTATGTTTAGGTCATGTCCCAGCAATTACATACAATTAGCCTTCTTTCCTAAATTTTCATAAACGTTTTTACACCAATTCATTTTTTTTTTTTTTTGTCCTGCATCAAGCTTTCTTCTGAGTAGTCCAAATGAATCAAAATTGTACATCCCCAATAACACAAATCAGCATGAATAGTGTTACTGAAACAAAGCGAAATGTTAAATATAATCAGATGTTACAATTAGTATTCAAGAAAAGGAATCAGAGAAAGGTTTTCACAGAATATTCTGGAGGATCATTAAGCTTAGAAATAGTGGAAAGTACTGTAAAAGGAATCAGTTAAGGACAGTAACTATAGTATTCAACACCAAAAACAATAATCTTGAAGAGTAGGTAATACCATCTGTGTGTTGAGGCTTAACATGTTCATTGCCAATCGCACGATGAGAGTTCTCACCAAACGGCCGATCACGCATTATCATCGCTAACTAAATAAATAAAATTTGGCCACCACACGAAATTCCAATTTTCAGCTTGGCAATGAAAGTGTAAAGTGCTGGGAGGCCATGTTGAAGGTTTAATGGAGTATTGACAGCACTAGGAAAGAATTAAAAACTAACTTTAATGCCTCCAATATTTTGTGTCACTTCAGGGAGTACAAATAACACAAAAAAAAAACAATACTTAATGAAACACATGAGTGACTATCTCTAGATGGTGCACCCTCTATGGGTGTTTGTAGGAGGCCCAGGATGTAAACTGGGACCAATGACAATTATTCCCAAATTTTGAGAAGTTATGTCAGTATTTGTTTAGATTAATTTCTGAGTGCTACTGCAGATTTCAAAAAGTTTTTCCTTTTTAAATTTACTATGGTGGAGCATGCTGGTTTTCTTCTAGAAGATCCTGTTGTGTCCAATAGATGGTCTGCAAGGCCAAATTGACCAGTTTTGATTGCAGACAGATATAAGATTTGTGTTCATCTAAACAGACAGTGGCTGATATAGTTGTCTGCAGTAGACCAACTTGCAGGAATAGAGTACTATCTATATATAGGTATCCCTTGATTAATACAGCTAATTAATCCCTCTGTTACCGCATCAAAATTGCGTTAATCAAATCTAATAATCAATGGTAAAAATTACAATTTGCCCATGATTGATTACTGTATTAATAATTTGTTTTATATGATACTCTTTTAGGAAAGGAAAATGAATGCAAAGTAAATGTTTAATAAATACTTGTACAACATTTCATAGCCAGATATAGAAACTACAAGAGTTTTGTGCCAAATATATATAGATATAGAAACAAACTTTCGGCAGATGCAAGCAACCTTATGGGCAACACTCGTAAAGGTGGAGTAAGCTCTAGGTCACTTTCCATAACGTAAAGCATATCTCCTAGAGGAGATATGATAAATAAGCCTTTGGCTCTCTATTTCAGTAATAGATGGTTTATTTTCAGTTATAATCTAGAAATTATTGAAGAATAAAAAAAAAACAACTAAACCATATTATACTGACATCAGAGATAGTCTATTGTATCCGAGAAATACTGCTGTCAAATATCACAAACCTTTACATAACATGTGTTAAACCAAACTGACAGCAAAAAACAGTGCGGAATATCACTTGTAACATAAGAATGCAAAGCTACTCGTGACCTCCAAGCCAAGCTATACACTGAATTGTGTAAGAACATTTATATTAAACATTTTACATGTATCTGTCAGATCAGCTGAGAGCTCCACAGGGTTAAAGACACATCAAAACCATTACTGCAATTAATTTTGCCAATCGCGCATTAAGCAAGGGATACCTGTATACACACACACACACACACACACACACCACAAGCACTAAGAGATGGAGCTGATCTTGGGTAGAAGGAATAAGGGTAGCAAGTTTCCCAGTGGGGGCTTAAAAGCTATGTACAGCTACTTTTTTTTTTTAACGACCTGGCTATTTTTACTATGGATGTAGGTTATCGTCATGGCATTTCTGAAATCTTTCTGAAGAGATGGCAAAGGAATGGGAAGAGAAACTGATTTTTTTAATTCTGTAATCACTGTAGCCATTGGATAGGAAAGTGTTGGTATATGAATACAGTTGAGAGGTTCCACTGAAACAAAGATAGGATCTATTGGTTAGAGTTTTAATGATGCCATATTGTTGAGGGATGGTGATGGAAAGTCTGTGAATGTATCTGCCTGTTTGAGTGGGTTTTTTATTTTTATATACACACACACGCCTATAGCGAAGAAAAGGTCACCATTGGAAGGCATGTTATGAAGGTATCTAGGAAGTCAACTTATCCTTTTCCATCATAAACTGGATTCTTGGATACATTAGACTCCTTCAATCACCTCCAATAGTACATCCAAGAATCCAGTTTTCTTGGATGTTATGTTACATAGATGATATGTTTTCTATTTGGCCATGAAGCCAAATAGAAAACATACCATCTACGTATCATAGCCATATAGATGGGGCTGAGTAAGGCTCATTTTTCAAAATTTTCCATGTAAAAATTGACAAGAGGGTGAAGGGAACCTATAGCAGTTCCCTCTATAAAAAATAACCAGAATTGATGACAAAGAAAGATTTAAGATATCTAAAAGAAAAACATTTTTTTAAATCTAATATATCTGTATTATTTAAAGTTAGATTCTCAATCAAGGTTTTGAAAGTGATTTACATCCCATTGTCTCTGGCTGGTGACAGTGATCAAGCAGTATTCACTTGGGAAGTGGCTTTTCTGAATGTTCCATTCAGAAAAGGTTACATGCTGAAACTACAAAGCAGGAAATTATGACCGATTGAGGATTATACTGAGTTCAGTGCAAATTGTATCAGTTGCTAGATAAGAATATTGACAGTGCATGGAAGCATTTAAGATAATTAAATTATGGAATATAAGAATGTATCCTGAGAGTTCAAAGAATGAAGAGTTCTTGTGGAGTACAGTAGCTGTTTTTAGCTGGCTCTGCAAGCTAGATAACCCAAAAATTTTATCTACATCCTGAAAGTAAAAGGATGAAATTGAACTACTGAATTTTTTATGTTGGTCCGATTTTTTTTTTTATTTATGTTGGTCCGATATATGAGAGGTTGGCTGGTCAACCTATAGTATGTTAGTACCGTACATGGGTAGTGCGATGAAAAAAGAAAAAGCTCGTTTACAGTTGATTTAAAAGCCTGTATGTTTCATTCCTTTGGAAATAAAACAGGAGAAAGACTATTCTATAATACAGCAGTAACAGGGAGGAAACTTGTTCTGTGGGTTTCAAGGTGTACTGTGAAAGGATGTTGGGCAGCAGCTGTATGTTACAATGGGCTTAGTACAGAGTAGGGGAATTATTGATGCCGTTTTAGATGAACATTTTCCATGGAAATATATACACACACACATCCACAAATTGCAGAAACCAAATGTCTATGAGAGTGAGGGGGAACAAGTTGGTAAGAAATGAGTCATCTCAGTCGAACTGTTCTCCTCTGTATTGAGTCAAGCATTTTGAGGGAGCCCCCTCCTGCTCCAAAATGGGAGAACAGTATTTCATAGCTGGGCAGATTTGTTTTGTATAAAGTTAACAGCTGTTTAGAGATGAAATAACATCTTCAGCAAAAGAAAACCTAATTTTTTTTGAAAGCTGAGGATGCAATATGTTTATGCCAGGAGAGGCTTGATGTCAGGATAATTCTGAGAAGAGAATTCTCATCGTCTGGAAATTTGAGTGTTATCAAAAATAATGTTGGAGAAAAATGGTTCTTTTTTGTGAGAAAAAGACAGAACCGGGTTTTACTAGTGTTGAAGTTGACAAGGTTATCTGAGTGCCATTGGTTGTTGATGCTCTGTGGGTTGAAGTGAGTTGTGTTGAGTAGGGTTTGTCAAATGAACAGGAGGAGTGCAATGTGGTCATCTGCAAAACTGTATTGGTTGGAGGTCAACAGAAGTCAGTCATTGATATACAGAAAGAAGAGGGTCAGTGAGAGAACTGAACCTTATGGGACCCCCCCAGCATTGATTGGATGGCAAGAGAATAGGGAACTGTCTACCATCACAGCGTGCATCCAGACAGGAAGCTGGCAATCCATCTGCAAAAGTCCTGCTACCTCTGCAAGGGATGAAGAAACTCATGAAGGAGGTTAGAGCTATTGCAAATAAGAATTCAGCAAGAGGAGCTGTAGGTATATCAGTACAGGTGCTAAGAATGTTCAGCTAAACTGGCTATTCTTTTGACCAAGCTATATATAGCTTCAATCTCACAACAGGGAAGATTCTACAGCAGTGGAAAGGATGTGGTAATCCCATTATATTCATTTTGTACAAAGACTGATGTATCTAATTATTGACATCAGTATCTCAAGAGTCAAGATTTGGGAAAAAATTGGTTCGGGATCATTCAGAGATTGGTTGACAGCAAATCTGCATTTCAATGAACAACGTGGATTTGGTAAGGGAAGGTCACATTTGCAACTTGACCATATTCTATAATAATGTGACCACTGAACTATTGCAAGTGGTTACACTGATACTTTGATTTTGCTAAGGCTTTTGACAGAATACAGTATAAAATACCGTTTTGAATATTATCCATTGGATTATAAAACAGATAGATATCAGAGTGGTATATACAGGATGAGAGTCTGCAAGATTTAAAGTAACCAATGAGGTACCACAAGGATCAGTCCTTGATCCACTTATTCATTCTGTACATTAATGATACTGGAAAGGATTTGACAGGCAACATACAGCTAGTTGCTGATGGTGTAAAGATAAAGTAATCAGTATTCCTGATTACAGAATGATTTGAATAGTCTAATTGCAGGCATGGGAAAATGGATGTTGCTAAACAAAGTCATGCACTCTGGCATGATTAGATCATGCTAGAATAAACTGATCAGGCTATGGATCTTGGAGGAGTTAGTAGATAAGAAGTTGAAGATCAGGGGCCATGTAGCAAAGATTACAACTTAAAAGATAATTGTAATGCTGAAAAAAAAAAAAAAAAAATTTGTCATTCTGCCTCTTTACAAGGGCTTGATAAGACTTTTTTCACTGTGCGAAGGTCTGGTCTCAAAGGAGTGTTAAAAATATCAGGAATTTGTAATGCTGATTTTTTGCTTAGCGGTGCACGAATGGAATGGATGCATGTGCAAGTAGTGCGAATGAATTCAAGAACAAATATGGCAGCTGTTGCATGTAGATACTACTAGAGTCCCCTATTCCCTAGAGGTGTCTTAATAGTAAGATTTAAGCACAATAGAATTATTCTATTTGACATACATACGACTATTGAAAACAGATCAACTTCATAAATAGTTTATTGCGATTTGACGAACTACATTGACAACTTGTGATTAACAAAAGCTTAAATATACAGCTGCAAACAGCGAGGTTACCACAATTTTATACAGTATTAGATGTTCTCTATATCAATGGCAGAGTGAAACTTCATGGGCAAGTAAACAATGAATGATGTGAAAGCCACTGATGCAGAGAACTTCATGGAAGGCAAAAGTTCTTTAAATATGTGCCACCTCTCATCTTCATCTTTGGAAAACAATTTACATTAGTCTTAGTACTAAAGGTTTTATAGTTCATCTTTCATTTCATCTTCACTTGGTGGCGGAGGTCCTCCTGCACCAGCATAAAGTTTAGACATAATTGGCTGAACAACATCTTCAACTTCTTTCTTTTGTTTCTGGAAGTCTTCAATTTCAGCATCTTGGTTACTGTCTAACCATTTAATCTTTTCTTCTATAATTTCTTCTATTTTCTCTTTTTCTTCTACACTAATTTTAGCTCCAAGTTTCTCTTTGTCATTTATCTGATTCTTCAATGAATATACATAAGATTCAAGTTCATTCCTAGCTTCTACACGTTCTTTCACACGTTTGTCTTCTTCTGAGAACTGTTCAGCATCTTTAATCATTCTTTCTATTTCATCTGGAGTCAGTCTATTATGGTCATTAGTGATGGTTATTTTTTCTTTGTTGCCAGTACCTTTGTCTTCTGCAGTTACTTTTAGAATGCCATTGACATCAATTTCAAATGTCACTTCAATCTGAGGCACGCCTCGAGGAGCTGGTGGTATTCCTGTAAGGTCAAATTTACCTAGCAAGTGGTTATCTTTAGTAAGTGGTCTTTCTCCTTCATACACCTGTAAAGACAAACAAAAGCTTTAGTAGAAACAGAATGCTAGGATTTTCTAAAGTAATTAGACCAATTAGAAAACCAACCAAAAAAGTGCATGTTTAATTTAGAAATTAAAACAAGTTATTAACTGCAGATATTTTAGGACTTCCAAAATATATAGTTTTGTATTAGTCCAATTACTCAGAACTTTCAGGTAGAATCTGAATATTACACAATGTCTGGACAAAATTTGTCCAATTTTAAGTTGAGCAAGATTAATAGATATGGTCAACCATAAAGTAATAACATCTGAATATCTCAATTAAAAAAAGGTATTAGTGTACCCCAGGGATTGGTTCCTGGACAATTATATACTTTAATCATTAAAGATAGGCAGGGCAATCAGATGCTATTATATTAGCATTCATAAGGTGACTGAACATGCCTGAAGTGTGGGCAAACAACTATCAATTCAATGCTACTAAGTAAAGTTATGCACTTTATTATGCAATATCACAACATCATATTTGGGATTATGCTTGAAGTAACTGATAAGGCTATAGAAGTCATTTTGCTTTTCCACAAGTGCTCAATGATTGCACTTTGATTACTGACCTTTCTTGGATCCTGAAAGAAACAAGCTTAGGAAAGGCTGCAAAGAGTTAATGATATTGGGATTATGAAGACAGATTGAGTAGGAGTACAGACATTGGAAGATAGGAAAGGTGTTACAGGATGTTGAAATTTATGGTATGGTTCTAGCCCTCCCATATAAAAGTATGGTTTGTATTGCAGTTAAGGGGTAGATTTTTTCCCTAGAACTACCTGTGAGTTGCCTGTTGAAGTAGTGAGTGCATCTTTTGTGAATGAGTTTACAAAAATTTATGACTTCTTGATAAGCTGTTACTCCTTGGAGATATCCCTTGTAACCATGTCAGAAACATAGGACATGAAGTATATTAATGACTATTTTCAAAAATACATGATTTGTTGTGTCTAAAGATGACTACTTCTTTGCTTCCTTCCAACTATCATCCTTGCTATCAAAACATTTGTAATTGCTATCTGTAAATGAACTTAGTTTTATACAGTTTTTTTTCCCACTCCATTGGCTTTCTTTTCATGTGAAGATAAAAAGAAAGCCAATTATCCTTTTATAAAGCAGTCAATAGCACTAATAAACATGTAAAGCTATATCTATTTATCTAATCTGCAATGAACTACATGGATGTACTAAGGAAAAATCATGTTTCAGCATCTTGCTCATTTCATCCAGTTAGCAAAGCTTGAAGCTTCCTCCTCATCCCTCTGCAGGGAGGCTTTCCATAGTTCTGTTATTCAAGATGATTACAGATGCACCAGTGGTTGGACGTAGTACCAGTACTCCCAGATAGTGACAGCATTGGCAGAGCATAAGAGATGGGCATCTACTTCATGGATTTGTTGATGGTGGTTCTCTGCGAATCTTACAAGGTGCCCTCTTAACATCAGTGGATTAGGGATGGTACCAGATTATCTTCAGGATATGAGTATGTTGACCTGATTATCATCAGGACGAGAGAGTGTGTGTGTGTATCACAACTTCCTGGTTAAAAGAAAAGTCCTTAAGATGAAACCTGCCCTTTCCTCACACCAGTTTTAGCATTACAGTTCTAGTTTCTTCATAAAAGTAGTTACAGCCACTCAAAACATAGAAACTAGCTATTTTTCAACTGAAGTTATAGTCAATGAGGAATTATGAAAGTTTGAGGATAATCTTACCTGAATTGTTACAGTATGCTGATTATCTGATGCAGTTGAAAAGATCTGCGACTTCTTGGTTGGAATAACAGTGTTTCTTGGAATGAGTTTAGTCATAACTCCACCAACTGTTTCAATACCCATAGTCAGAGGATTCACATCCAACAATACAAGCTCACCTAAAAATAGGAGTAATATTTTATCCTAAAGGCTTAAATTTAACTTAAAATTTAAATTGTAATAAGTTAGATGCATTAAAAGAAAAAAATATAAGTTTTTAGTTACTGAGATCAGATTTACTTTAATTATAAAGTTTATGATAAAACAAGTATCTTATTAAAAAGAGATTTGCATTAATGATCATGCTATAAAAATTTAAACAAACCCAACTTGGCAGAGTTAAATCACTTAAAAAAAAAGTTTATAGATAGCAAGCATCACAAAATGCTTTAATATTCCCGCCTCTTCTTTAGAAGTTACGAACTATTTGCAAATATATAGCTATAAATTATTTAAAAAACCAAGGAGAAACTCAAGGACCTATACAAGCTTGTTCAGAGAAGGCTTTTACAAATAAAAAAAAGATGCCCTAAGGTGTGATTTGAACACAATCTGTTGTTTAGCAGAGCATATAGCATACCTGCTCTCTAGATATACAAATAATGATACAGATCTCAGTAGCTTGTTTTTGATTACTGAAATTCAAAAAACATGTATTTATATTCTGTTGGATAAGTTAAAAATTTCAGATATTACATGTTTCAAGTAGTGCTTACCAGTGTCTTCTTCTCCACTAAGAACACCAGCCTGTACGGCAGCACCATATGCTACAGCTTCATCAGGATTAATGCCTCGAGTTGGTTCTTTTCCATTGAAAAATTCTTTTACAAGTTGTTGTATTTTGGGAATACGAGTTGATCCACCAACAAGTACAATTTCATCAATATCTTTTTTCTGCAAATCCCCATCCTCTAGAACTTTCTGAACAGGTTTCATTGTAGAACGGAAGAGATCCTACAAATTGAGATTACATCAATGCTATTTAACGTTTCTAGAAATAGCAAGAAAATTTCAAGCTACAGCATCTTTCATGAACAATTACATTTGCAATTGACTAAGAAAATAAAGTATGGTATTTTATTCAGTGTATATTAGTACTGATAGGACAATAAGATTTGTCTTAATAGGATATAACAATGAATGTATAGGAATTTAGAAAGCAGATGAAAGCTGTTCTTTCCTTATTTCTATGTAAAAATAAGGAAAGCAGATAACATTGGCTTAGGATGAAAGTATAGGAGGTTTGAATAAGCTCCTGTTAGATCTGAAATAGGTAACCTCATTTTACATGAGGTCACCATTCCAGAATCTAACAGTAAACATAAAATAAATATGCATACTTATCTTTTAGCACAAGATGTTTTTTTTGTAAACATCTTGTGTATTAAAATTAATGTATCTGTATGTCACGCATGAATGCAAGTCAGCAAAAAGGGGCAGTTATAAGAAATAATTAGCAATTTTCTACAAGTGAAAGAATGCAAGTTATTCAGCAACATAGGGCAAAGATCACCCTAACGCTACAAGAGCAGCATTAGCACCCGCAGGCATCGCATTTGAGAAAATATCGTGATACATACATTTTCGGAAATAGAATGTCCTGTATGTTGATTGGTGATGTCACCCAGTCTGAGACCAATGGGCGAGATGATGAGAGAAATTCAAACTCTGAAAGGTGGCACTCTTGGGAGTGTATAAAACCCACAACACTGAATTGAATCCCCCCCCCCCCGTTTTCTTGTTTCCGCATTTCTCTCCGTGTGCTACAAGTGTTCATCGCAGTTCAGCTCTTATTTTTAAGAGCTGACTCTTGAGAAGTTCCCGCATGACACTGCAGCAGATTTCGGCAAGATCAAGCGTAGGCCGTCAGCGAGAAGGTCATTAGCATAAAACCTTAGAGAAATAGTGCCCAGCTCAGGAGAGCACGTGCATTCCACATGGCAAAAGAATTGAGATAGCCAGAATTGTAACAAGGAAGGAAGGATGGAAAGAAACCGATAAAGAGTAGATAAGTACTTTCACTTGTTCTAGCCCCTTTTGGGAATTGAATTGACTAACAGTGTGAAGAGAGTGTATCTTAAGTTTGTATTAGAAGGAAGAAGTGTGAAGAACTAAGATTTATGTAAATGACTATGCCTTTTGAAGTGAGCTTTAAGAACTTTCAGTTAGAGATTTTGTCGCGATTCATTCGAGAGAGATTATCAATGTGCTAAATGCCTAAATGTCCAATAGAGTTGTAGATAATGTAAAATGTTGAAATTTTAATTTGCTAAAATTTAGAAATCAGTGCTTAATTACTTAAGGAGCAAGAGAAAAGTAGAAGTTTAATTTAGAATTAATAATTATTTTGTTTTGTATTGCATTGCATAATGAGTTCATTAAAATTATTTAATACTTTACATATCTGTGTTTCTGATCATGCTGACCGAACCTGTGATTGTATGTGTGCGCAGGGATATCCCAATTAAGAGTAGTAGGGCATGACTGCAATAAACTAGAAAACCTAAGGCTTCTGAATTTCAGTTAAGATTATTAGTAGCACCTGATATCCTATCACTATTCTTAGGCTGAGTTTAGCTCTACCCTTAATGCCCAGGCTGGCACAGTAAAAATAAATTTGCCTGAGTGAACAGGATAGCTCATAGTATTCAGGGAACAGCTAATTTCTAGTGGCCCTAGAAAGTTAAATTACTTAAGGAAAAGTATTAAAAAAAGGAAACCACGATAAAATTAAAACAAAAGAAGATTACATAACAAAAAAGGTGCAAGCGGTAGGAATTTGATAGAAGAGGTTGAGGTAAGAAAGGATAAGATTAAATATAATGCATCGATATAATAAATTGCAATAAAATTAAAGAAAACTACCTATATAAAACACTATTCTATTACAATATGGTGCTAGTAGAAAATATTAGTACCATATTGAAAGAACATATTAGAAATGTTAATCAGTTCAGCTTTCTAAAGCAGAGCCAGACTTAGAGGACAATGAGAACCAGGCAGCAACACAATCTAAAGAGTAGACTGGGGAGAACAAATAAGACTAAATTCAATAGAAATTTTCTAGGACTACCCTTCAAGTGAGATGCTCTAGGAAAGCCTTTCCATATTGAAGTGAAAAGTAGAAAACTATTGAAAGGCTTGGAAAAGAAATGTAAAAAAGGAATCTATGGAAAACTGAAGCTATTCTGGAGTAATAGGGTTGAAAGATTTCATGAGCAATAGAGAAAAAAAAAAAATTAAATACAAGTCATAAGTACATCAATATTTGCAAGAAAATGAGACCTGAAATGAAAGTTGTTTAATTTGTCTCAAAAATTAAGTTTGTCTGGCAAAAGTTCCAGGAAAGTAGAAAAGTAAGATAGTTCCATTACATAGAGGCTGCTCCAAGACAGGAGTAGCAAATTACAGACCACTTAATATCTCTGGAATGGTGATATTGGAAAAGTTGCCTAAAAGTAAAATTCAGGAATGGGTGGATAGGAATGATATTTTTATATGAGACAGCATGGGCAGTTGGGGAAAAACAAGGGAGATCACTTGGAAACCATCTAAGTGAGGTAAGTAAGGGTATACAGACCAGGTTCTTTTCTTGGAATGGTGAATGAGTTGCCAGAAATAGTTATTCACTATTGGACATTCATAGGTATTGTGTTAATGAATAGAGTGGGTCTCCTCCCACAACAGGTCTCGACTCCATGGAGTGCCCATATAAATAATAGATGACCAATAACTACATGGGAATTAGTCTAAATGCAGGATACAAAATATTTGCAGGAATATTAAGAGAAACTAATTAGTATTGTAGAAAACAAAACTACTAGAACAGAATGGATTTCAAAAAGGTCAATCTTGCATACTTAAATTTCACTAAAAATATTAATAGAAAACAGAACTAAGAAATGGGCTTCAATGATGGAGTCATTTGATAAAATTATCATCAAATTCCTGCCATGTACCCTCAAGGGGTGTACAGGATATGATAGTACTACATGAAAAAAAAAAATTACATCATTATTAATTTCTTATCTACAATTTTCCTCCAAATCAGCCTGTTACTTGTCATCACTCCAACATTATCAGATCTTATATTTCTATCGTCTAAGGCACTTTGTACCGTATCAATCCACCTATATCTTGGTCTTCCTCTGGGTCATTTTGCTGCCAACCTGGCGAGAGAACACTTGTTTTGCTAATCTTTCCTTGCCCATTCTATTTAAGTGACCATACCACCTGAGATTAGCTCTGCTAACGTATTCCTGGATGCCGACAATGCCAAGTTCTTTCCTAATATCCTCATTTTTAATACGATACTGCCATTGATGCCATCTGTTCATGCCTATAATCTTTCTCAGGACTCTCATATCTGTGGTCTCTAGTCTTTGGTCAAGTGTTTTACTTCTGAACCAGCTCTCAGATCCATAAGTTAAAACTGGTTTGAACACCGTCTTGTATACAGCTAATTTAGTGTTCCGACTAATTTCTCTTATTCCATAAGAATTTATTCAATTGACATCCCACCATACCAGCTTTGCTGATTCTGTTGTCTATTTCTATATTTAATTTACCATCTTCACTAAAAATCTTGCCTAAATAGCTGAAATGTTTCACTTGTTCCACAGGTTCTCCATTCACAACACAGTTGACATTTTCAATGATTCTGCCTTTTTTCATTGTCTTTGTCTTTTTATTGCTGACCTTCATACCATATCTATTACAACAGCTGTTCAATTTAGAGAATCTTGCAGACTTGTAGCAGATTTATTTAGAAGTATAACATCATCTGCATAAAGCAAAGAGCTGACATTAACATCTCCAATTTTGATATCATGTTTAATACCACTTTCCTTCATAATGTGATCCATATAGATAATGAATAACAGAGGGGATAATGTACATCCTTGTCTCACACCAGATTTAACATTAAACCATCTTCCTGTACTTCCTTCAATTCTAACTGCTGACTTACAACTCAAATAAAGACTAAGTATTGCTTGATATAATGCCACATTGACACCATATAACTGCAGCGTATTGAATAGCTTTTCTCTTGGCACCTTGTCATATGCCTTTTCCAGATCGACAAAACTTAAATACAGATCTTTGTTATATTCCCATGCTTTCTCGACTATTTGTCGTAAAGTGAAGATCTGATCCTGACAGCCTCTATTTGGCCTGAATCCAGCTTGTTCTTCACCAAGCTTTTCTTCCACAAATTCTTCTCAACCGTTTCTCAAGTATACTTGCATAGATATTGCCAGGAACACTCAGTAGGGAAATACCTCTATAATTCTCACATTCAGTTTTATTTTCCTTTTTATATATGGGTACTATGAGAGCTCTACTCCAATCATCAGGAATTCGTCCCTCTGTCCAGGCTTTCTGAACTATGCAGTGCAGCCACTGTAAGACTCTCATACCACCATACTTCAGCATTTCTGGTCGAATATCATCTACTCCTGCTGCCTTTCCTCATTTCAAGCCTTTGACAGCTTTTTTCTACTTCAAGTATGGATATGTATTCCTGACTGCATGCCTGCTCAATGTCTTTTACCACTGTGCTGACATCACTGCTTGTTTCATTTAGCAGTTTTTCAAAGTAATTACTCCATACTTCAAGGATATCTTTTTCTCCCGTTTTCATGTCACCTTTATCATCTAATTCCTTTTATAGCACTCTTTCCTCCATTCTTAAGCTTCTTCAACAACCTCCAGAATATTTTGCCACCTTCTTGATATTTATTTTCTATATTCTTGCCAAAGTCCTCCCATGACTTTTGTTTAGCTAGTTTTACACAGTGTTTAGCATTCTTGCATTTGTCTCTATATTCTCTAAGAGCACAAGCTGGCTTATTTGACAGGAACTTTTAGTATGCTTTCTTCTTTTCCTTCACTGCCTCTTTAACTTCCTGTATCCACCAGGGAGTTCTGATTTTTTTTATTCTTACAGACAACTTCACCACATGCCTCTCTGGCTGAATCAATCAATGTTTTCTTCAGAGTTTACCACTGAATCTCGAAGGTTTGATTCCTGTTCTCAAACTCTTTCATTTTTTCTTCAATAATCTTTGTGTATTTTAGTCTACAGCTCACATCTGAGAGCTGCTCAACTTTTATTCGCTTTAAAACTTTCTTAAACGTTATTCTTTTCAATATGAAATTCAATTTTATCCTGCTCAAGACTAAATAGTGATCACTTCCAATTTCAAAATCCTCTGTACACTCTGGTGTTCTGCACCAGGGAGAAAACATCACTATCAACAATAACATAGTCAATGAGACTTTTCTTATTCCTTGCCTCTTCTCTCCATGTGAATTTGTGCACATTTTTATGTTGGAACATGGTGTTAGTAATAACCAGTCCATGTCCTGAGCAGAAATCCAACAGATATTTGCCATTATTATTAGCTTTGCACTTTTCTCCAAATTTTCCCAAAATATTTTTGTATGTCTCACAATCATTTCCTACTCTGCTATTTAGATCCCCAACAAGGAACAACTTTTCATTATGTCAGTTGCTTTTTCTAAAGCCTCAAAAAATTCTTCCACTTCTACCTTAGTAGAACCTTCTGTGGGACCATAGGCACAAATAAGTCTCATTGTCCAGTTCCCCATTCTCATATTTGCCCACATTACTCTACTTGAGACTGACTGCCATTCAAGAAGATTAGCCTCCTATTTTGTGTTGAATACTATGGCTACTCCTTTTCCTTGATTGTCATTGCCTGAATATAACATTTTGTATTTATTGCTCAGAAAGATCTCACCAGTTTTGGTCTTTTTTGTTTCAGTCACCCCTATTATGTCGATCTGGTACTTATCTAATTCATCAGCTAGCTCCATTTCTTTGCCATTCAGACTTCTTACGTTGATAGTACCAATCTTCAACTCTGGTGATGTTGAGTTGGGGTGCGTTTTCAGATTTGTTCCAGCAGCTGACTTTTCGCTGTTCGCCCTGGTTCCCTGGCAAAAACAACGGGGGCCTTGTTTAACCGGGCGACGCCCCAGCCTGCATGAAATTTTGTCATGTTGTACCATCATTCTATATTTTGGTTTAACCAATAAGAATACAATTTGGTCGGTAAATTCCAAATTGCCAGCCCATCCTCGTCCGTTCAGTATTCAAGTAGATACCCAATAGGGTGCACCACGAGGCGAGGATTGGACATTAGGTCAGAAGCCCTGGTCGGTTCTCCGCATTCCTTTAAAGGCTATGTGGAGGTCTCCTCTCAGTTATACAGTTTTGACCCTTAAGCACCCCTTGATAAAATTAAGAAGTTATTTAAAATATAAAAAATGAGCTTAATCTATTAAGGTTCCGTTCCAGGAGAGTAGAAAAGAAATATTTAGACCAAGCCATCTGTAGTAATTATAGGTGGTTTCACATGAGTCAAAAGAGGAAGCAAACTTATTTCAATGACATTTTACTATAACTATTTGTTTAACTAGAAAACAATCAGCTGTAAACAAGCAAAAAGAAATCAAGTTAACTGTCAGTTTGATTATAAACAAACTTAAATTATTGGAAAAAAAACAGGAGCATATCCTGCAGTATTAGTTAGAATTTATCTGATCTTGAAACACTGCTTATGTACATAAGAACGAAGCATATGCTCAGGAAATACAGATTAGATTAAGAGGCAACAACATGCCTACTAGTGAAAGGCAAGATCATGATTAAAAATGTCTAAAAACCTAAATGGCTCAATAGGTCTTAAATTCTAAAAATGAAAAACTTTAGACATTAATAGCAATAGATTGTCATTCTATACAAATACCATTAAATGAAATGCTATGAAAAGATCCTTAAATAGAGAAAACTTGCTTTATTGCTCCAAAGTAATAAGGGTAAAAGCTGTATAACTGAGAGGAGACCTCCACATAACCTTTAAAAAGGAATGCAGAGAACCAAACAGGGCTTCTGACCTAATGTCCAATCCTCACCTTCTCGTGGTGCACTCTGTTGGGTATCTACCTGGATACTAAACGAACGAGGATGGGCTGGCAATTTGGAATTTAGTCAACCAAATTGTATTTTTATTGGCTTAAACCAATATAGAAAATGATGGTACAACATGACAAAATTTCATACAGGCTGGGTGGGGCATTGCCCGATTAAACAAGGCCCCCCCATTGTTTTCGCCAGGGAAAAAGCGAAAAGTCAGCTATTGGAACAAATCTGAAAGCACACCACAACTCAACATCACTAGAGTTAAGATTGGTACTATCAACCTAACAAGCCTGAATGGGAAAGAAATGGAGCTGGCTGCGTTATTATTAGGTAAGTACCAGATCGACATAATAGGAGTGACTGAAAAACAAAAAAGACAAACTGGCAAGATCTTCCTGAACAAGAAATACAAAATGTTATAATATTGGAGTCTTGACAAGTAACAGACTGATTTGGACGAAAATTGTAGATAGGAAGTTAGTAATGATGTAAATTTTTTTATGTAGTACTATTATATCTTGTACCCTCAAGAGGTGTACATGTCAGGAATTTGATGAATTCCTAATTTACTTGACTTAGTTCACAATAAATTATTATAGTAAAGAAGCTAATATTGTAAAATAAAGTTATCCTGAACAGTTGTTACTACCTACCATGTTTAGTTCTTCAAATTTAGCTCTTGTTAAAGTTTCACTGAAGTCCTCTCCTTCAAAGAAAGACTCAATTTCTATACGTGCTTGATGGGCTGTAGAAAGTGTTCTTTTAGCTTTTTCTACTTCCCTTCTTAACTTCTGAACTGCTCTATTATCTCCCCTGATATCCTTACCAGTTTTCTTTTTGTATAGTTTAATGAAGTGTTCCATCACTCTTTGATCAAAATCTTCACCACCTAAACATGAAATTGAAGTTTCAGATTTTACATGCTAAAAGCAAGAAAAATTAAGTACACATTACATTTCTGAATGTATTTTGCATCTGAACATTTAACTAGAATCAAGTTCTTTCACATTTGCAATGAAAGGAATGGAATTTGCAATACCAAGTGAAATATTCACTTGTAGATTGTTTTTTGCAAGTAAATATTATACTATTTTTCAGTTTCAAAGACTAAAAAAGGTATGCAAGGCATAACTTGAAAGGATGTTTCTAGAGGTAGCAACCTTACCATTATCTAAGGACACACTAGTAATCTAGTGTGTGTGTATATATATGAAATAAAAAGTCAAATTAGAACAAACAGCAGAATGGAAAGACAATCTAGTATATAGCGATAGACTATTATAACATGAATGTATATATTGAAGTAGCTAGCCTAGAAATGTTAACCATTTGGTATACGAATAATCTTCGTGTTTAGGCACTGATTCTCCAGCATCATGTGGTAGATTTGCTCCATAATCATCCTTTATATTCAAAGTCTTGGAAAAGGTGGTCAAGATCTTTAATACCTTCTTTAAGACCTTAAAGTGTAGTCTTGTGACCACTTATAAACCACAAAGCTAGCAACCTTTATCTGCTCCTAAAGATAAGCTATACCCCTCTGGATTTAGCTGACCTTATAGCTAAAACTATTTATACAATGGACCAACCAGGTAGAACAGACGATATCTATATCAGAGCACCAGGATTATATCCATTTCCACCATCACACCCACTCAGGATTAGCAGACCATGCTCTGGATACCTAGCACAGGACTTGGGGGAAAAAAGATATCTTAAAGGAAATTTAAATCCACGAGGCTTTTCCTTGAACCTGCTGCAGCTCTTGCCAACTACCCCAACCTAAAGCAAATGGTTGACAGACTGTTGATATGGGAAACTCTCACTGGTAGACAGTGAGCTCAATAGGCTATGTATTTATAGAATTTAGATCATGCCATATCTGTCATGTTTGTCTTTGTTACTTAAGTGCTTGCATGCACATGTTTAATATTAGTGTATTAATCCCTGAAGATTCTGATTTAACTATGACAAAATATCATGTGAAAACTCTAGAATGTCCAAAAGACATCGTGAGTGTTTGTTATGCAGATGATGTTGGTGGATAGAAAGAAGAAATGATAGAATCCATTAACTAATTTGAAGTTAGATTAATAGAAAAAAGAATTATAAAACCAGTATGTTAAAATGGGAAGAGCAAAAGGCCATCCCTAGAAGTTAAAGATGAAGGATGCGAGTAGTAGACATTTTGCATGGAGTTGTTGGCAAACAGAACGTATTGCGAATGCAGGTAGTGTACCTAACTTCAAAGTGCATTATGATAGGCATGTTGCTGGTTGGGTGTGTGGCCCATGATAAGATTATTCAAATCAATCCGACTCCATTGAGTCAGATTTACTTTTGACCAGTATTTACTGGTCAAATTTACTTGACAGGATCTAATTTATTTTAAGATGATATACATAATTTTAAAAGATAAACATTTACTAAATAATTTATTAAATCATATTTAAGCCATTCATGACAAATAAAAAAAAAGTCTAAAAACAGAAGTAAATGGACCATAAAGAAAGATGAAAAATTTGACCAGCCAACAAAAATAGAAATTTCAGAACAGCAGGATGTACCAAGTGGTACAATAAAACCAAAAAATTTTAATCCCTGAATATAAACAAGATTAATTATATTAAATATATGCAAAAAAATTAACAGAACAAAAACAGAATAGATGATATTCAGATAAAATGGAAAAGCTTTGTAAGTAATTGGAAATGATGGCATGAGACCAGATCATACCAAATGGTCTGAAGTCCAATAAGGAATTCGAATAAATCTTAATGTATAGAATTAAACTAATTAAGTTCAACTTTTATACTGATTTTAAAGTTAAAGAAAAGTTAGCTGACACGTTCAAAAATTACTATTTGTATGTAAAAAACATTCATATCTTGGCTTACCTACTTATAAGCTTAATTTTTTGAGGTCTCACTTTGAAGAAAGATTCCTATAATTTGTATGTGTTCTAAGCTTGGAAAAGTTATTGTAAGACTAAACATTGATCATTTCTTTTCGTGTATCTAAATTTATGATAACATACATAAAATGCTGTGAGGGAAAAGTTCAAATAGTGCTGGTTCTTTTGAAAAGAACTGCACTGATGAAGAATTTATTGCTGAATGACTAGTCATGAAAGCTTCATGCAAACATTTTCACTATAAAGTAAGAAATCAAAATTTTTATTTATATATATAAATAACAAAAATGTACACAAAGACAATTATGAACTATTGTATTCTTGTTATAAAGTTTAAAAAACACCTTTATAGGCATGTATACACACATATGCCAATACATATAGATAGGCAGTGATATTTAGTAAAAAAAGTTGTTGCTCCCACCCATGGGCAGGCTACAGTTTTTTTTTTTTTTTTTTTACTTAGTCCCATCTAGAAACTTCTCTATAGAACAAAACATGGAACTTAAGCCATTTCAAGCCTTCAAATAAGTGGAGGAATGGTCTCACACTGGAAACAAAAAACATACTAGTTCTGAAGTATTTGCTAAAAGACAGGTTTCTCATGTTGTTTAAAACACTGGTTGCCATGTGATCATTTTATTTTGGAGAAAGACAAAATAAATGCTTATAATTTGCACTTTAAGCCAGATGGAAAATCTCACCTGCAATATATGCTCAGAACTTGATATTTATATCAAGTTCTGAGCATATATAAACTTTATATAAATTCTATATAAACAGTAAAATCCAATAAGCTACAAGACTTGCACAAATGGATCTATGCAAAAAGGTTTAGCCTAGCATAATTATTTTATGCTAGTTTAAAAGTTTAGTTTCAAGTCCATTAGGAAATCCTTTCAACATTATATGAATTGGCACCTTTAATTCCTTCTCCATAGACATCTTTGAGATTGCAAGTCAAAGCTAGACTTATGACTTCTAGATTAGAAGCCATAGTCATCCATTCTTGCAACATACAAAAAAATAACTTATTTAGATAACATGTATAGGATATAAATATTCACAATGAAAAAGTAATCATTTACAAATAGGTGTTACATAATGTTTAAGTTAACTAACTCTAGAGAAATTTGGTACTTACCAAGATGAGTATCACCATTAGTGGCAACAACTTCAAAGACTCCATTATCAATAGTCAGAAGAGAAACATCAAAAGTTCCACCTCCTAAATCAAATACCAAGATATTCTTTTCACCTTCTTTTTTGTCTAAACCATATGCAATGGCAGCAGCTGTTGGTTCATTAATGATTCTCATGACATTTAATCCCGAAATTGTGCCTGCATCTTTAGTGGCTTGACGCTGTGCATCATTAAAATATGCTGGAACAGTAACAACTGCATTTGTTATTTTTTTTCCAAGATAGGCTTCTGCAGTTTCTTTCATTTTTGTCAAAACCATTGCTGAAATTTCTTCTGGTGCAAAGATTTTAGCACCTTGTGCTGTATTAACCTCAATGTGAGGTTTGCTGTTTTTTTCAATTACCTGAAATTGAAAAATTCAGGTATTAATGATGATTTCTTATAGACCTATACCCTTGAGTCACTGAACTTAAATCTAAAATTATGTTGATCTGAACTTTACTATCCTAAAACAAAATTTTTGGTCAAAATGGAAAAGGAATGTTTGAAAAATCAAATTATGAATTTAAAAATTATCAGAGCATTTTGATTGTGCTATTTTAACTTGCAACATAAGCATGGCTTGCAGAAGTTGCTATCAACCACAGGGTTTAATACCTACAGCAGGTAGGTCCTGTGTATAGCAGAAGTAGTTGAGGGAAAGTAAGTCTTCATAAACAAATGAAAAAAGGATGAGAAGTTTAGTAGCTGCTCTTAATAGCTTAGCACAAAGATGAATTTAGTTATTTAAAAATTATCATGAAAAGAAGTTATCCATTCTAGAAAAGATTTGATGCATTAGAATACTATAAAGTTTACTATTTTATATAGTAAAAATATAAAAATTTCTTACTTGGGACAAACCAGGTTTTTAGGCTGATTAATCTATTCATGAGCAAAATAGAACAGAAATCTTGTGTCTGATTAAATATTAGTTACCATACTAATCATCTTCAATAGCATTTAAAGTTCTGTTCAAATATGTAAGGTATGGTATTTACATGTAAAGCAATACAAGTTATAATAAAGTAGATTTGTTTAACTTCATGTCAAAGTAGTTGTTTAATATCTAATGAAAATTTAGTTATGGACTCTTTCAAGTGAAAGCTATTGAGTTGTCAGTCCTGAAACTAACTGTTCTATAGTAGCCTGAACTGCAAATAAGATTTTTGCAGCAAATTTTCAAAAATGTGTTACACATTTAATATTTTCTGGACCTTTTGACATTTTTGAAAGAAGGCTATCTCCTGAAATTAACTGATCCAAACTGTTCTAACATGCATCGAAGTTAAAAAGGTCATCTTATTTAATTCATACCCTTTATGAAATTTCCAATCAGATTGAAGAATGAAAGTTGTTTAACAATTTTGACCATAAAATTGCTAACTTCATATTTTGCAATGACTGGGTTTTCCCCATTGGGGAAATAATTTCAATATTTGTTAATAGGGAATATGTGCAACTAGAGAAAAAGAAGGTTAAAAAAATGTTGCCATAAATAATTTTACTATATTCACATCACTGATCATCACAGCAGAATAAGATGTATATTTAGGAAGTGCTCAGTTGCACTGCAAAGTAACCAGTTAATGCTAGCAACATGGATCAGAGATGTAATTAGATTATTTTTTAAGCTAGTAAACAAATATGCAGAATTTGTTAGTAGCAGCTCAGTAAAAAAAATTCCGAAAGTATCATTTTCCATAAAATTTCAGACAATTTGAACCTGAAAATTGTTTCGAGTTTGCTGTCATATCACTAAGCCAAATGTTTGATGCAACTGGAATGCAGGAACTCATTCATGTAGTTTGTGTAGACCTAAGGGTCTTGTTTTATTGGAGTTTGAATTTGCTTTTTCTATAAAAAAATTTCTATGTTAGAACAAGTGAAAAATGCAAGGTGGTATATTAAAAAAGATTACTATCATAAAGAAAAGACATTAAAAAAGTTGTTAAAGTAAACAGCATAATAAATTTAAACCATTGCTGTACAGAAACACTGGAATAAGGAGTTCCAAGACTCAGAAGGAAGGCACCTATGCTACAACTCAATTCAACTACAGCAAACCACATCTACACCAATGCCATCTACTGCTCCTCACCACCACTAATATTTTCACAGACAATCAAACATCCATTTCCACAGCATGATTCAAACCTGAAACTGTTTAGCTGCAGAGTGCATACGCTAACCACTTGGCCAGCTAATAAGACTTATGTTTTATTATATAGAAGCAAAACATGGACCATAGAAAAGTGAATTAATTTAAAACAAATTAAAATTTTCAGAATAGCTGGATATACCAAGTGGGACCTTAAAAATGAATATAAACAGAAAGGGTTATATTTAAATCCAATAGTAAACTGCCAAAAATACTGTGGATATAAAATAAATGGAAAAACTGGGAGACCAAAAAAGATCACTTTGCATTGCTTTTCAGATTGTCCATAAAAAACTGGATTTGAGATTCCTAGTGATACCAGGTGAACTTAGATGTTGCATTCCAGGCCTCCTTGACTGAGAAGGGTTTGTTTGTCCAGACCAAACACATTCTTGGTTTTGACATTTTTGAATGTAACTTTTCAATCTTGTATCATGGAAGTTTAACAATTGTTCAGCTCAGTCTGAAGAATAAGGAGAATTAGATTAGATTTAAGATGGAGAAGAATAATTAAGGCTAGTTTTTTTTTAAACCTACTAAAATACAATCTTTTGTTAATGAAAGACATCTTATAAGCAACTGAACTTGTGAAAAAGGTTATAAATATCATGGTAGGCTAAGAGGATTCTGTCTAGAAGCTACATCCTAAGAATGCACATGAAATTTAAGCTATTTAAGGCTACAAAAGTGGGACAGTAATCAGACCAAGATATTCATATCTGAAGAAAATATAAATATTCATGCCTGAGATTGAATTTAAACCAACAGAAAGCACGTGTCCCCCCCCCCCCAAAAAAAGAAACCTGACCACTAGATTATCTATTATTGTTCATTCACATCTTGACTGATTTTACAACTGAGGTCTATAAGTGAAGAAGCAGATAGAATTGCCAGTTTAAAATTTAATATAAAGTCCATCTGCATCAATGCAGTTTTAACATTAGCAGCAATAAACCAGATATGAAATAATAGAAATCAAAAAAGATCTCCCCATTCAAGTCTTGCAGATATAATCTATTATGCTTTTATACAAAAAAAAAAAAAAAGCATTTATACAATGCTACATTCAGACAACAGTTTTAATAACACAAAATCCATGAATTAACTGATATGCAATATTCATGAGTGTTTATTTTTGATAATTTTGTTATTTGCATTTGATGTTTCCAATTTTGTTAATGGCAGATAAAATTCAAAATAAGGGTGTTGCTTTTATGCATTTTTTCAATAACTCCTATTACATTAGGTGCCAAGATTTAAAAAAAAACATTTATAATCTTTAGTGATAGTGTCTCACACATAGGCTACAGGCTAAAAATTTTTTGCACTACTGTTAAAAAAAAAAAAAATGCTATGCTAGTTAATTCTTGTGTAAAGGCTTAAGTGCTGTGAGGACATTATGTTGGAGGTTTAATGGATTTTTTTTACAACACTCAAAAAGAATTAAAATAGAATTTAATACTTCCTATATTTCGTCCTAGTGACGAAGACATCTACAGGGATTACAAAAACAATTAATGTAACATGCACACAAAAACTTACAATACTAAGCTCAACCACGTGGGTGACACTAAAGTCCTATCTAGGTGGCCTGGAATGTAAGGTGGGACCTCTGGTGATGAGTGTTTCCCAAATCTTCGGAAGCTTAATGCAACCGTATTTGTTAAGATTTGGTTGGTTTCTGAGAGCTGCTGCTGCTTCTAAGAAAAGTCTCTCTTTCTTGAATTTGCTGTGGTGGAGCATGGTGGTTTTCTTCCATGATACTCTGTGGGTGGTGTCCAAAACATGGTCAGCCAAACCTGAATGGCCATAGTTGTGTTTAACGATGTACGACTTGTGTTCCTCCAGGCGGATGGATGCTGATCTCCATGTCTGTCCAAAGTACGCAAGCTTACAGGAACAGGGTACTTTGTAAACTCCAGGCAGAGAGAGAGAGAGAGGAGGGAGCTGATCTTTCGTAGAACGGATAAGGGTAGCAAGTTTGCAGTAGGGCTTATATGCTGTGTGTAGGTTATACTTTTTTAGTATCTTGGCTATTTTTTCCAAAGTGCCTCGGATGTAGGGTATGGTGATGGCATTTTTAAAATCTTGTTGACGAGAGGGACGTGGAATGGGGGAGGAATTGATTATTTTTTTGATACTGTGAATACAATCGTAAAATGAACATTATCCTCCGCGATCGCGCTACCTGCGTCCCGCTAGAACACGACCCTACAAAAACACAAGTTAAGAAATTAAAAATCTTACTTAAAAAAGCAACCTCCTGGCCCCCTGATGTCACGAAAAAACTTAAACCTTTCTGCTCCCGTCCATCCCGAATATACGGTTTACCAAAAATCCACAAACCCAATTCCCCACTCAGACCTATAGTAGATACCACCAATGCACCTTGTTACAGACTGTCTAAACTGCTGGCCAATTCTGTCCCCCCCTCACCGGAAATTCAGCTTCCTATATAAAAAACTCAACCCACTTTAAAGCCCTCACAGAAAATTTAACCTTGAATAATACAGACATGTTAGTAAGCTTTGATATCTACTCTTTGTTTACTAATATTCCCTTAACTGACTCTTTATCTCTTAGAAAACGTTTTCCCCTCTGACATCTTACATCTCTTTTCCTTTGCCATCAACTCTGGGTATTTCTCTTGGAATAACAAAATCTACAAGCAGATAGAGGGAACCGCCATGGGTTCCCCCTCTCACCCCCCCTTGCCAATTTCTATTGGGAAGATTTCGAAAAACGAGCCATAGATTCAGCCCCACTCAAACCTATCCGGCTAAGATATGTAGATGATGTGTTCTCTATTTTGCCTCATGGCCCAGACACGTTAGACTCCTTCCTCGGTCATCTCAATAGCCTACATCCAAGAATCCAGTTACTATGGAAAAGAACAATTGTTTACCCTTCCTAGACACCTTAGTCACGCGCCTGCCTAATGATACACTTGCCTTCACTGTATACAGAAAACCCACACACAGGCAGATACAGTCACAAACTCTCCCACCACCACCACCCCTCAACAATATGGCATCATTAAAACCCTTACCAAGAGAGCCCACAATCTTTGTTCCATTGGAACCACCCTCACTACTGAGCTTAACCACATACACAGAACTTTCCTCTCCAATGGCTACAGCAAACACAGTATCAAAAAAATAATCAATTCCTCCCCCATTCCCCGTCCCTCTCGTCAACAAGATTTTAAAAATGCCATCACCATACCCTACATCCGAGGCACTTTGGAAAAAATAGCCAAGATACTAAAAACGTATAACCTACACACAGCATATAAGCCCTACTGCAAACTTGCTACCCTTATCCGTTCTACGAAAGATCAGCTCCCTCCTCTCTCTCTCTCTCTGCCTGGAGTTTACAAAGTACCCTGTTCCTGTAAGCTTGCATACTTGGACAGACAGGCAGATCAGCATCCATCCGCCTGGAGGAACACAAGTTGTACATCGTTAAACACAACTATGGCTATTCAGGCTTGGCTGACCATGTTTTGGACACCACCCACAGAGTATCATGGAAGAAAACCACCATGCTCCACCACAGCAAATTCAAGAAAGAGACACTTCTTAGAAGCAGCAGCAACTCTCAGAAACCAACCAAATCTTAACAAATACGGTTGCATTAAGCTTCTGAAGATTTGGGAAACACTCATCACCAGAGGTCCCACCTTACATTCCAGGCCACCTACTACTGCCCTTAGAGGGCGCTCCACCTAGATAGGACTTTAGTGTCACCAACGTGGTTGGGCTTAGTATTGTAAGTTTTTGTGTGCATGTTACATTAATTGTTTTTGTAATCCCCATAGATGTCCTAGTAACTAGGACGAAATATAGGAAGTATTAAATTTTATTTCAATTCTTTTTGAGTGTTGTAAAAAATCCATTAAACCTCCAACATTATGCTAGTTAATATAACTATCCACAAAACAAATCTCATTACTAAGATGGGACTTAATAGTGTGCTTTGATACTCAAACTGGTTGGAATATTTCCTAAAAACTACTCAGAATAACTCATTTGAGAAAATTCAATTTTTCATTTTTATATATCTGAAGTAAATGCTCTAGTTGCATCATTTACTCACATAACTGCTTAAAAACATTAATTTGGGCAAAGTAGCAATTCACTATACAACATTAGCATAGAACCTACATATGAAGTGGACAAAGAATAGTTACGATGCAAAATGCAATCTAGCCTAAATGCTCACGTTTTCAGGTGTAAGCTAAGGAAATCTATGTAGCAAGAAGTTGAAGCTCAAGAGCTTAAATAAGTCTGATAAACTGATTAAGCACTATCAAATTAAGTCATTGGTGTCACTTTTAGAAGCGAAAACTGATCAAGTATGTTAGCAATACAACCTGCTTAGATGCTATCAAACCGAAGTGAAAGGTGGAAAAAATAAAAATGTTTTAATGCAAGGTCTGACTAGTTTAGAAATAATCAATAGCCTATATTCTGCTTATACACATGCAATGAGGAATATAGTAATGTACAGAAATACTAGAGGACTAGGTTGTATTTTAGAACTTAAGAAAATTAGTCAGTTTAATACAGTAAACAGCACTGACAGTAAGAGTGGCATCAAAAGCTCCATCAAGTGATGTTATATTAAGATTTATTATATCACAGTGTAACATAAGAAACTATGGTCCATAGGAATATTTAAGGTATCAACTGCATTTTTTAAAGTTGACAGAAGAGAAAAGGTTGAAAAAGTACTATAGGACAATATTCTGAGATTTCTTGGTAAATATCAACTGGCAATCTATCAGCTTAAAATCAGCTAACACCTTTTTGTTCCCATATATAGGGAGTAGGCAAGGCTGTTTGGCCCTATCTAACTTTTGGAGACCGAGTAGGCAGTTCAATCTCAACTGATAGCCGATCAAAGATAGCTGGCCCAAGGCTATCACTAATTAATCGGTACACAGTGAAGAAGGCAGCTAGCAAGTGCCACCATCTTGTGAAGCCTAACCCTAACACAATATTTTTAATGTCTGAGAATAGCGTGGGTTTGAAGGCCGATTTTCTTGTGTTAACGGGATGAAAAACAGTTTCCAGAAGAAAAATCCCGCTACCCCGTGCCAGAGATCGACGAACTCAGGAACCGGTCGAGAAAAGGCTTAGTTTTGTTCCACTAGTTGCCGACTAGATTCAAACGCCACTTCTACTGAGCTACACTGGCAATCAAAAGTAAGTCAAAGCAATATTAAGTCATTACAGTATAATGTTTTGGAGTTCTACTCTAATATAATGGAAAAGAAATGTGACAATCTATCATGTGTTTCTGCTAACTAATGAAATTCTTGCAAGGCAGAGATTTTTTTGCAAGAGTATCTAGTTCTTTAGTTTTAATTTAAAAAAATTTAACTTTTACATGCAAAGTCAGAATTGCTTACCTTGAAGGGAAAGAATTTAACATCACGTTGTACTGAAGGATCAGACCATTCCCGTCCAATTAAACGTTTAGCATCAAACACTGTATTCTCAGGATTTGTTGTTAGCTGGTTTTTGGCTGCATCCCCAATTAATCTTTCTCCTTCTGCAGTAAAAGCCACATAAGATGGAGTAATTCTGTTTCCTTGATCATTAGCAATGATTTCAACTCTTCCATTTTTAAAGACACCCACACTGAAAAAAAAAAAAAATTTGCTAGTTGAATATAACTAAACAATTCATGTTATCTAACATCAATACAAAAATGTGACTAGTCAGCTGTATAAAGGAAAAAAAGCTTTTATAATGCTATAGCAATGTTGAACAAGTGTAGAAAAAGGTTCAAGCTTCTTATTTTATAAAGGCTACAATAGCCCAATTCTTGATTTCTAAGAGGAAAAAAGATCTTCACTATGAAGAAATAGCAAGATTTTTTTTTTTTTTAGTGATAAGCTATATTAATCCTACTTTTTTTTTCAACAGCCATAAGATGAGGAAAAGTCACTAAAAAAGTAACACCTCACTAGAAAAAGCAAATTCCACATTAGTGATACACTAAAAATGATAATTAGATTCTATAAAATTAGAACTTACAAGACGTCAAAATTTATGCTATCTCAGTGGTTAAATATATTAACTGTCATGAAATCAAAAGATAACTGCAAATGTTTTAGTTTTGTTATGTGATCAACAATTGAAGTTGCAGAGTTAGTCATAATAGGAGTAGCTACTGCATTAATGTAAAAATAATGTGAAAGGCTTGATTTCTGATCTTTACCTTTAAAGAATAGTATAGAATATGTTATGGTAAATTTATATACCTAATGCATTCCTATCAACTTTTGGCCATCTAATTTGCGAAATAAGACTGGATCTTATTTCAGTCTAAAGAAATTTAACTTTCTGAGAAACTCAAATATTTTGCTAGATTCATTACTGAATATCTAGCATGTATAAAACTAAAAATAAATCGCAAGATAACTTTTGCTCTTATTCAGCAATTTTGTAAGTAAATTATAAGCTGCCTATCCAAGCCATGACTGAAGAGATCAATTGCTACTTTATAACATTTACCACTTTAGATACTTAAAGCAATGGTTTAAATCATGTTTACAGTTAAGAAAAGAGTAGCTACCCAAGCCTCATAAAAAAAAAGGTAGAATACAGAATTAAGATAAAACTAGGCAGACCATTCTTGGTTATCAGAATTTAAGGCATTTAGCTAACTAATCAACTGACTGTTTCAAAACACAGCCTGGTAGCATTTATGAATGAGACCCAATAATAACAAAAAGATGTAGCAAGATTGGTCAAGAGATTAGCATATTCGCTCTCCAGCCAAGAAGCTGCAGGTTCGAATCCTGCCATGAGCATAGATGTTTGCAATTGTCCAAGTGTGTGGATAGGGTATCTGCAACCCTACCACTTCTAGCAGAAGCTCTTTACTCCTGAAACCCAGTGAAATATGGGAGTGACCATATGGTGTCTGCAGATGTAGAATTTATTTTTTGAAAGATAACCAAGTCATTGTCATTAGAAACCTAGCTAGCATCTAAATGCTAGTGTACTTAGCAATACTGCTGCTGATTACATAAGAATTCATCTACCAAAATAGATCTTTTAGTACAAATATGGGAAATGGATTTGATACTGGTTTCATTTACAAAAAACAGCTACATGCAGTTACAAACCAGGTCATCTGAAGATGATATGCCCGATGCGATTGGTAATAACTCTTGAGAATAGACTAGAGAAAAGAAAGCATGCAAGACAAAGAAAATTTTTAGGAATTTAAGTGGCAAGCAATGGGATAATGTCAAAACTATTACATCTTGCAACAGCATTTGCTAGTTTAAATGAGATGGTTTGCCTCTAAATTGGTTATAACCTAGAGATGGTCTTTCATGATCAAGTATAGGTGAGTCAAGTTTCAGAACTATTGAAAGAAAGATTCATCTTTCAGTAGCAGTAGAAAGATATTAGTAAGGATGTCAAAAGGCATAACACCTTGAACTTGTGTTTTAGATTAAGTGATTAATCAAGTGAGAGAACAAGATAATTATATTATACTGAGGATGATAGAAAACCAGTTTTAGCCTAATGTCTGGAGTGGTTAAGGTGGAAGGCTCATAAGCTTTCTTTCAGATAGGACTCATTCTATTTAGGATAGACCAGCTTTAAAATCATGCTAAAGCAAGCTTTTATTGCTTTATGAGCAATGACTGCATCAAGAGAAATAGATATCACTGGTTTTGCCAGGGCATTTGACATGACACGATTCTATACTGGAAATGTTCACATGAACTCTAGGAGGGGATATAATATTGATAGAAAGAGTGACTAACCAGTAAAGTGCTAAAAACTTTGCAACAAATTGTTGCTATCCAGACCAACCTTAATAGCAGACTAGTTAAGGTAAAGAAATTATTTACACAGAATTTAGGATTAAGGAAAGGGCTCTATGGACAACTGACACCACAATGTTGGTTATTCATTTTTGACAAATACAAAAAATTAATATATATAATTAATGGTTAGTTGCTATAAATGTCCAGCAGATGTAGTTTAGGGTTTACTATTTAATAAATCATATGATAAAACCTCCATACTTATGCCTGATTCCCATGGTTGGATTTGTTTCTGGCCTTCCAACCCAACTGACACCACAATGTTGGTTATTCATTTTTGACAAATACAAAAAATTAATATATATAATTAATGGTTAGTTGCTATAAATGTCCAGCAGATGTAGTTTAGGGTTTACTATTTAATAAATCATATGATAAAACCTCCATACTTATGCCTGATTCCCATGGTTGGATTTGTTTCTGGCCTTCCAACCCAAATATGTCACTGAAGTAGTCTTTATTGGCATGGAAACATTTCTTATACTACTCTGCTGTCCCTTAATCCTGGTTCTCTAAAAGATGTGCCAATGCTGTTCAAATAAAAAAAAAAAAAAAAAAAAATCACAACTGGCTTACAAGAACTCCATTCTCCTTTAGTGCTTATACTCAAGCCCAAAATAGCTGAAAGAAAGCTATCAATACTTCCAAAACAATTGGAAAACAGGACACTTGCAAAGATTGGTCATAACTTTTGCCCAACACTATTCCCACCTCTATTATACTATTATGCATGACTATTGCATCATCACCCATAGAAAGTCAATCTCCTGGCTTCACACTTTGCCTCCAATGCATGCATAACTGAAAATAGTAAATCCCAACCATTCCAGATGCTCAATATACATAATGCCTCCTGCATCCTTTTGTCAGAAAAAAATTGTCCAAATTAGAAAAGTCTCCTGGTCACATTCCTCCGATGGTCCTGGAGATTAGTGCACCAGAACTAACTCCTATGTCAGTTATATGTACTCTTCCACAGCCTGGAAATAAAATATTTGGCTGAATATAGACCTGTCTATATTCTGTCTTATCCAAAGTAATGGAGAAGACCAATTCAACTCCTATAATACCTCAAAAAGGCACCTAGCTAATAAACAATCATTAGTATGGATTTAATGAACTTTAATATCAAGAAAAAGATGCATTTCTTTATAAATGCAAGAATTCAGCTAGGCTAATGCTTGTGGCAAACTGAAAAAAAATCCTGTGTAATAAATTAAAACTTGAAAATTAAGTCAAATGTTTCAATCAATGCACCATTCTAGTACTGATCAGTAGGAGATCTACTCACATCATCCATCTCTGGACAAATGCCATAGAGAAGTTTGGTGAATCCAAGTGGTTGCATTTTAAATCTCTAGAGCTTTTGATCTGGCACAAAGGCTTACTAAGCCTACTCCCATCATTTGGTCTCAGGACTTTTGCAGTTGGATTGCCAGTTTTCTGTCTGGATGCATTGTGTGATGGAGGATTCCTTATCCTTGCACCATTCAACTAATGCTGAAGTTCCATAGTCACCAACCCTCTTCCTATATATTCTTCCAATTCCACCACTGCATCCTCAGCTTCTAAAAAAAATAGAAGCTCTCTCTCAAAGATGTTACTTCACCTCAATGACCTCCAACCCAATAGTTTTGGGATGACAGAGCACTGTATCCTCCTTTTATTTGATAAACCTTACTGTACACAACTTGCCTCAACCTATAAAATATTCACCAATGCCCTAAATTCTGATCTCCAAGCCATCCTCCAGTGGGGTTCAGATAACAAATGCTAGTAAAACCCAGTTCTATTTGTTTTATTTCTCAAAAAAAAAAAAAAGGAAAATTTCTCCCAGTATTATTTTTGATAACACTCAAAATTTTCAGACAAGATGAGATCTCTTCTTGGAATCACCCTGACATCAACACATCACAACCTCAGCTTCTTTAAAAAAAAAAAAAGATTTCTCTTTTGCTCAAAAAATGACTTCACTTCTGAACAGCTGTTAACCTTATACAAATCACAAATCTACCTAGCTATTGAATACTGCTCTCACATTTGGAGTGAGCCTAAGAGCTCCCTCAAAATCTTGATTCAATATACAGAACAACTGATTAATAATCCATATTATACCAACTTACTCCTCTCACTTTTGTATAGATGTCTGGTTTCTGCAATATATGTATTCTAGAAATATTTCAATGGCAAATGTTTATCTGAAATAGCATGAATAATTCCCCACTCAGTACTAAGCCCACTGGAAAATGTGCAGCTACTGCCTATGCAACTCTTCACAGTACACCTTGAAACCCATGCAAGTTTGTTTTCCTCCATCTTTGCAAATGCTGTATTGTAAGGCTTATGATTTGCTTCCCAAAAGGAATACAATACATGTAGGCTTTTAAATGAAATGCAAAAAAGTTTCCTTTCCAAACCCACTACCCTATTAACATACTAAAAGTTTTATCAACCAACCTCTTGTATGGGCTCAAGAAAATTACCCAGGATGTAGACTGAGTTTAATGGAGATGTCTCTATGGAAATATTCTATAAATCATGAGGGAGTGGTATCTTATAATTAGATACCATTTTTTTTTTTTTTTTTTGCCAAATTAACAAGTCAATGCAGTGTTCACAAAATTTTGTAGTTATACATTCTAGTTAAGAATAAAATTTAAGGAAATGTGGTTTAAATAGCTCTTATACCAAGTTCAGAACAAAAAACTTACTGAATAAGAATTTATTACATAACTTACCATGAATAAGTTGTTCCCAAATCTATTCCAATTACTGTACCTATACTTTCTTTTTTTGAATCTTCATCCTTCTTAGCTATTATTGATGTAGCCAAGAATAACATTACTGCTGTTACCTTTAATCTGTTCATTTTTTTTTTAAGTTTTCCTAAAATTTATTAAAATTAAGAGAAAAGATAGAAAAAAAAATTGAATTAAATAATTTCATACAATCATTAAAATTTATGATTATATATATATATATATATATATATATATATATATAGTAGTAAATTTGCATATATAAGAACTGTACCTCTATGCAAAATAGCTGCTTGTAACACAAGCATAATGCTATAAGATTGAATGTTACAATCAGTTATTTTGCATGATGGTAAATAGTTCTTATATAGAATTATATGAAAGTTCATATGTAAATAAATACATTGCATTTTACGCTGTCTTTACAATCAGAATAAACACAAGAGTAAAAACTGCATATGAAAATTCGCTGTTTGAGAGGGTATTATATTAGATTAGCTGTATACCATTGTTCAAACTTTAACTTATAGATCTGAAAGCTGGGTTAGAAATATGAAATTGATAACAAAACTGGAGACCAGGATAGTCTGGAGAAAAATTAGTGGCATGAACAGATGGCATCAATGGCAGTGTCATTAAAAATGAGGATAGTAGGAAAGAACTTGCCATTGTTAGCATTCAGGAATGTGTTAGAGCTAATCTCAGATGGTATGGTCATTTAAACAGAATGAAAGGAAAGATTAGCAAAAGAAGCATCATTCTTTGTCAGGTTGGCAGTCCCAGATGATACAGTTAAAAAGTGCCTCATAAGATAATGTTGGAGTCTTGCTTTAGCACTGTACCTATTAGTTGTGATATGATGCTGAAAAAACCAGCAAGACAGTAGCAAGTTTAATATTTTTCCCCTCTTGGTGTTGGTTATGCCAACAAGCATTAATATGAATGTTGATCAGAAGTTAGTAATGGTGTAACTTTTTCATGTACCCCTAAGAGTACATATCAGGAATTCGATAAAGTCTTGTTTATCACTTACAAAGCATGCCTGTAGGATTTCAATCAACAGTATTTGACTAGAACGCAACAGTTTAAATAGAAAGTTTGGACTGAGTCAGCACTTGTGATGCTGTCATTTGCATAAACTTAACCATATTGTTGAAAATCAAAATCTGCTCATCTCTTGTTAAAAAGAGAACTGATGAGAGTATAGTGGCCTAGCAAATTAAAAAACCAAAAGGGATACCCTATAAATGCCCATTTACAGCATCAAAATCAATTCCATAAGTTAGGAATGGTTTGAGATTAAAAGCAGATTCAACAAAAGAAAAATCCTAAGGATAGCTATTTGATTCTGTTGGAAATAGCCATAGCATTGGTCTATCAAAACTGAAGTAACAGTTATAGCCATACTTTTGTTCTTTTAGAAAAAGGTTCTGGTGTACCCATAGCAACAGCTTTCAGTTACAAAAAAAAAAAATAATTGTAGACAGAAGTGAAGGAAAGGTTTAGTAAAGCAGATAAAAAGCTTTATGGTTTAAAAAAATGTTAAATTCAGAAGCTAACATATGCCTGGATATAAGGAAAGATGAGGTGAGAAATTACTAGAATAGCCTCTTATTACATGTATGGCAAGATAAGACTTGCCATGTGACTACATGTTTAAATTATTACTGAAACAATCCAGTAGTTAACAAGCTATGCTAGAACTTGCCACATTAATATGAAGTTAAGTTAGACAAGTTATCTGCTGGTCTGGTTGGCCAAGTAGTTAGCATGTCTGCTCTTCAGCCAAGAAGCTGTGGGTTCGAATCCCGCTATGGATGTTTGCGATTGTCCTACATATATTTTGTGGAAAGGGAATCTGCGACCCTACCACTTATTCTAGTATAAAAAACCATTGCCAAAACCATGCGAGGTACAGCAGTGACCATCCGGTGTCTACGGATGTCAAATGTGGAAAAAAAAAAAAAAAGTTAGACAAAACCAGATGTTAACAGTGGTTCATGGTGATATCTCACTAGATGAGTGAGAAGAGAGGTTGAGACAAGATGCAAAAACAAACTAGGTGACCATAAACCCAGAAGATGTGGCAGTTAGATCAGCATACAGTTAATGACAGAAAAATCAAATTTACAGAGAAACAGTGAGGAAAATTTTTAATATCGAAAGCAAAATTGTACCATATTCCAATTCATTACAGCTGGCTGTGTTTGAAGAGCAATTAAAATGTCTTCAGTATAATCCTGAAACAAGTATGCAATGGAGATTCTCACTAAAATGAAAAAGCAAGAATATCAGATTAAGATATGCTTATTTTCAGATCATAGCTCACTTTTACCCATTAAACAAATTTGGAAGTACTGATAAGATTACCAACTTTGACCTAAACAATAATCACCCATTACAACACCTATAGATATGATGCAATATTCTATCCAAGTTCTATCTAAACTATGACTAAAAACTACAGCATCCTCCAAATTCAGAGTTCACTCTTTGTAACTTGGCTATTCCCAGAAGTCAAGATAGCTCAGCAAGATTCTGATATCCAATATATGATGACAGAACATTCCTGGAATGCTTAATAAATGGCAAGATTAAGTAAGTGCACTGCTACACATAGGGATTACTTCACAAAAGGTAGTAGCCCTTAACCTATAGTGAAAGGTACTTTAGACTCCAGGAATTTGTCACCCTTTGAAGTCAATATAGATTGTTCTATTTTATTAGAAAATACTGAAATAATCCATTTATTGAAATAGTGTGACAAAATGTTGTCACATTTAGTAGGTTGCCTTAGGCCGAGATTCCTTATTAAGAGTTACTACTTAATTCTTCTAGCAATTATTAGGGAGAAGTTAGGATCAATAACTAAGAAGACCATTTATAGATTACTGCTTTCATAGGATTTTATGTCTTGTACCTATTCCCAGTGCATTATTGAATATAATACTATTACTTTGTCATTAATTCTGACAGCTTTATTTATCTCCTCTTCCATTAACACCTAATGAAGTGTACAGAACAAGATGCATTCCCTGAATAATAATTATATTAAAAAAATTATAAGCAGTGCCATAAGCAAAGATGGCACCGACCTAGGCGAGTAGCATTTTATCATGCTATAACCAGCAACTACCATCACAGTTTGTTCTTGTATTTAGGACTTTATATTTCTTTGAAGTGTTTAGTTTGCAAACCATTTGAACGTTCGTAAACATCTCTTTTTAAACAGCTGAATGTCAGCTTGTATACAAACTGCTGTCGTTAAAGTGAGCAATTTTTAAAAGAATAAAAACAATACACTAAGTACACTGAAGAGTGATACTCTCATTGATTGGGGTGGCTTCCGTAGCCCTATAGAGAAGAGAATTACCATTTAGAATCCAAGACGAGTGGATCCAGGTTATCAGCCACTACGAACCTGTCATACAAACAGATGCATTTAATTTTAGTTTGGAATTTAGCATTTACATTTTAAATTAAAAAAAAAAAAAAAAATATTTTTTGAAGAATCAAGTCCCGTAACCGACTAATACCTCCACCCCTGGGACAGTGCTAACTATTAAATTAATATTCGTTTAGTTAAAACTCGGGAAAATCCTTTGATGATTTCTATTAACAGGTTAATTCTCAGGAAAATTTGACACCCATGAGCTGCAAGAAAAACTTGCCAAGCATTAAAAGTTAAGTAACCGATGTATCAAAAAATGTCACTCTTTACACTTAATACACTATTTTAAAACATCAAATACCTAGAACTAGTTATTTTATTGCTCATAATTAAAAAGAGGTTATATCACAGAAATGAGACGTCACTAAATGCTACCCACTGAGAAAAGTTAATTTTAGTATTGATAATAATGGAAGTAGTAGTTCCTCCCAACTGAAGTAAATGATAACATTAATTCTATAAATGATTATATCTTATGAACAATTGAAAGCAGAGTACTTCAATTATTATTACATTAACTCTTTTAGAATCCAAGACATTATTATTAATATTATTAAGAGAGATCTTCAAGAACTCATCGAGGGTGTTAAGTTTATACCACTAACAATTAATATTAATGCAGAAATTCAATCAGACTTACCTTATGTAAAATGTGAAGCCAATTTCCATCCGCTATAACAACTTAGATATTAGAGAAACGCACCTGAAAAAACCTGCCCCCTTACTTTTCTTTTGTACAACGGAATGTATGATTCTAACACAAGTTTCTTTGCCGGGTGCTATATGAACAGCACACAACCATCGTGTCGACCTGTGATTGGCTTCTACTTCGTAGTTGTCTCTTTACTATTGGAGGAGATATCACGCAGATGAAATGTCCCGAAAATGACACGTAATGTGAAGAGATTTCTTCAGATTGTGGACAGCAACACACCAGTAGTTGTGAGTAGTATAGGTAACTCACTAATTGTACATAGTTACTTAATCTGTGATGTATGAGGGTCAATTAGTATCGCTCTCTGGTGTACGTATCAAAAAATTATGTATGTGTATTTGTATGGGGTAAGTTTAGCGAGCCTATTTTAGTCGTACTGGAGGAACTTAGCAGTGGAGAGTTTAACGATAGTGTAAAGTTCGAGCACCAACTATTCTGAAATTTAAAAATGTTTGACATCACTAGTGACCGATATCTGTAATGACTGATATATTCCTATAACGTAATTTTTAAATTTTTGGAAAAAAATATTCTATACTGCATTTTTGTCAAGAGAACATGAGAAACTGAATCAGAAACTTCTCGGAATCAGTCAAGCAGTGTATTGGATCAAAGTCGTAAAAGACAAAATACTTTTGATACTAAAGGGGATCTCGTTTCTTGTTGCATAAAATAGTCCACAATTCGAGATTCTTTTTTCTAATAAGCGAGTTCGAGCAACATATGCAAGCATATAACCCATTAGTGTAATTTTTCGTTTCTCTAAAATAATCCTCATAATAGTATCCTGGTTCTCAGTGTGCAGATCATACACTGTTTCCTTCTTTAAACTGAAGGCAAGTAAACTATATCAAAACAAAAATACAGCACAGTGACTTTTTTTTTTTTTTTCTTCCAACGGTATTAATATTCACTATTTAATGGATGTAATTTTCTAGGTCGAAATGGCCTAATATACCAGAATAGTTTTCAAACTTCAATTCTTAAGTAGTTTTAAAAATACTTTACTGGATTATTGTAAACCCGAACCTATGAATCGTGACTTATACTTGACAGAAAGACCATGTACTTAAAGGTTGAAGGCTTCGCTAGCAGCAATGAGGGTCGCTAGTGAGTCTTCACTGATACGGTTGTGAACTTTCTTCTCTGTAGAATGTGGTAATTAAATATGATGGTTTTGAAGTGTAGCTGCTAGATTAACTAGCAGAGACGCGTTTATTTAAAGTCATTAAATTGCGGACTATACTGAATCTAAGAACATCAGCAAAGGTAAGTGGACGGTAATTGCAACGAGGGCGATTCGTTAGGCCTAACAGCCGATAGAATCGCCATTGTTAGCATATCTATTCCAGATACATTTACTTGCGTTTATACGCAAACTGTCAATAATGAATGTGTCAGATTTGGACGCCCTCACAGATTCGCTGGACGAAGAGCCAGCGCTCATACTTGTAAATAAACTTCAAAGGAAATTTAAGTTCAAATGGCCATCAAACTTGATAGATCCTGATACAATTATAGACTCTCTAGTTAAAGGATTGGCTTTCAGCTTCATAAAGAAACTCCTTAAGAAGTTCGAGCGTGAATGGCCCGGCTTCCTGAATCTTTACTCTTCACCTGAGACTGACGATGATCCAAATGAAGACACTCCTCAAATGGAGGAAAATTTAAATCCAGTCACCTCTGAATCTACTCATTCAGATCAAGGAGAGAAGCACGTGCGTAAAAAACGCAAAACTCTCGCCTCGGAGTCAGCAAACGAAAATGGCATGGATGAAGATGCCCCCAACATAGATTCCTCTGCCTCCACCAATGAAAAGGTGCCTCCAGACATTCTTAGGGAAAAACAGAGATAGACAGCCCTAAGAACCACCATGGCCAACCTGCAAATAAATTACTCCACTGCCAAGAACATAGAGGAGGGCATCAAAATTCAGCCCACTACAGTGTCTGACTATAGAAATCTAACCAAGGAGTTGGACACAAGAGGTATACAATACCATACCTTCACACTTACCTCGGAGAAAAATCTTAAAGTGGTACTCCGAGCAGTATCTGAAGACATTGAAATAGCTGCTGACCTCAACATGCAAGATCTGCCTCCCATCAAAGTCAGTAGAATGTACAGATCTAACAAGACCCCTATGCCTCTAGTATTGGTAGAAATACAACATCTATAAAGATATTTACAATTTGAAGACAATCTGTGGGCTCAAGATCTCACCAGAGCCACTTAGGAAGAGGGCATCTTCTGGGCAATGCCATAGATGCCAAAAATTTGGTCATGCCCAGAAGTTGTGCAAAGCCCAATACAGATGTCTGAAATGTGGTGACACCCACCCCACATATACCTGCTCCAAGCCAAAAACCACCCCGGCTAAGTGTGCTAATTGTGGTGGCTCCCACCCTGCAAATTACAGAGGATGTATATGCCACCCAAAAAACAGACAAACTGAGTTAATCAGTCAGTCTGGCTCACTGACAGAAACGAAAGCCCCAGAAGCCCAAGTTCATCAGGCTCCTATTAGCTTGAACAAGATGACAGGTGTTCACCCACCATCAACTGAGCCCCCTAAGAAAATAAATCTTCAACACCAAACAAGAACATATGCTGATGTGGCCCGCCCCAAAAAAGCAATCCATGACCAGAATATGACAAATCCACATTCAAATATAACAGCCATCATCACCTCTTCTCTTGTAAATATGTTACAGGATTTCAGTAACGCAAATCCACCACTGAGCACTACAAAAAGTTTCTTGCAGCAAACACAGCTCATTTTATCTGCACTCTCCAATGCATAGGAAAAAATTTACCCCAGATTCTCTGATTATCTCATGGAATGCCAACGGCCTTAAAAATAAAATACTAGAAGTACAGGAATTCAATGACAGATATAATCCGGATATATTATTAATTAATGAAACTCACCTGAGACCTGCTGACAATCCTAAATTCAAAGGATATCAGCTCTACAGGAATGATAGACTGGATTACAGAGGTGGCGGCACAGCCATCCTCATCAAAAATCACATCAATCATCATTCTGTAGCCATTCCTACAACCACCAATCTCGAACTTACAGGTATCAATGTCATCACAAACTCTATCGGAAACATAAAAATATATTCTGCTTATAACCCACCATCAAAAACATTGCTGACCACAGATCTGGATGCTATCCTCGGCATTAAACTGCCGGTTATTATTGCAGGAGATTTTAACGCAAAACATCACGCCTGGAGCAGTAGGTCTATAAATAGGAATGGCCGCATCCTATATAACTACACAAGCTCAAATTGCGCAATTGTGGCTGGTCCCTCAGTGCCAACTCACCACAGTCCTACTGGCTCATCCGACGTCTTGGATATAGTTGTCATTCAGAATGTTAACCTACAGTACTCCCTGGAATCATGGAATGAGTTATCATCAGACCACAATCCTATTCTGCTCCAACTGGGTTATCAGAGGGATCTTCCCCATTCGCCTCATACCTTCATTCCCTGGGAAAAACTATCCAAAATGCTTCCAAACTACATTGATCCCATCCCTCATATTAATTCCAAGGAAGAAATTGATTCTGCAGTCAATAAACTTACTGATCAAATCAAAACAGCCATAGCATCTATCACCTCAAATTCAGTTGCCTTCAAGCCTAAACGACTACCAGATGACATAATGAACTTAATCAGGGAGAAAAATAAAGCAAGAAAAAGATACCACAACACCAGAGCACCCCAAGACAAGAAATATCTCAACAAAATGAACAGTGCAGTGAGAGATGCACTTAAAGTCCATAGAAACAAACTATGGGAAGATAAATTAGCCTCCATATCACCTGGTGATCAATCCGTTTGGAAGTTCCTGAGAAACATCAAAAACAAAAACAAATCTCTTCCTCCTCTCAAATCTGACCTGAACATTGTTTACACAGATGCAGAAAAAGCCGAAACTATAGCAAAAAATTTAGAAAAACAGTGTAGCCCTTCATACAATAATCTAAATTTCAATCATATTTACAAAGTCCACCGCCACGTCAGACACGTTAAAACGGCCTGATACCTGTACTAGCCAACTCACACCTATTTCCCCAGCTGAAATTTATGACATTATAAAGAATTTAAAGAATAAAAAAGCTCCAGGGCCTGACGGCATCTCCAACAAAGTTATTAAACTGCTACCCCGAAAGGCCATCGTATATCTCACAACAATAATAAATGCTATGTTCAGGTTTAAGTACTTCCCCTCTGCATGGAAGTTGGCAGACGTAGTTCCTATATACAAACCAGGCAAGGATCCTCAGCAGCCTCAAAGTTATCGTCCCATAAGTCTGATATCTAATCTGGGCAAAATAGCAGAAAAAGCTATCCTTTCCAGAATTCAACTTTCAGTTAAAAAATTAAACATCCTTCCTTCAGAACAGTTTGGTTTTCGCCAATTTCACAGTACCACCCAACAAATTCACAGACTAATAGAATTCATTATCACAAGTTATAATTGGCATCAATACACCGGGGCAGTTTTTCTTGATTTAGAGAAGGTGTTTGACAAGTTATGGCACTTTGGACTACTATACAAGTTGATTTTAGCTGGCATTCCATCAGATCTAGTTCAAATTATAAAGTCATTTCTTAGTGACAGACGAATGCAAGTCAAACTAAATGATATATTATCTACCCAACGACGCATCTTGGCAGGAGTTCCTCAAGGGTCCCTTCTGGCACCGATACTTTTCACGATTTACACGGCGGACATTCCGCACAATCCAATGTCATCCATCATTGCCCTATACGCAGACGACACAGCTATACTAGCCAGATCTATTAAACCTCACCTTGTCACCAAGAAACTGCAAGAAAATCTGCAGAGATTAGAGCACTGGTTCTCGGAATGGAGACTGCAAGTAAACCCTCAGAAGAGTATTGCCATGCTCTTCACTAAAAACTCAATACTCCCCAAAGATGATATCTTCCTATTTAATACCAAGATTCCCTGGAAAGTAGAAGCCAAATATCTGGGTGTACTGCTGGACAGAAAACTAACTTTCAGTTCACATATAAAAGCCTCATGTTCAAAAGCATCAAGAGTCATTGCACAGCTTTACCCTCTTATCAATAGGAATAGCAAGCTGGATACCAAAATAAAACTGCTCCTTTATCAACTGTTGATTCGACCCATTATCACTTACGCATCCCCAGCCTGGAGTCACACCTCAAGTACAAATATCCTCAAACTACAGAAAGTGCAAAACAAATGTCTCCGCATGATATTAAACGCACCATGGTACGTCAGAAATGTCCAACTTCACCGGGATACAAATATCCCCTACATCTATTCTTTCCTGCAGTCTTCAGCAGTGAAGTTCTTCTCAGTGTCCTCTTCACATCCAAATGAATTAGTGCAACAAGCAGCAAATTATGATGAAACAGACTTCTCAAAATATAGGAGACCGAAGGCCATCCTACTTCCAAATGAAGATCTCCGAATCGCACCCACTCAGGCAGAGCTCTTAGCTCATAAACTATTCCTCACACAGTAATCCTTATCAGATAGCAGGGAATAAAAAAGCATTTTGCTTCGCCCTTATAGTCAGCAACGTCTTGCGTGCGTCTTGCCTAGCAGCAATGATCAATGATTGCATTAGCTGTATGTCAGCTTGCAGTGATGTAGGTCTAAACACACGGGTCGGCAAACGTTTTAGACCATTGACTCCATGGAATCCTTGATCCCTCATCGACCCCGATCATGTTAAATAAATTATCAATAATAAATTTCTCAATTTAAAAATAATTCCTTCACCCTTTTCATTGGTAAAGGATGGTACAAATCCAAATTTTAAATACTCTTGCGAATACTGTCAGCAGTTCTTACTATCAGGGGCCGCCATAATGGGCACTATAACTTAAAAAAAAAAATTACATAGTAAATTCAAAGTTATCAGATCACTGGACACCACTCTGATAATTATGGCGATAACTGTGCACTAACTCGGATTGTCTCTGTTCTAGATGTCTTCATCAGGGAGAGCATGCTCTTCTCCCTCGTTGGCGTTGCATGTTTACTATGTGTTACTCAAAATCGTTTTAATACTCTTGCGAATACTGTCAGCAGTTCTTACTATCAGGGGCCGCCATAATGGGCACTATAACTTAAAAAAAAAAATTACATAGTAAATTCAAAGTTATCAGATCACTGGACACCACCCTGATAGCTATGGCGATAACTGTGCACTAACTCGGATTGTCTCTGTTCTAGATGTCTTCATCAGGGAGAGCATGCTCTTCTCCCTCGTTGGCGTTGCATGTTTACTATGTGTTACTCAAAATCGTTTTAAGTGTTTATTGACCCCTCGACATTTATCGACCCGTGGATAGCCACATCTACCTCCAGGGATCGATATCGACCACTTTGCCGACGCGTGGTCTTAAACATTTTACATGAATATTTAAACCATCTTATGAAGGAATCGCAGCGCACACAGAATTACTACTCAGATATAACATTTTTAATATTTCGTACATATCTAATTCCTGTATGCTAAATAGAAAACTTTTGTTTAGTTTGTTCAGAATAGCTTCTGTTGTCTGGTGGAGGCAATGCCGCAACTGGTGCAATCAGTTATTTCACCCAAAGAATAGCAAACATGCTACTAAAGAGGTGGTCAGAAATAACATATAACCACGTATCTAGTTTATTAGAAATTTATATATAAAATAACCACGGGCATTAATGGCATACTGTCACATCAAAGATGCCCAAAGTTGCCTTTCTCTTACTAACAGTCTCCATTTATGGTGCAATCACTGTCGCTCTCCATCTTTATATTTCAGAATACATTTCCACTCTTCAGTGGAACTTGACATTATAACAAATAGTTCAATAACGCTTTCCACTGAAATCTAAATGTCTGATATAATTATATCATTTTCAGTGAACAGTCAAATCAAATAGTGTGCACTAACAATGGATTTCAAAAGATATGAGCCGTGTGTTGATACAAGACGGTATAGTAAATTGCAAGCTGTGATGAAAAAAAAAAGACTTATTTTCAATTAATAAAAATAACATAAGGCCTGTGGAAATGGCGGTTGCATCCATAGCGCTAGGTCGCCCAAAGAAAGATAGTCGATGACTGGAACTTTTTCTATTTCCCTATTTTCAATCAGTTCCCAAGTTAGTTGATCTCTGGTAATTAAAGATTCAGTTTTTTTTTCCCTCTGGAAAGAAAACTTGAGCTTTTCATTCCATACACTCAAGAAAATACAAGAACCCACGCTATTTTAGACATTAACATATAGTGTTATGGACAACAATATGATGGTAGTTGTCTGCCCTATTCTTATCAGGTACCAATTAAAGTCACACATAGTCTTGGGCCAGCTATTCTGTGAGTAGCTAAGGGTAGAGGCTAGTTGCCCACTAGTCTTCAAATTTGAGATTAAATGGCCTCCCCTACTTTCTTTGGGAATTAAAGGCATTAGCAGATTTTTTAAGAGCAAAATTCCAAAACTGCAGGTAAAGAAACATGGTAATTACTGTCTAAGTGGAACCATGTAGCAGCACTCTGAACAAATGCTCAAACATGAAGTAGCATTAGTACAGTAGGCACTTGTTAGGACCACAAGATTCTGTGGCATCTCCATGCTGTACTAGACAAGCCATCTGTCTTATTATAAATTATATCAGATTCACCCTCCTAGTCTGCTCAACAAAACGTCTTATTTGATCAAAGTAAGAGAGATGGCAGCTGCAAGGAATTTCGTAAGCATCTAGGAGGGACAGAGGAGACAGTTTATCCTTGGTGGAAGGTAATAAGATTAGAGTTTGACCTAAAAAATTGCAGTCGATTATATTTCTTGAGGATCTTCAACGTTGATTTAGAGATCCCAGCAATATAAGGAAATGAAACCTCTGTACAAGTTCAAGTCCTTAGGAATAGGTATGTAAGAATTCGAATGCTGTGAATCTTCAGTGGGAATAACCCATCCTGCTACATAATCTGTAGGAAGTCAACTTTTAGTTTCAGATCATGAGCTCTGTTCAGGCAAGATTTTAATGGTCTTATTTTTTGAAACTGATAATCTTGTATTAACTGCCGGTGAAGGTGAGTTTCAATAAACAAGTGGATGGTACACCAGAGGATTCTCCCAGGTTCTTTGTAATTGCTATTACTTTTACTTTGAACCCCAATTATATCAACCATAATATGTTAAACTAAACTAAGAAGTTTGGTTTAGCAGATAATCTGATAGCATCACATCAAAATATTTAATAAATAAATCAGCCAATAAATAAATTATGATACCCCAGAAATTAAGGAATGGGAAACCGAAGCAGCCGTTAAAAGAATAAAGGATAGGAAAGTTCCAGGAGTGGATGACATTCAAGGAGATCTGCTGAAGTCATTGGGAAAGGATGGAATAAAACTTCTATCCATTATCTTTAATAGAAGTCTGGAAGAGGATAAAATACCTAAAGATTTCATAACATCTATTTTTATTCCTATTCCCAAGTCTACAGGAACAATGGATTGCAATAAGCAGAGAACTATCAGCTTGATGAGCACGTTGCAAAAGTCCTAATCAACATACAAGGGTGGTCGGAAAAGTTCTCTGCCTAACAATGAAAAAACGAATTTATAATTTCAAAGTTATTTTTATTTTTCATCATAATCTCCCTTAAGACTAACACATTTATTCCAGCGATGCTCAAGCGCCATTATCCCATCCCCGTAGTGGTTCTCAGTAAGATCTGCAAATACCCCTCTACAGCTGCAAGCACCTCTTGATTCGAAGAAAACGCTGAAGAGCGAGGAAAAGTTTTAGCTTTGGGAAGATCCAGAAGTCAGAGGGATCCAAACCTGGGGAATAGGGTGGATATTCCAAGAATTTATAGTGCAGATACCTTAATTTTTCTATTGCCAAAACACCTTTGTGCAGGTGCATTGTCCTGATGAAAGATGATTTATTTTTCTTCTGCAAACCGGGTCTTTTCTCACGAATAGTCTGGTTAAAAGAGCGGAATAATATTTCCTGGTTATTGTTTTACCCTTTTCAAGATAATTAATAAACAAAATGCCTTTAACATCCCAAAACACCAATGCCATGACCTTTCCTGCTGATGGAACCGACATTGTTTTCTTTGATGCTGAACAACCGACTTTTGTCCACTGTTTTGACTGCTGTTTGGATTCTAGTGTTTAATGGTGAATCTAAGTCTCATCCATAGTAATAAATCGACGCACAAAATCAGTTTTATTTTTGTTAAAACGCTCCAAGCACTGTTCAGAGATTTTCATGCTAGTGCGTATTTGATTTGCTGTGAGCAAACACAGCAACCATCTTGCACAAACTTTTTCATTTACATCCAATACCATATCGTGCACTTGATCGGTGATTTCTGGTGTTGTTACACTTTTTGAACCCCCTTCACATGGATCATATTCAAGGCTGGTACGACTACGTATAAACTCTCAGCAGCCCATTTCTTAATTGTCGAAAACGAAGGAAGAGTGCCCGTAAAATTTTATGAACTTCGAATGAATTTCTTTTGGCGTTAATCCTTCTTTTACAAAGAATTTTATAACCGCACGATGCTCAATTTTATTCATTACAAAGAATACAGACAACTGTTTTGCTTCAGACAGCTGTATAACACAAACTTTTTGATAGAATGACTTGCAATTTCACAAGGATGCTTATGACAGATACACCAACTTAGAAAAATAAATCTTGTCGATAGTGTTCCCATCTATGGTTAAGACCGAGAACCTCTCAGACCACTCTCGTAATATATAGAAGAATGAAACAGATGATAGAAAGAGAATTAAATGAAGCACAATTTGCTTTCAATGGAACCAGGAAATCTATTAAAACACTACGTATATAAGGAGAAAGAACGATCGAGTGCAATAAAGATTTGTGTCTATGCTTTGTGGATTACGAAAAAGCTTTCGATAATGTTAATCATTCTGTCTTATTTGATATTTTGCATAAAATAGGAATCGATGAAAAAATTATCGGACTTGTTCAGAATATATAACTCAAGAAGCCATGGTTAGATTTGAAGGATAGAATACTGAATGGATTCCCATAAGAAAGGGTGTGGGATGTCCCCACTCCTTTTTAATGTCTATAGTGAATGGATGATGATTGTCGAAAACAATCATCATCCATCAAAGGGATGGAAAATCTGAAGGATGGAATAAAGATAAATGGACATCTGATAAATAATATAATATATGCAGATGATATTGTACTTATGAGCAAACAGAGGAAGGTTTGCAAAGAATTTTGAATAGACTGAATAGGGTTGGAAATGAGAGCTATATAATGAAAATAAACATTCAAAAGACAAAAGTGATGAAGATTTCAAGTAAAGGAAATGATGGGATGGAAATCACCGTGAACGGACAAAGAATAGAGAATATAAAAAGTTTTGAATACCTTGGGAGTTAGATCACAATAGATCTAATTATGAAATTAAGAACACAGTTAAAAAAAAAGCAAAAGCAGCATTTTTCCAAATATACCACATATTAAGAAACGGAAATCTGAACAAACAGTTAAATGTAAGAATCTCAGGACAATGATCTGGAGCGTGGGACATATGGATGTAAGTCGAATGATCGATTGAATGCGTTTGAAATGTGGTGCCTGAGAATAATGGATTCGTATCAGCTGGACTGAAAGAGTGAGCAATGAAGAGATTCAAGATGAAAAGAGACTATATGGCTAGTATCCAAAGAAGAAAAATAGCGTTTGCAGGACGTTTGATGCGAGGTTTTTCTGGAGAGCTCGCCAGAATAGTATTGCACGGAAGGGGAGGAACATCCCGACTGCAATGGAAAGACAACATCAAAGACCGGACGGCAAGTGTCTTACAGGAGCAGGAGATAGAGAGGCATGGAAGAGGACTGTTCGTCAGCTGCAACCCTCTTAAAAGAGGAGACCACCGGATTAGATTAGATTGAAGATACTCTGATAGCATCAGATGAAAATATTTAATAAATAATCAGCTAACGTCCTTTGTTCCCTTATAGGGAGTAGGCGAGGTCCTTTTAATCATATTTAGCTTTTGGAGATTGAGTGGACAGTTCAGTCGCAAACACCTAACCCTAATAGAGGGTTTATTGCCTGGTATTGTGTGGATTACACGAAAAACCCGAGATATGAAAAAAACCCTGCTTGCACATGCCATCGATCGACTAACTCGGAAGTGGTTAGAAGAAAGGCTTAGAAAAAGTTCCTGCAGTTGCCGATTAGACTTGAACTTAAGTCTATCTTCGGGCGGCCTAGCGTAGAGGACGCAAACCGCACTTCTACTACGCCTTTCTATTTAAATATTTATTGTAATTAAACTCGTGTCCACTTTTTTTTTCCAAAATATATATAGGCAACGTCTATTTTCTAGAGTTGCTAATCGACTAGTCGATTAGCAACTCTAGCAACGAAGGTAAAGGATCATGAATTAATCTACACGAGAAAGAAGTGACTATTTCGGTACCATTTGAAGATGGGTAGGTTATTACGATCTCTTAATATCTTTGTTTTTTGGACATAACATTCAAGATCCTTCGCTTTTTTTTTTTTTTTTTTTTTTGACACAAAGTAAACCCGTTACCGAAGAGCTTGGCGATGTTTCATTTCTTTACATTCTTTTATTATATATATATATATATATATATATATATATATATATATATATATATATATATATATATATATATATATATATATATATATATATATATATATATATATTTACATTGTTTTACATTCTGTTCCATTAATATCACCAGTTGGCGATATATCTCCACAACCCCCCCCCCACGTTGGTCATCAAATCTTCAACACTCTTTGCATTGGGTGTGTGTAGGGGGAGGGAGGAGATTAAGTATCGTGGAAACAGCTGCTTATTTAACAAAATAAATAGCAATGTATAATTGTGAGATTAATTAGTTCAGAAAAGCAGTAAACAAAGGAGATTCCAGCCAAATTGACATTTGTTAATGCAAGGAATTACTGGATGTTACTGAACATAACAAACAGTATGATTTACGAAGCATTTCGACTATTTCGTTTCGTAAGAAATAAGACCTAAAACATGCGACAAAAATAGTTTTCCTCCATTTCTGATATAACTCTATTCCATCGCAACCTCCTCTGTAAACCTCCATAATCGCACCGAACCGAAGGCTTCATCAGTTTATTGCAGTTCAGTTCCATTAATATAATACAGTTTCTAATCTCTTCCCAAAGTGATTTCACCTTACACTTGGCCACATTAAAATGGTAACTCATACTGTTTAAATCTTCCTACTGGATCTCTTCAAAGCATTCATTTACCATTGCTCTTCCTAGTTTAGCATCATCAGAAAAAAATTAAATATTTCCTGTCAAATCATTTCCTATATCAAGTACTGGGCCCGGTAATACACCAATGGTCACTTGCCTTCTTCTGGACTCAACTCCTTAATAAACCACTTTGATAACTGTCCATCAGCAATCCTCTAATTCAAATCGCCACATTCATATCCATCTCCATTGCTCCAATTTATGCAATAGAGTTCTATTTGAATCTTGTCAGACGCTTTTGCAAAGTCTAGAAATATCTGAGTAGCCATTTCTCCTATCCAATTCCATTGTCCTATCCTTCATGAAACTATGTTGACCCTTATAGAGTATTACATTCCTATCCACCCAGTTCTGAATTCTGTCTTTCACCAATTTCTCCAATACCTTTATCATAATTCCTAAGATGCTGATTTGCATATAACTGCTTCTGTCTTGAAATCTCCTTTATGCAGTGGGACTATTTTGCTCTCTTTTCACTCCATTGGCAACTTCCTGGTACTGAATCTTAAATTTAACAGCTTGGTCAGAGGAGCTGTTAATTTCCTTGCACGTTCTCTTAATACATGGAGTGATATTCCATTTAATCCCATGGCTGTGCTCTTGTTGAAGTTCTGCAATATTCTAAGCACCTTCATTTCTGCAACCTCTCTGGTCTTATCAGTCAGTCATATGTGGCATTGCAACGTCACCATATAGATAGTACATCCTTGCAAATACTCGGTAATTCAACTATTTGGTTTGATTCTGTTACCTCCCAACTGTCAGCATTTTTTAAAGTCATCCTTCCATAGTCATTCCTGCTTTTACCTGCCACAAAGTGAAAGAACTCTTTAAGATTTATTTTGGCTTCATCAGATAGATTTCTCTCATAATTAGCTTTGGCCTTCCTTGCCATATCGGTCACCCTTCTTGCCTGCGCTTTACATTGCTCATGAACATGCTGATCACATTTTCTGTGTAATCCCTCCACAGCCTTTTCTTGTGTACAACTCCTACTTAGTGAAGTATTTATCCATCTTAACTATCCTTCTGACTTTAGGTATCCATTCAGATACTGCTTTCTTTAAAGAACCTTGATCACCCCCTATGCTCTAACAATATCTCTCCCATCCAAATTCTTATCCCATTACTCTGCTGAAAGCGTACTCAGCTTGTCATAATCACCTGTTTTGTAATTCCACATATATCCATTTTTAGAAAATTTGGCATGTCTGACGATCTACCAGGTCAAGATTACCTGATCACTTCTAAGTAGTGGCACTTAGCTAGATTGGTCATTATTATGTTCTCTGATGGAATGATCAGATCGAGCACTCTTGAACCTCATGTCCCCTCCATTACATGTTGCCTCAGGTAATGTTCTCTCAGTAGTTGTATAAATTGTATTTCTTTCCCGATCTGTCACGGTTCCTCTTACCAATCTATGTCCGCATAGTTGAAATATCCCATGATATTTATTCGATCTGTATTCATCATGCTAATTTGCAAATGCAGTTCATCTACATTCTCCCATATTTTCTCTTGATTATAGCAGCAGCCAATTACACATTTAGTATTATTGGCCTCTATCTCCTACCAGATAGCTTCAAACGAACTCTCCGAATCCCTGTCCTCCTGATGTACTTGAACTCTCTTTGGCTTTAATTTCTCTGTTATGCCCTACCCCCATCCTGTTTCGTTTGTTCTCTCTGAAGACACTATATACTTTACATTCTATTCCTATGAAAATATCATCCTCCGTCAACCACGTCTCATGCCTACAATTTTAGCTAAGTTGTGCTAACCGATGCCAAACCCTCCTGAACCTTATTTCGAATATTTCTGGTATTGCATTAACTGCAATACTGCCTTCATCTCACAACCTTATACATCTCTTATACTTTGTATTACTTAGCCGACTAAAGTTTACCTGGGAAACTACATTTTGCATCATGTGATCACTCTCCCACTTTCTAACTTCTAGGTTACATGGATCCACGCTTGCCTGCATCAACCCCCCCCCCCCCTAAACATTCCAGTTTCCCTGACTTTGTACTTCCAAATTCTCACCGAACAACACTTTCACTGACACCAAATCCAATTAGATGCAAATCTAATTGGATTTGGTGTCAGTCATCTACCTTTATATACATTCTCTTTTCCATCAAACTCACTCCACTAATTCCAAACCACTCCTTCTGCGCACTGACTCATTCGCGAACATCGCTCTCCGTCTCATATTGCCTCTATCATACCGTAGGAACGGGCTCAGAACTTTTACTTTCTTACTTTTCTTTTTCGCATACACTAGCAACTCTTTCATGTCGTCTTGTATACAACACTTTTCATCTGCTAGATCATTTGTTCCAGCCAAAATAAACATCTTTCATCTTAACTGTCCGCATCCTTATAGCATCATTGACACGAAAATCTATTGACAATGGGTTTTGGACAAACACATCTGGTTATATTAATATCTGAATAGTCATTAATACTCGAATTTAACTATTTCAATTCAGTAAGTTCTATCCAATTAATATTCAAGAAGCGGAATATATCGCAATTTGAATAGAAAGAAACAAACATCCTGCTTTGCTATTACTGATTGTCTCTTCTGGAAGTTTCTATACCAGGAAATTATATATATATAATCTTCTTACAAGTTATTTTGTGAAAAATGGCGATCATTGGCATATTCAGGTGTAAGCTGCTCATTGTCGTCAATGGTTTTGAGTTACCAGGAATAGCATGCTGCTGAAGCTTATTAAGTCTTTCAAATATCGTGTAGAATAAGACGTTGGTTCTTGATTATGATATTCTAAGAGTGGGACTTTATAAGATTCCTTGAAGGTTTATAACAAGTTATCTTCTAAGCGCAGTGTTTTTTGTCCTCCAGCAGTTATTTAGAAAAAATTAACCCACGTGGTTTTCATAATGAGTCAAATGAGCTTATTGTTCACACAGCTGGTTTCTGAGAGGAATAAAAAAAAAATGCCTAAATTACATCAGAGCAATCCAGGATATTGTAATTCTCCCACACACAAAAAAGTTTTCTTCTGGTCTTACTCTCACAATACCCGAATCTCTAGACAAGATGGCATCTCTCTTCTTGAGATTACAAGGCGTCTTCACCTCCGAACAGGTATCAGTCCCACCCAAGTTTCTAATCTGTCCAACTATTGAATAATGCTCCACATACTGACTTGTGTCCTTAAGAAATCCAATTCACTCCACATATTAGCATAAGTACATCGTTTTTTCTGTTTTCATATTCTACAAATATTAATATAGCCAATGTTTATCCGAACTAAAATCAATAATTCTTACACCCTGTATTAAATCCATTGAAACAAGTGCAGCAACTACTCTATATTCCTTCACGGTTAAAACTCCAATTCTGCAGAACAAATTTCTCCTCGTTTGCCCATTCTACCCTCTAGAATAGTCTTTCATCCTTTGGGAATATAATCTACAGCTCTTGAAAGTTAATGTGAACAAGGTCCTTCTTGCCGTCTACTGTACTAATATTCTGTAGAGTGCCCAACTTCTCATGTGTAGGATTGTCATTTAAAAAAAAAAAAAAGAAAAAGAAAAACCCTAGGCTGTATGGAGTTCCAAATTTTCAAAGCCAGAATACCACTACTCTCATTAGTATATGCCACAATCTGTAAGCTAAATTTTTAGTCAAGCTTCTAAAGAACCACATTGGACATTCTAGCGCACTTTCTAGAGAGGATATTAGGCAGCATATCAACCGTTCAGATACTTAAGACAGTTTCAGTGTGATATTATTATTCACAAACGTTCTAGTTGAATCTGTCACCCTCTTAGAAGATCTATTTCCTCCAAACCACAAATAATTTTCAACATCTTCTTCAGACAATCCTTCTTCAGCTAGATGAAACACATATACTTAAACATGGTTTAAGATTTATGTTCTTGGCTACTGCCTCCAGTCGCTGATTTATATTTTCCCGTATATTTATATGGGAAAATTTGAGAAGAAAACTGGAGTCACCTTAAAAACGTAGTATTGGGTTTTTGTAAACATTGAGTTCGCACTAGAAATTGAAATTAACTTTCTGAAGAGCGAAAAATACACTTAGAGGAATAGGTCTATTGCATCGGTTTCCAACTGGTGGTACGCGTACCTCCCCGGGGGGGGGTACGTGCTGGGCCATTCAAAGGTACACGAAAAATAATCAGTAATGGTGGAAAAACAAGTAAAGTAAAACGTTAGTTATGGAACAATAAATGTTAAATTTGAATCACCGCTAATGGAGACACTTCAAAACTAGCTCACATTAGCGAATGATGATTGGTGAGGGCGTGGCTATAAACCCCTCCCTCCCTAAACCATTCTTCTACCAATCATTACGCACAGTTCATGTGTCACTTTAGTCACTCATCATCCTTTCCAGAACAATCGTCTGTTACTAAGAAATTACCTTTGCGATAACGAACTTTCCACTGACTTCCATTTGCAACGTTTCTAGAACTTCTTCAAAAATATAAATGCATTCATAGCCAGACTGTTTTGATCAGTTCAGTTATTGACTGAGTATAAGTAAGTGCGTTGTCTTTAATTGTGATTCCTTTCAAGTAGTTTTTTTCATTTAAAGTTTAATAGTTATTATTTATTATCATTTATTATTGTCAGTGATTTTAAAGCGTGTCAATCATGGATCAGTGGTTGAATACATTAACGCATAACAAACCAAATCTTGATGTGGATTATAACCCGTCGCCAAGTATTTCTCAACACGTGTCCGCAGCTACGAGTACACCCACACCGGGAGATAGTAAAAAGGCGTGTGCTTCAGGTACTACACAGAAGAAAAGGAAATACTGTGAAGAGTATATTAAATATGGGTGTTTTCATTTGTAGGGGATGATGGCATTAAAATTACATTAAGATAGGCACTGAACAAAAGTGTCAGTATTTAAAAACAGCTATTTAAAAAAAGGGGGGTACAATTTATAGAAATGGGTTTAAAAGGGATATACAAGTGGAAAAAGGTTGCGAAACACTGGTCTATAGGAATCTAACTCGTGTCATCATCCACAACAAACGAAGTTATGAATTATCACACCCTTAAAATCATCTAGTTTCACACCTGATTAAAGAACAAAAAGTGAACTTAACCCTCTGTTTAACAGTGTCTTAAATAGCTATTGGAAAAAAAAAAAAAAAAAAGATATTAAAGAGTTATTCTTCTCCAAGAAACCTAACTGCTCGATTACTGAAGTCAAATATAAAGGTTCGATTGCACTGTCTTATGGACATACATTTGTAAAACACTTAAGAATTACTTTCAAACTGGTTTATATAGTAAGGTTAAAAAAAAAAAAGTGTTCTCTGGACAAACCTTGTTTAAACTGGGAGAATTTCCGAAATACGTTAAATGATAAACACCCCAAGAGACATACAAAAGGAACGATAAAAGCTTCACTTCAGACCACAATGGAGTGTATTGTGATCTGCCTACATGCTGTACATAGGAGACTTCTAAAGACCTTCACGAAATCGAAATCATATGTTCTCAAGTCGCTTTGAACACAAACTAGTTCCTCATTTTGCGCAATATTTGTATGTTTGTTATATATCTGTATAACATGTCATACCTCCATTTCAGCTGGTAACCATCAAGTGTTGAGGACAATATTATTTTAAGCAGTATAGTGTCTGTAGGAAAAGAGATGTTCTTCTCTTAGGGATATTTGCATTCCAGTCTTCGGAAAGAATAGACGAAATGAGTAATAATTCATTCATTCTCTTGAATAAAATGAATCCACTGTTATACAATGAATCCACAGAGGACTTGAAAGTATTGTTAAAGGTAGCGAAAAAAAAGAGTGGCAGAGTTAGGATGGTGAGTCTGTTGCCACAGTATGACAGAGAGGAGTTTAGAAGGAGGGCCATAATCGCAAATGACTTTATGCTCAGGTTATGCAGACGGTGTGGTGTGGAATTTGTGGACGTGCAGAATGAGTTTGATGGACGAAAGGATTTGTATAAGAATGATGGCCTGCATTTTAAAGGATTTGGTGTGCGGAGACTGGAAAACGTGTTGCTGAATGAAGTGAAAATGGAGGTACAGAACCAGGGAAACTAGAACTATCAAGGAGGGGCGGGGGAGTGGATATGCCGATATCAGTGAGACAGTTGAGTGTAAGAATGTATATAATGTACCCGAGCCAATACTAAGGACAAGAAATCAGAATGGAATAGTTAGAATAACGCATCAAGATAGGGGCGGGACAAAGGGACCTCTGCATTTCATATATACTAATGCCAGGAGTATTAGGAACAAGAAGGAAGAATTTCTGACCTTGGTTGGCTTTTCCTTGCCAAAGGTTATTGGCATTAGTGAAACATAGCTGACGGAAGATGATATAGTTAGTGGGATAGAATGTGTAGGTTATAGTGTGTTTATGAGGGACATAGAGAAAAAAATGGGGGAAAGAGTTATTGATGATGGCTGTGGAACTGCAGCCAAGGAGAATAGAAGTTGTATTGCAGGATAATGAAAATAACTCATTTGAGGCTATTTGGTGTGAGATTGAGACTAGCAGAACAAAATATACAGTTGGGTGCTGCTATAGATCAGGTGATGGAATAGATGGTAGTAGTATGGGGGTCAGTTCTGACCAAATGCTTCCGGTGGGCGTGGCTTTTCCCTGAGGGTATATGTGTCAATGGCTTCACTTTGGAGTTTCTGACCAAATGCTTCCGGTGGGCGTGGCTTCCTGGTGTCATTGTGAGTGACGTCATGAGTTTGGAATGTTAGGAATTTCCATGTGGGCGAGTGTGTGAATGGCCCCCCCCCCCCCCACCCCCCCCCCCCCCCACCCCCCCCCCCCCCCACCCCCCCCCCCCCCCACCCCCCCCCCCCCCCACCCCCCCCCCCCCCCACCCCCCCCCCCCCCCACCCCCCCCCCCCCCCACCCCCCCCCCCCCCCACCCCCCCCCCCCCCCACCCCCCCCCCCCCCCACCCCCCCCCCCCCCCACCCCCCCCCCCCCCCACCCCCCCCCCCCCCCACCCCCCCCCCCCCCCACCCCCCCCCCCCCCCACCCCCCCCCCCCCCCACCCCCCCCCCCCCCCACCCCCCCCCCCCCCCACCCCCCCCCCCCCCCACCCCCCCCCCCCCCCACCCCCCCCCCCCCCCACCCCCCCCCCCCCCCACCCCCCCCCCCCCCCACCCCCCCCCCCCCCCACCCCCCCCCCCCCCCACCCCCCCCCCCCCCCACCCCCCCCCCCCCCCACCCCCCCCCCCCCCCACCCCCCCCCCCCCCCACCCCCCCCCCCCCCCACCCCCACCATACATACGGCCTACCATTGGCTACCCTTGTTATCCAGGGCTTGACTACAGTTAGCAACTCCACGAACAAAGCCCGAATTCCAATGCCAGGGTTCTTCAACACCTGTTCCTGCAGATTTGTGAGGAATTCTGCTGTACGAACGCAATCAGATCGTCTGCTAGGGATCTTTCTTCTTGCTACATCCTCATAGTCACCATTGCAAGTCTCTAGTTCATGCCTGATTGTTTTTACTGTATTCAGGGAGCATTGGGCAGCAGTCGTAATATCCTTATTTTGATGGCGGGCACGAATCATCATGATACAAGTTATTCTCTTCCATGATTCAGGTGGGTTCCAGCTATCCATCCTTTCTGACATCTTGTATATGAATGAAGAAGGGTCCAAACTTTTAAATGAAGAGAAGTGTGTGTTAATACATGTAACTTACGGAAAAATATAATTAATTATAAATATGTCAAATTTATCCCAAACACCCTGTATATATATATGACTTATGGGATTTCACTTAACACAAAACAGAATGAATATCATGAACATGATTTTTATTTTCCATTGCAAAAACCACCTTATAACTTTATAGACAAAATCGCTAATGTAGTCATTAAAATTCATATGACATTGCTATAAAATGACAAAATTAACTTACCTTTTCTCCAGGAAAACTCATTTTGAAACTATAATAATCTTCTGAATGCATACACTGTTACAAATACTACTAGAAAGTAACTACTAGAAACTCAAATTGGAACCAAAGAGCGAACCTTTAGTCTATTTATAAAAAAATTAGAACCAATGGAAAACCAAAAATCACATCATGTGACAATGAATAACTTAGTTCTCATCGATCACACAAGGTCAAATTACGAACCTTTGCTACCGATCAGAAAGTTGACTAATACACATCCCTGAGAAAAATTTACCTTTGAAGTAACCGCTAAGAAAAGAACGATGACCGACTGATCGGAAATGAGTCACTCAGTTATCTACAAACAAGTTAATGAAAATTAACAGTGTGGGAAAATAATTCACAAATAAATTCTACTTACAGAAATAGGTTAAGAGCACAAGGAATCGAAGGTAAAATAAATAGTTATATTGGTAATTTCCCAACGGAAACCAAGAGTTCGAAACAAAACACACGATTTCGCACCTACGTACAACAAAAGGCAAGCGGATAAGAAAAGACTTAATGAGAAATATACAGTGTTGGAAAATAAATTCTCATATACTTTATATATTTATTAATTCTGCTCAGTTATTCTGTTAGAATATGACCTGTAAAAGTAAAATACAGAAAATAACCAATCAATTTGAAAAAAAAAAAATAAATAAAAATTTCACTTGTCTGAATTCCATACTCTAACAGCAATCGGAATTCGAAACCGGAAATAACACTTACCCTAAACAAAACGGCGCATAGAGTTTCCACCAAGGTGGGCACCAGTGAGAATGAATTAATACAGAGAAGCAAACGGATACTAAAGTAAATTAAGTAGTCCACTAGCTTTTCTGGTTATTTACAGAAATATCTTTCAACTACTATGTTTTGTGTGTTTTGTGTTGTGAATATATGTTAGCCACAGTAACCTATAATGAAAATGTCTTTTCAGACTTGTGTTTGTGTTCTGTGAATATATGTTAATCAACATTTTGGAATATTCAGAAAACCTAGATAGTACCAAGATGTTCCCATTCTGGAAAGAAATGTAAGTTTTTTTTTTTTTTTTCAAAGAAATGTTACGCCAAGAAAAATACCATTTGCATTGGTGATATATGTAAATTCCTATTCCTGCATATTGCATTGTAAATAATATCTGTGAAATAAATATGTAAACTTAAAAGAACACTTTTGAAATAACCGTGAAAACACACACGATTTGTTTATTTATTTATTTATTTATTTATTGAACTTTAAGATCTTACTTTTTGACAAATCAAAATATCCGGATGAATTATGAATAAAATATGAACTTGATTAGAAATGAATATAGAAGAAAATACAGATGCGGTATGGAAAAAAAAAAGTATGTGTGTTTGAGTGACATCAGTATATAATTAATTATTCAGAAAAGCTCGAAAGACTGCCGCCATCACGATTTACTCTAAGAATTCCCACCCTTTAACAGGAAACAAATACCCCAAATGTATTGGAAAATTAGTACAACCATCTATATAAAAATTAAAAAAAAAAAAAAAAAACCGTATGTTTGAGTGACACCGGTATATAATTAATTATTCAGAAAAATCTAATCACAACCGCCATCACGACATACTCTAAGAATTCCCATAGACGACAATGACGGATATGTGCCACCCTGGGAAAATTCAAAGATATCTTATCTCAAAACATAGCCCACAATTCCATAGCCAAACCAAAATACCGCACAAAGACATAACGTCACGATTCTTATCTCTAAATATCACCCATCACACCACGTGATATTTCTGACAGAAGGGGGGCCCAGCGAAATTCCAAACTCAATAACAACAAACATTCGGACACGATTCTTCCTTATCTTATCTTGATCTTGATCTGGTCAGAAGTGTCCCACCAATCACGACACGATTTCTTATCCACTAATATCATCCTTTCCATTCAAAACAACAACGTCACTTATTTACAAATAACAAATGACGACATTTATTTACAAATAACAAATGACATCACTTATCTACATCTGAAAACAACACACACCCACAACACGAATCCTTATCTCTACCATCACCCATAATTCCATACGCGAACCAAAACACAAGAACTGAAGCCAGTGACTACATATGCTCCCAGGGAAATTCCTGACTCAGGAAGCCATGCACACCGGAAGCATTTGGTTTAAAGTGTCCCACCAATCACAACACGAATCCTTATCTCTATCATCACCCATAATTCCATAGGCGAACCAAAAAAATCACCCATAATCCCATACGCGAACCAAAACACAAGAACTGAAGCCATTCACACACTCGCCCACATGGAAATTCCTAACATTCCAAACTCATGACGTCACTCACAATGACGCCAGGAAGCCACGCCCACCGGAAGCATTTGGTCAGAAACTCCAAAGTGAAGCCATTGACACATATACCCTCAGGGAAAAGCCACGCCCACCGGAAGCATTTGGTCAGAAGTGACCCTCATACTACTGATGGTGGAGATAGTATGCATAGACAAATTGATGAAATGAGTGGAATTAGGGTAATTATTATTGGGGATTTTAACTATGGTAACATTGACTGGAAATAGGAGAGGACACATGTGAAAAAGGAACTGGATTTTATTCAGTTACTAAGGGATAACTATCTGAGACAGCATGTAATAGAAAATACTAGGGGTTTGAGAGTGCTTGACCTGGTAACAGCATTTGAGAATTTGACTGTAATGAATATGACCATGTTGCGACCTATTGGTGAGAGTTATAAGGTGATACTATTAGTGATAAAATTGATGACTAAAGGTGATAAAATTCTACACCTTTAACCACCTGGGAGGTGGCTAAAGGTGTAGAATTTTCGATTAAGACAGGGTATATGTGGAATTACCATGCTGGCATGTATGACAAGCTTAGGAGTTTGCTTGGTTCAGTGCCATGGCATGTAAAACTGCAAGGGCTGGATGTCGATAGAGCATGGGAAGTGGTCAAGGAGCATTTGCAGGAGGTTATGGAGGTTATTGTATACCTAGGATCCGAATAGTAAAACAAGTAGGGATTAAATGGATGAATAACACCATTAAGCTTGAGCTGCAAAAAAAGAAACAAATGTGGAGGGAATTTAACACGTTCATTGCCAATCGCGTGATGCGAGTTCTCACAAACGGCCGATCACGCGTTATCGCGTTGACGTCGCTAACTAAATAAAAAAATAAAAAAAATTTGGCCACCACACGAAATTCCCATTTTCAGCTTGGCAATGAAAGTGTTAAAGAGAAAGCAGGCAAACGTATGGTATAAAGCGCAGGCCAGAAGGGTAACGAGTGTGGTAAGAAAAGCAAAAGCGGATTATGAAAGGAAACTAGCTATGCAAGCTGAAGAGATTCCCAAACAGTTCTTTCAATATGCTGCAAATAAAAGAAAAAACTGTACACGACAGAATGATTTTAAGGAATGCCGATGGCAAGGAGGTCACTGAATCAGTCGATATCATGGAATTGCTGAGTGAACACTTTGCAAGAGTATATCATCCAGGTGGTGACCTTAAAAGAATGAAGGAACCATTAGTTTTTATGGGAATTATGGTGAATGAAGCGGAGGTGAATAGTCTATTACAGAACCTTAATGTGAATACATCTGTGGGATTGGATGGTATACCTGCACGGGTCTTATGAAGCGGCTAAAGAATTATCAGTGCCATTGACCATGTTGTTTAATTTGAGTCTCGGGTCTGGTTTAGTCCCGAAGGTATGGAAAGAGGGGAAAATAGTTCCACCGCATAAAGGAAGATCCTAGACTACTCTTGCAAATTACCGACCAATCAGCATATCAAGAGTCGTTGTCAATGTCTTGGAGAAAGTTTTCAAGGGAAAAATACAGGAATCGGTTGATGAAAATGAGATACTGTATGGGGACAGCATGGCTTTGTGAAGGGTAGATCATGCCTCAGTAACTTTCTCAAGTTATATAACACAATGACGGCTGAACTGGATAAGGGTAATGGGTTTACAGTGATACTGCTGGACCTGGCTAAGGCCTTTGACAGGATACCACATGGAATTCTAATCCGTAAACTACATCATATGGGAATGGATAGGAGGGCGGTTGATGGAGAGATATCAGAGAGTAGTTTATTCAGGAGTAGATTCCAAAAGATGGCCTGTGACTAGTGGTGTGCCACAGAGTTCTGTTCTTGGACCACTGCTGTTTAATTTGTTCATTAACGATATAGGGAAGGATCTAAGAGGAACGGTTTGTTTGTTCGCTGATGATGCAAAATTGAATGTAGAAGATGTCAAAATCTTGCAGGATGATTTGGATAGATTGGAGGTCTGGTCTAAGGAGAAGGGATGACAATTTAATGCGAAAAAATGTAAGGTTATGCATTTTGGGGTGAAAAGATTAGCAGCAGTATACCACATTGGTGAAACTGTACTCCAGGAGATTGATGAGGCCAGAGACTTGGGAGTGTTGGTGGATAGGGAGATGAAGTTTAGGGGGCACATTGCAAAAGTGGCTAAATCAGCTCATCAAATCACTTGGTTGCTGAAGAATACTTTGACGACAGAGACATGCAGGTTATGGTTCCTCTGTACTGAGCCTTGATACGACCTCCTCATCTCGACTACTGTGACCAGATTTGGTCACCTAGGTTTCTTCTTGATGGGGAGGAGGTTGAGATGATTCACAGGCGAGTGACCATGATGATAGCAGGTCTATGGAATGAACCTTATGAGAACAGGTTGGAGATTTGTGGGTTCCAGAAATTGGTTGATAGGCTGGAAAGAGGAGATATGATTGAGACATTCAAACTGCTGAAGGGTTTCTATAGGATTAATTCGGAGGATATTTTTGAGATCAAGACTGGTGGTGGGAGGACTAGGTGACATCTATGGAAGCTGTTCAAGAGTGTGGTTAGTAAGGGTGTTAGAGCTGGGTTCTTTACTTTTAGAGAGGTAAATGAGTGGAATAAGCTGCCAGAGTCTGTTGTGGGTGCTATGACAGTGAATGAGTTCAAGGCATAGTATGATAGATACTCTGAGAATATCGAATAGTTGTGTGGACATGATGTTTAGGGGCCTCCCTCGATGAGTCTAAGGACTCCTTGGAGTCTTCGGTAGTAGTAATAATAATAATAATACAAGAAAAATTGTTTCCAGCAATATCCAACAAAATAATTAGCATGTTTTTTTTTAAAAAAGAAGTGTTCATGCACTTGAAGTGTGTAATCTTCATTCTTATCTTCTTGTATGTAAACAGCGAAGTATTACTATTTTCACACTCATTTATACTGAATTTCGAATAGCTCTTACGAGTAGCTTTTATCTGTTTGCAACAACGAACAATTTACACCTGTTATTCTAAATGATTTCTGTTTGTAATGCATGCTATAATATTCTATTTAAAAAAAAAATCTGTTAGTTCATAGAGGTTCTATGTACATTTCTCTTCTGCAGTCATCTACCTATAGACTTAATAATACTCGAAAACAGGCTCATTTGTTCATATTAAATAAAAGTGACATCTTTTTTATGTTGTATTTATCATAGTATTTAATGATCTCGTCATTTTTGTAGTACTGTCCAGGCTGATGATCGAAAAAATACGTAATCTATAGATTTTTATTTTGATGGATAACAAGTGTGGGAAACTAATCCTGTATGCCAATACAAACTTTGAAAAACATATTAATGAGCCATTTTAGAGGAAATTGAATCTTAGATTTAATATTAACATCAGAAGATTTAGGAATTAATCTTATTAGTTACTTAGAGCCACTCTGATCAGATAATTTAAACCTAACATAGGAATTAAACGGAGAAGCTGTGAAAAGAAAGAATGGAAACGTTCTTCCAAAAGCGCCTCCGTAGCGCATTTGGGAGAACGACGGTGCATTGCGCCCTTCGATTGGAATAGGCCTAAGTTCGATTCTCGTCGCGACGGGGGGAATCTTTATCTGGTCGATTTCAATCGAAGATGAGTTAGCCGATCTCATATGGAGGTAGCAGGGTTTTTTCTCCCGGAAACTCCGATTTTTCATCCCGCATACATACAAATCGGCCCTTCAGAACACACGCAATTTACAGACAAAAATGACTAGTTGTGGTGGTGTTGGAGGTGGGCGGTAGATGGCGTTGATTCGTAGTAGAAGTAAGGTGTAGAGACAGTTGTAGATGTCCTCCGCGATGAGTCTTCGGACTCCTTGGAGGTATCAGGAATAATAATAATAATAATTTTAAAGAAAGCTGCTTCTCAAGGAATTGGTAAAAGATGTAAATTAAGTGGATATTAAATCCAACATTATTTCAACGCCGAATACAGAAACTATAAAAGTTTCAGCGAAGTTTGACCAGAGAGTTTACGGGATTATTATTATTATTATTATTATTATTATTAATTAAAATATTTTAATTAATTTAATTAAAATAATTAAAATACAAATTATTAAAAAATTATTATTATTATTATGGGAAACTCCAAGAGTCCTTAGACTCATCGAGGAAGGCCCTAAACATCATATCAAGAACAACTATTCGGCATTCGCACAGTAGCTTTGAACCCATTAACAGTCATGACACCTGAAACAAACTCTGGCAGCTTATTCCACTCATTCACCACTCTCCAAGTAAAAAACCTAGTTCTAACACCCTTGCTAACTACACTCTTGCTAAGTTTCTATGGATGGTCCCTAGGCCTCCCATCACCAGACCTGTTCTGAAAAATTTCCTCTGAATTAATCTTGTAAAAACCCTTCAATAATTTGAATGTCTTAATTATATCACCCCTTTTCCGCCTATCAACCAATTTCTGTAACCCACAGATCTTCAGCCTGTTCTTGTAAGGTTCATTCTATAGACCAGTTATCATCTTGGTCACTCGTCTCTAGATCCTCTCTACCTAAGAAGAAACCCAGGGGCCCAGACCTGGGCACAGTAGTCAAGATGGGGTCTTATCAAGACCCGATAACGAGGAAAAATAACTTGCTTATTTCTGCTCGTCAAATGATTCGTCAGTAATCAAGTGATCTGATGAGCTGATTTAGCCATTCTTGCTATGTGCCCCCTAAACGTTACCCAAATCTCGGGCTTTTCAACCTCCTGGAGTACAGTTCCACCAATGTGATATACTGCTGCTAATTTTTTCACCCCAAAATGCATAACCTTACACTCTGCTACATTAAACTGACATCCATTCTTATTAGCCAGACTGCCAACCTATCCAAATCATCCTGCAAAATTTCGACATCATTTGCATTCACTATTGCGCTACCCAATTTTGCATCATCAGCAAATAAATGAACAGATCCTCTCAGATCTTTTCTTATATCATTAATTAGCAAATTAAATAGCAGTGGTCAAAGAACAGAACCCTGCAGCACACCACTAGTAACAGGCCTTCTTTTGGACTCCACTCCTGAATAAACTACTTTTTGATATCTCTGCATCAACCACCCTCCTATCCATCTCACCAATCCTATATCCATCCCCATGTGCTGCAGTTTACTGATTAGAATTCCATGTGATATCCTGTCAAATGCCTTAACAAAGTCCAGCAGTATCACTGTAAATCGATTACCTTTATCCAGTTCAGTCGTCACTGTATTATAAAACGTGAGCAAGTTACTGAGGCATGATCTACCCTTCATAAAACCATGCTGTCCTCCATACAGTATCCCATTTTCATCTATCCATTCATCTACATTTATCCATATATTTCATCTATCTTGTATTTTGCTCTTGGCTAATATCTCCAAAACCTTAACAACAGTTCCTGATATGCTGATCGGTCGGTAATTTGCAACAGCAGTCTTGGAACCTCCTTTATGCAATGAAATTATTTCCCCCTCTTTCCACCCCCTCGGGACTAATCTAGAGCTGAGACTTAAATTAAACAATATGTTCAAAGGAACTAACAATTACTTTGCGGCTTCACGTAAGATTCGAGCTGGTATACCATCCAATCCCACAGATGTATTTACATTGAGGTTCTGTAATATACTTTTCATCTCCATTTCATTCACTTCAATTCCTGTATCAGTCATTCATTCTCTCATTCCTGCAATATCACAGCCTGGATGACTCTTGCAAAGTGTTCGCTTAGTAATTCTACTATTTCATCTGATTCAGTTACTTCCATGCCATCTGCATTCCTTAGAATTATTTTGCCGTATACATTTTTTTTTTTTTTACTTGTTGCATCGAAAGAACTGTTTGTGATTCACTTTAATTGCATTGCTAATTTACTTTCATAATCTGCTTTGGCTTTTCTTACCACACTAGTTACCCTTCTCGCCTGTGCTTTGTACTGTTCGTGTGCCTGCAAGTCACCTTTCTCCTCAAATTTCATGCACAATTGTTTCTTTTTTTTTATGCAGCTCAAGCTTAATGGTGTTATTGATCCTTTTAACTTCCACTTGATTTACTCTCCCGACTCCAGGTATGCAGTCAGCCATTACGTCCCTGAAACGCTCCTTTACTACTTCCCATGCACTATCAACATTCAGCTCTTGCAGTTTAACATGCCAATGCACTGATCCAAGCAATCTCCTAAGCTCGTCCTACTTACCAGCCCGGTAATTCAACATGTACCCTGTCTTAATTGAAAATTCCACACTTACATATACTTGTCGCCATGTTACGAGTTGCTCCAACAATAAACGATAGGAAGCACGATCACTAGTAAGCGTCCGAACTTCGCCGAAACTTTTATAGTTTCTGTATTCGGCTTTGAAATAATGTTGGATTTAATATCCACTTAATTTATATAATTTTGCTGCCGAAGTGAAACCTTTTTGGATCTTTATTTTAGAAAATTGGTAAATGATTTAGAAAGTACAAATTGAGAGATGGAATTGAATGGAATAAATATTAATAGAAAATGAGACGCAGCTAAGGATATTCGTTAAATCGAATATTTAAACTTATCTTAGAATTAAATTCAGAAAGAAACGAAACTAGAGTTCGTTTTAAGAAACACCTTAAAGAATTAAAAGAAACACACGTATTAACCACAGTGAAAATTGTTTAATTGTAAATATTTCATCCTAAGTATCTTAGGACATCATCAGTACAGTAGTTTTAAACAATAATAGGAATTATGATCTTTTAATTATGATCGCACCACAGGTTTCGTTATTTATAAAAAAAAAAAAAAAAAAAAAAAAACTTAAAGAAATACACCGTAGATAAACATTAGGCGGCGAATATCAGTTGGGATCAGTTTTATCATTAGGGAAGTATGAAAAAATAAAAACTAATAATAATAAATGATCATATCATTCATTGAGCTAAACAGGAGCCTGTGCAGCTCAGTGGATGTGGCGTTTGCACACCATGGCGGTTGGTCGCACGAAGGAAGACTTGGTTTCGAGTCTAGTCGGCGACTAGAGGAAATTTTTCTAACCCTTTTTTCGACCGGTTCCCGAGTTAGTCGATCTCTGGCACGGGCAAGCTGGTTTTTTTTCCTGGAAACTCGAGTTTTTCGTCCCGTAAACTCAAGAAAATCGACCGTAGAACCCACATTATTTCAGATATTAAATACGGGTGTTAGGGTTAGGGACCACGAGATGGCGATACCCGTAGAGCTGTCTCTCTTCACTGCATGTCGTTTAATTAGTGATAGCCTTGAGCCAGCTATCTCTGATTGGGTACCAGTGGAGATTGAACTGCCCACTCAGTCTCCAAAAAGTTAGATAGGACCAAAAACGGCCTCGTCTACTTCCTGTATATACGGAAATGAAATTAACTTACCCCACCAACGAATTGCAGACGTATGAATGCTTTGATAGTTCTGATTGGTTTATTCAGAATCAGCCATTAATGACGACAATTGACTGAATTAACAAAGGCTAGTGATTGGCAGAAGCCTGTTCGCAGAGACAAGGTACCGTCAGTTTCGCCACGTGAACCGGTGACTCACCCGTGTATAAGACGAGCCCAAATTTTTGATCTACAAATGTTAGAAAGAAAAAGTATCGTCTTATACACGGTAAAATACGGTATGTCTGTTATATTATCCGTAGACTGGTCCCTATCTTTTTTTTTCTTTCTTTTTTTTTTCTTGCTCATATCCCCACTCCAATGCTGCCAGAGTATTCGAGGGGTAAAGCTTTCCTACTTTATTTTTTTTTCCATCTTATGCAGTAAGAGTCTGCCTTCTCTACCAGTCTAATATCCCCCCATATATGTGGAAAGAGCCTCTGCAATCTATCACGTTTTTCTTGCAGTGACTTCACTTCAAAATCCTAATATGTTTGTGCATTATAATACATTTCATGCTGCATCAGTTATCGCGCAGAATAATCACAGGGAGAGAAGTATATTACAGTTTCCAGTATAAATTAGCATAACTGTGAACGAGGAATACAGAAGGTAAGGGATTAATCTGATGTGAACTTTATATTGATCCATGGAATGTACGGGATCTACAGATGCATACTTTTGATATTGTCTAGAAAGAGATGGAAAGGTATAAAGCTGACATGCTATGAGATACAGAGACAAGGTGGAATGGAGAGGGTCATTTCAAAAGACAGAATGGCACGCTAGTTATTTATTCAAGAGATGCCTCAAAGCATAATAGGCTAGTTGTGGCACTGAGGAAAGTTTAGGCAAGAGCTCTTCTTGGTAATAATCCTTAATGACAGGATGAACCTTAATCTAATACTTATATTTGATTAAGGCTCATCCTATCAATTAGTAGTTATGTGCGTTACATAGATAGGCCTGATGAAGATAATAAGGAGTTCTACAAAAACCTGCAAATTGTGTTGGACTGCCTACCAAGAAGGAATGTACTTTTCATCAGTTAACAAAAATGAGAAAGAGTATGAGAATTAGGCCTGAGTGTCTAATTCTCATTTGAATTAGAAACACTTGTTTGAACAGTGTGAACTTAACACCCGTGGTGAAAGACTGTTGGAATTTGACAATGCTAACAGATTAGTCATTACCAATACCTGCTTCCAGAAACACCCACGATGGACCTATACAGGGACATGGAACATAGATAGGCCAAGGCACCAGGAATCAGATTATCTGTAGTCTGCGTCCATCCAAAGCTCGTCATAGAGCACGTTTCCACTGGTATTATATCAACAAACATTGGACAAGACACCAGTGGACTAATGTACTCTTTATAGATGAGACGTTTTAGTCTTTCCTCCCATTCTAGATGACACATGATTTGGCGCAAAAGTGGTACTGCTTACCATTCTGAGAATATTCTTGAAAGGTGCTTCGGTCATGGTGTGATGAGTCCATTATGCTTAATGGCCTCACCGAGCTGCAGTTGCTGGAAAAAGGGAGTAAGACTAGTGAACGATATTTCAACGAAGTTCTTCAACGACTTTTCGTGGTGCTGTAGGCGAAGAATTCATTTTATGGAAGACAATGCCATACCATTCGACTCAGTGACAGGTAAAAACTTCCCACCGACAGGCACCAGGAAAGCCGCAATCAGTGGGAGCCAGACCCAGAAGAAATACCAAAGCTGAATTAATTCAGGAACCATATATTTTCCATATATAAGTAGCAAAAACCTGTATTAATTTATTAATACAATTCTCTGGATAAGTGTTAGACATGGAAATATTTGGTTTCTTGGTTGAAAATTAAATTAAACTTGTCAAGGAACAAGAATATAATTTTTTAGCAAGCTTAATTTGCAACCAAGTGAAAAAAAAATTCCACCATCTATTTCTCGCTATTCAATGCACGAACATATCACATCCATAGCATCTTTTGGCTCTGATTTCCTCCATCCCATCCTCCCGAACTAGAACTTGCAAACTATATATATATAAACAATGATGAAACAATAAAATCTGCCTGTCTTTAGAATTCTGTATCAAAAACTTCTTAAAATTGACATGAAGCCTCATGTCAGATTAAATTGTTTAATCTGGCATAAGGCTTCATGTTATAGTGGCATGCTCATACTCTTCCATCAGTATGGCTAACAAGAACTGGGATTCATCACAATTTCCACACTTTTCTGGTGGTCAATAATGATGTTTCTTTTCCCTTATGCAATTTTGTTGGACAGGAAGTGCTCTTAATGGCTGTTTGCTGTTATAAACCCTATTTTGATCAGTGTTGGATATGTAGCGTTTTCGGATATGCACCATGCGGTCAGATGATAATTTCTAGCACGTCTATTGAACATTAAAACGTGCTTGATACTATTTAGAAGATTGTTACTGTAGAAAATCTATAGCTATTGATTGCTATGAGCGTTGTTGTGATTGGCCATCATCACTCATCTACTTTCTTTTCACTAAACCGGTAAAAGCACGAATGAAAGTTGGTCAACGTCCGTGTACAGTTCAGCTGCAGATCCACCGAAACTTTCCACAGACTTCTCTCCTGTAACTTTATTCTGTGCAATAATCTTCCTCACCTGGTATTCCCTATGGACTACACCCTTCAAATGTTAAAAAGTATATTAGTGTAGAAGATGCAATCTTAACAGTATGCTACTATGAATCTTTAATTGATCTTCGAGGATTTTTGAAGAATTTCTATGGGTTTCATCATCCTACAGCTTAACAGGATTGAATTTCCGTGGATGAGAAGATATTAAGGAGAAACCACAGCAGCTATGGCTATTCCTGGAAATATGCAATCTGTAATAATAGCACATTATTTTATTTTTATTTCTAATATATTAGAAATAAAATTTCTAATATATTAATGCTCTGAGTGGGCTAAGGGTTAGGTGATCTAGAAACTCTAATACAATACTTTTTCCACGCTCCACCGTTCTGGTCTCTAGTAAGCTACTGAATCAACAAAATCAGCATACGTGAAACGATATTCATATGCCGCACAATTCAGCTCTTGGTCTACTCTTATTTAAGGGACTTGAGCCAACCCAGTAAAACGTACCTGAGACCATAGCTCTTACACTGTTGTCATATATTTGTCGGTCTATTTGACCAAGTGGTAAGACATCTTTAGGTGCACGATTTCATCGTCTGCAATTAGACCACCGCTCTGCTTATTGGATGTCTGAAGGGGGGTTGTAAAAGTTCTATTATTTGGTCTCTAGAATGTTGTTTCCGGATTATGTAAAAAATAAACGCAGAAATACATATAAAAATAGTAAAAAAAAAAAAAAAAGAAAGAAAGAAATCAGCTAACGCCTTTTTATTCCCTTATATATAGGGAGTAGGCGAGGCCGTTTTTAGCCCTATCTAACTTTTGGAGACTGAGTGGGCAGTTCAATCTCCACTGGTACTCAATCAGAGATAGCTGGCCCAAGGCTATCACTAATTAAGCGGCAGGCATTGAAGAGTGACGACTCAACAAGTGCCGCCATCTCGTGATTCCTAACCCTAACACTCGTATTTAATGTCTGAAATAATGTGGGTTCTACGGTCGATTTTCTTGAGTTTACGGGACAAAAAACCCGAGAGTCTGGGAGAAAAAATCAGCTTGCCCGTGCCAGAGATCGACTAACTCGGGATCTCGAAAAAAGGCTTAGAAAAATTTCCTCTAGTCGCCGACTAGACTCGAAACCAAGTCTTCCTTCGTGCGGCCAAGCGCCGTGGTATGCAAACGCCACATCAACAGAGCTACACATGCTCTATAAAAACACTTTAGAACTTTTACAACTTTTTTTTTTTTATTGTCTGGTGTCTAGAATGTTGTTTCCGGATTATGTAAAAAATGAACACAGAAATACATATAAAAAATAATAATAATAAAAAACTTAATTCACCTACAATACTAATGTGCTATAGGTTTACATCATGAGTGTCAAACTCGCGCCCCGCGACGAATATTCTTGTGGCTCAGCCAAACGTTTGCCAATGAAAGTGATTACTACATATAGCCGTGTTGCATGCATTTCCTTTACACGCAGGCGAACCATTTCCCCCACTTTGAACTTTGAACTTAATTGGTTGATGGACTGAGTCCTTGACACTTTATCCCTTCATCTGGATTTTAGATTGTGGGTGATGAGATTATTGTGGGTAATTTACCCGCTCATTGTGAGTAATTTACCCGCTCATTGTGAGCATTGAGGCTGTATCAGCTTTCTCTTGCGATGGAGGATTTCGGTTTTTTATGTTTGAAACCATCTGAGGGCTTGTAGTCCGCTGCCTGTCGAACTAGCTGATTTGGATGATTATCCGTGATTGTGAAGAATTTCTCCGCAATGCTTGTCATGTAGGTCTTAATATCTGGAAGATTGGCTTCTTGATGTAACTGGATGTTTCTGATGACCCATGGGGCATTTAATGCCATTCTTAGGCATTTATTCTGTATTATCTGAAGTCCGTTGATGTTGCTTTTAGTCGTGTGAACTCAGGTTGGAGATGCGTAAGTTAGTTGCGGTCTGATTAACAATTTGAAAAGGAGGATTTTGTTACTTATGCTTAGGAAGCTGTTCCTATTCAAAAGTGAATATAGCTGTGCTATAGTCTGACTTGCCTTAGTGCAGGGTTTCTCAAACTTTTTCTATGACGGAACAGTTCACAAATCCTGAAATTTTCACGGAACACCTTCGTTATTTTGTAATGTATTAATTAATAATTAACTGGTAATTTAGCTAATTTTTATTATTAGTTAAGTTTAATTTAATTTAATTAACAATTAATTCAACAAAAATTAAAGTTTAATTTAATTGACTTAATTAAAGCAACAATAAACCATCATTAAATTAATTTTTGTGCTGCTTTTCATTGACATATCCTATTCTGATCACCAAATATATTTATAATATTATTATAAGTACTTACGAGTGAATGCAGACTTTTTCTCCTGTGTGCTGGTAGTTTTTCCCTCCTTTTGTACATCCTGGAGATCTTTATAGACTTGAGGTGGATGACTCACTATCTGTTCCGTCACAAACACCTTAAATAAGAGATTTCTTAATACCAAAATTAAACAAAGTGCCTTGTCTCTTATTCATATTAGAATTTAAATCTGTATTCCTATTAATTTTAAAAAAATCACGGCACTCCGGTTTCAGAATTACACACTGCAATACGAACTTGCGAAGAAAGTATTCAGTATTACTAGATCTGGGAACCAGATACAGATCTGAGAACGTTGATCTTCAATTTCAGTGGAAATAATTTCTTTATACTTCCTTGATGATTGGTCACTGACATTTGCAACACAGATGTTATTTCTTTCAGTTTTAAGAACACGGCGCCCATTGTTTTAATTGGTTTGCAGGCAATTTTTTATGATCGGTCATAAACGGCGGTATTCTCTTTCCTGATTGTTGAAAGATTTCGATGTATGAAAATTAACGATAATTCATGAATATTGCCATGTTTAAAAATATGCTGCTTGGTCATTGACATTTGCTACACAGATGTCATTTCCTTCAGTTTTGAGAACAGAGGATATACCACCATTGTTATAATCCGCTTGCAGGCAATTTTTATGACCCGTCATAAACAGCGTTATTCCCTTTCTCAAATGTTGAAATGCTTCGATGTGTGAAAATTAACGATACACAGATGTTATTATGGGTTCTGGGTTTGAGCTATTCGGCATATTCGCGAGTATTATTCTCCTCAGAATATTTCTATTATAAAATATTTCTTCATGAAAAATGCTTAGAAAACTAAAATGACAAATTCCAGAACTTCTCGCGGAACGCCTATTCGCCTTCCGCGGAACACAGTTTGAGAAACCCTGCCTTAGTGGCAACACTATCCATATATGACTTGAAGTTTAGACGTCTATCAAGATGATCTCCCAGATATTTGGTAGAATTGCGCCAAGGGATGGTTTTACCAAACATTTGTATGCTTGTATTCGGTTCTGCTTTACGTCTGGTGAAAAGTACTGCAGGGATTTTATTTGGATTAATTGCGATAGGCCACTTGGTGTACCAATCCTCCAATTCATTGACTGCTCTCTGCAGCTTGATTGTGGCCAGGTGTGGACGGAGGGATCTGGCTATAATGATTGTGTCGTCGGCATACAGAGCGGTGATAGCTGGAGACAGTTTGTGGAGATCTGCCATGTATATGGAGAAGAGTAGGGGTGATAGCAGAGAGCCTTCAGGGACTCCGGCCGTGATTCTCCTCTCTGTGGATCTGATACCGTTGAGTTTTAGTTTAAATTTTCTGTTATTTAGATGTGATTTGATAAGTAGAACTAGTGGTAATGGAATACCAACTTCGTGTAGTTTAAAAATTAGTCCGTGATGCCACACTCTATCAAATGCTGTCCAGGAAAACTGCGCCAGAGTGTTGGTGCCATTCATACCCTTGGGTTATATGTTCGATAACTCTGTAAATTTGTATCGTTGTGGAGTGATATTTCCTAAAGCCGAATTGTTCATCTTGAATGACATGGCTGATATCTGTTGCCTCTTGAACCCGTGCGAGAATAGAACGTTCGGCTATCTTACCTATGCATGAAAGAAGGCTGATTGGTCTGTAATTTTCAGGAAACTGTGTTTTTTCCAGGTTTGCGAATTAGGAAAACGTCGGCAATTTTCCATCGCTCTGGGAAATAATTTAGCCAGAGGATGGCATTAATGATGACTACTAGATGCATAACTCCTTTGCGGGGAAGTAACTTGAGTAACTTGTTTGTTATTCCATCTGGACCCGTAGCCTTTTTTTGTTATTTAGTTTTCTTAAATTCTCATATACTTCTGTTGGTGACACGGATTTGTTATTGGATTGGATTGAGGCATTTTGAGTTATTTTACGCACTTGGGTGTGAATTTTAATTATGAAATTTATATCTGTATTGATATAATTGGGGCTGCATTGTTTTTCTAAACTGTCAGCAAATGCTTCAGCTTTTTCTTCGTCGTTGTAGACAACATTAGATTCACCTTGGATTGGAGGAAATGTAAAACGCTTTGAACGGAGTGATTTCATCATTTTCCATATTGATTGATCCTCTGTGTTTAATTGGTGAATTTTGTTATTCCAAAGTTGGTTACGGTGGTCCTTTAGGGCATATCGAACCTGGTTTGTTGCCCTATTCACTGCTTGTTTATCCGCTGGGTCCATTGTTCTCTGATAATGTCTTCTTAATCTGTTTTTCTCTTGGATAAGACGTTTTATATCCTCTGAGAGTTTATTTGATGGTGTACATTTGGTTATATTTGTTACCTGTGTTATAGCTGTCAGCAGTTGTTTTTCAAGGGTCTTCACTTCTTTTTCTACATCTTCGGCAGATATTATATGCGGTATTGGACCAAAGTTTTCCTGGAAGGCTGAGGGAAGTTGTTTCCAATTTATAAATATGGTCGTGTTTTCTGTTAAATCTTGTATGGTGCCTAGTTGTAACATGATGGGGTTATGATCAGAACTTAAGTCGTTGATTGCTTGTATGTGATAGCTGTGCGCTATGTTTTTTAATATAGCTATATCTAGTACATCAGGACGTCAAGTAGCTCCGTAATGTGTGGGTTCAATGGGTCCTATTACTGTTATATTTCTTGAAGTGGTGTAAGAGTTGAGTATTCTTCCGTTAATATTTGAGTTTCTGCTGTTCCAGACTGAATGTTTGGCATTAAAATCTCCGGCTATAATTACTGCTCTGCCTGTATTTAGTATCACATCTAAGTCAGATTCAAGGAGTTTTTTTATTTGGGGGGAGGGGTCGTAGGCTGCATATATCGTAATGCTGCTTGTGTTTTCCATATGTATTTCTATTCCTGTAGTTTTCATGTGTTCTGTTTGGGGTTCGGCTATTGAATTATGTTTTATGTTTCTTTTCACAAAGATGGCAGTGCCTCCACCTCTAGCAAAGCATCTGTCTGTACGGTAAGTGCTATAACCGTTGATTCTGATTTTGTCACTTGGACGAAGATGCGTTTCATTTATGAGGATGATGTCTGCTTGGGTTTCTGCTGCAAACTCCTGCAGCTCCTGTAATTCGATAGATAAATCATTTGCGTTCCATGAAACAATTTGTAACGATTTCGGTTTTCTTTTAGACCTATCCATTAAGAATTTCCATAAAGAGTGATTGTGTATGCCTTAAGATGATATCCTTGGCTTCTTGAGTTGGGTTGGTTTGTTGGAGTTCAGCAAGCATTTCACCTAAGTGGCTTGTTATGTTCAGTAGGAGAGGTTTGTTGGTTTGTTGGTTTTGGGCCTTTTTGGAAGGTTGATCTTGTAACTTCAACATACGATCTTCCATCCGTTGTGGAGACTATGGTTTGATGGGAGGACGCGTGTTCTTGAAGAGGTTTACTGGTTTTGAGTTGTATCTTTTGGTTTTGGGGAAATGCTATACAGCCCCTATGGTTTGCAGGGTGTGGTCCTCCGCAGGACGGAGGACCACACCACACCAATGCCATAAACCTCGCACACTTTGCTGGAAGTGTGCGAGGTTTATGGCATTCATTTGATGCGTGTTTGCCACCACATATCACTCAACGAAATTCAGCCTTGTAGCATCGTTGTGCATGCCCAATCTTCTGGCATCTATGGCTCTGGGTTGTAGTTGATTTATGTTTCAATGTTTCAACTTTTATGGCTAGATCACAGATGGTTTGGAGATTGTATATATGTTTTTGGTATTTGCTTATTTCCACCAGAATTAGGGGATAGGGAGTTTTATCAGCTCTCCGCATTCGGCTGACTTTAATTGGGCTAAATCCCTTAAGTTGGAGGTCTGCATTGAGGTCTTCTATTTGTAATGTTTCAGTTACTCCCCTTAATACCACTTTTAAATTTTTCTCACTGTTGAGTGCAAAAGTGTGGTATGGCAAATTGTTGTTGTCTAGAAGTTTGGTTATTTTTCTGTAGTCTGATGACGTTTTAGGTTGTATGCAAATCCCTTCTTCTGTGTTTGTGGCTTTAATGAAGGTGATATCTGAAGATTTCAGTGTGGATGCAACGGACGTCCAGTGCTCCCTCCTTGGCCCTTAGGACGACTGGGGGTACCCTTTCTTTAATTACATTATCTGGTTCTATCTCCGCTGTTTTGGGTGTATCTGCAGTAGAGGAGATTTTCCTTTTCTTTTTGACCGTTTGGAATTCTGTGTTGGTTTCCAAAAACTGCAGAGTATTATCCAGAGATGCAGCATCTTCTATATTCGTGGAGTGACTTAATTCTGGTTCAGTTAACATACTTCCATCATTTAAATCATCCATCCTATCTTCTGTGACTGCTGTAGGGTGAGGGGGGATGTATCTAACAGCTTTGCTTTCCCTGGCCAGTTGTCGCTCAATAGTTTTCCTAATCTTAGGAATTCTCTGTAAACTTCTTCGAATATGCTTTCATTGAGAGGTTTTGACATGTCTGATAGAAGGCAACAACTCTATTAGAATAAAGTTTGAGAAATGGGTCCTAGTAAATATCTCATAGATCAAATCGATCTACCAGCATAGGTAGCAAATATTTCACAAAATGAAGAATGTTTACCTCTCTATATAAATATCCCGCAGATCAAATCGATCTACCAGCATCGGTAGCAAATATTTCCTTAAAATGGCGAGTTCTAAACTACAGATTTTTTAACACTAACACGCGAGACGCCATTTTTTCAAGAGCCTATCCTCGCTATGTATGTTACGTTCTCAGAATTTCATCCAAAACTCATCATTTCCCTCACTATTTCTACCAGCCGATTATATACCTATTATCACGTGGAAGTGCCACGCTCAAAACTAGTCATCAGTCTTGTTTGAACTGACTTGTTTGGTGTGCGTAACAGGAAATATTTCGCTTTTGGTGAACAAGAAAATTAAGTTTATTTATGGTACACTTATTAATTTGTGCAATTATTTAGTGTCTGGTAAGTTGATGTTCAAGAAAAAATATCAGTTTTTATTAAAATATTCAGCATGTCTCTATCGAAACCAAGTGATAGTAATAAATGAAAAACTGCTGACGAACATCGAAATTTCCAAGAAAAGTGAGAATTGGAATATTTTTGCTGTGAAGTAAAAAATAAAATAAAAATAAAATGAAAAATCAGCTAACGCCTTTTTATTCCCGTATATAGGGAGTAGGCGAGGCCATTTAGCCCTATCTAACTTTTGGAGACTGAGTGGGCAGTTCAATCTCCACTGGTACCTAATCAGAGATAGCTGGCCCAAGGCTATCACTAATTAACCGGCACGCAGTGAAGAGAGACGGCTCAACAAGTGCTGCCATATCGTGGTCGCTAACCCTAACACTGGTATTTAATGTCTGAAATAATGTGGGTTCTATGGTCGATTTTCTTGAGTTTACAGGACGAAAAACCCGAGTTTCCGGGAGAAAAAAACCCGCTTGCCTGTGCCAGAGATCGACTAACTCGGGAACCGGTCGAAAAAAGGCTTAGAAAAATTTCTTCTAGTCTCCGACTAGATTCGAAACCAAGAAGTTTTCCTTCGTGCTGCCAAGCGCCGTGGTGTGCAAATGCCACATCCACTGAGCTACATAGGCTCCAAAAATCTACTTAATATGTAATAATGTTATCAGTGTACCAAAGTTATACAACATTAATCGTTACTATGAACAATATAAATCGAAACATGATAATTACGAGGGATTAATGAGAAGAAAAGTTGAAAGAACTCAAGTCGGGACTGACAAAACAATAGTTCATGTTTGCTAAAGTATCACCAGAAAGTGAAGCGGCAGTGCATACAAGCTACGTCTTGTCGGAGTTAATAGCTAAACACTCGAAACCTTTTACTGAAGGTGATTTCATTAAAGAATGTCTAATTAAAGCTGCAGAAATTATTTGTTCTGAAAATATGAAGGCTTTTCAAACAATCTCCTTGTCTCGAAATACAGTTGCGGAAAGAATTACTGATTTGGCCAACAATTTAAGTGTTCAGATCAAAGCAAAATCATCTAGTTTCGAAGCTTTTTCCATTGCCTGTGAGGAGAGTACGGACATTGGGGACGTAGCTCAATTAGCTGTGTTTCTTCGTGCTTGCGACACGGATTTCAACATTTTTGAGGAATTATTGGAACTAGTAACAATGCATAACACTAGCACAGGACAAAATATATTTAATTGTGTTTTTGAACTTCTGCAGAAATACAATCTACCTCTGTTAAAATTAACTTCTGTAGCTACAGATGGTGCTCCTTCTATGACAGGAAAAAACAATGGTTTCGTGGCATTACTGCAAAAAAAAAACAAAGTGAAATTTATGACGGATCCAAGATTCTCATACGCATTGCATTATACATCAAGAAGTATTATGCGTGAAAGTAATAAACATGGAAAATGTGTTGACATCTATCAAAAAAAATCATTAATTTCATAAAATTTCGAGGGTTAAATCAGCGACAGTTCTCTGCTTTCTTAAGTGAATCAGATAGCGAATATTCCGGTTTGTCCTACTATACCGAGATACGTTGGCTATCCTGCTCCATGATTCTTAAACAATTCTGGAACTTGAAAGAAAAAATATGTCAGTTCTTAATAACTAAAAATCAAGACACAAGCCTGTTTTTGACACAGTGTGGTTGCAAGATTTTTCTTTCATTGTTGATATAACAAAACACTTATATGATTTAAATTTAAAACTGCAAGGAAAAGATCAAATCATTACGAACAAGTTAAGGCATTCAAATGTAAACTAGTTCTTTGGGAAAAGCAGTTAAAAAATGAAGATTTAACGCACTTTCCGACATACAACATGGACAAATCAAGTTCAAGTGAAACTGCATCGTATCAAAATTACGCAGAAAAAATTGTAAGCCTTATAACTGAATTTGAAACAAGGTTTGCAGATTTAAAATTTTTGGAAGACAAGTTTTCTTTGTTTTCTTCGGTTTTTTCAATAAATATTGAATCAGTACCTAATCAAATGTAATGAAGGTAATTGAGATCCAGTGCGATTCAGATTTGAAGGCAAAATTCAGTTAAGTTGGCGTGTCTGGATTTTACAAATATTTACCTGCCGGGTTTAAAAATACTCGAAAATTTGCATATGAAATTATATCCATGTTTGGAAGTGCTTATCGGTGTGAGCAGTTATTTACAATTATAAATAAGTCTCCTGTCAGATCCAGAATTACGGACATTCACCTTGGATCAGTTTTGAAAGTAATCACTGCGAACAAGATTTCCCCCGAAGTAGGAAAGATAGTAGCAGAGAAGAGATGCTAAGTGTCAGAGAGAAAACATAAATTTTTATCGTTGTTCTTGTTCTTTTTTTTAAATTGTACTTTTTAAAATAAACCTGAGTTTTTATGAAAATTGAAGTTTTTGTTTTTTGCGGTCCACATAAACTTAAATCTCGTTTATTTGGCCCGTGTTAGCCTTTGAGTTTTACGTGCTTGGTTTACATGGATCGGAATTACATAAATATGCACCATGCGGTCGATGATGATTTCTAGCGCGTCTATTGAACTTCAAGTTCTTATGTTTATCTCTCCCTTCTCTCTCATTGATCAGCTATTTCCGCCCACATCCCTGACGTTGCTTGCTTTGTTCTTTTCTGTTTATCACGACACTGCACGTGGCCATTCTATCCGGGCAAAGATTTCAGAGATTTTATTACACTCCTGTCTAGTCTTCTCTGTTATCTCCTCTTGGATATCGCACACTTGACCCTGGATACTAAAGCATTTCCCAGGAGGCACCTGTCTCGTTTTTAGTAGTGCTGTGTTTATCTAAATGGATTTAGAAAGGGGGTGTTTTTCGCATTATTTCGGCTACTGTGTGTGTGTGTGTTTAATAATATCAACCTACTGCAGAGATTTGTCGTTTCTTGCTTTCCACTATGGCGATCACCGTATTGATTTAAAACACTGTTTATTTTACTTAGACTTTTGCGTTCAAAGTAAAAGCTGAATATATTAATAGAAGATCGTAATATCTTTGAACACACTGGCTTATTATCCTTAATTATTCTATCATTAGGTTTTATTATTAAATGGAATAATGAAAATATTTCAAGCATGCATTTTCATAGCGATCACCAAATCTCTTATTACTTATTGTAAATATCACTCAGTAGTCTGACGTCTGTAAAAATCGAGTGTGAAAGTGATGTCAATTAAGTGAAACTTGATATTGCAGATTTTTTTTAAAATAGTTCGAATAGAAGGCAATATACCAAAGACAGTAAACGCCACGTGAATATCTTGTTTCATTATCACTGTTATTTTACTTTGCGCTTTTAAAAGCTGAATAACTATTGAAGCACTAATTTTATTCTCTAACATTCATCTCTTTTTCATATATATATATATATATATATATATATATATATATATATATATATATATATATATATTAGGATAACCAAGCAATTTTATATGCTTGGTTATTTTAGCTCCTAATCCCAAGTGTGCAAACAATTAAGTTTGCGCCTGAAACAAAGTTCAAGTCTAAAGATGGTACAACACCAGGACAACTCATTGTAAAGGTGGTTAAAGCTTTGATCACTATTCTTAGTATTTTCCCATAATGTAAAGCACATCTCACTAGAAGATGTATACTGCAATGCATTATGGGTGGGGTCACTACCCAGACCGGTTTCGACCTTTTTTGAGGTCTCCTCAGTGAGTAGCTAGACCCTAAATACCAAGGTTTTAGTAATACAAAGCCTTATCAACTTTACCTATATAAGTTGCAACAAGGTGTATTAAGTTTTAATAAAAATCTCTGGAGGAGATATTGATGGGAATAAATTTTTAACTTGGGTATATTGTATATATTGTATACAATATACCCAAGTTAAAAATTTATTCCCATATATATATATATATATATATATTTCTAAATAGAGAAATTTAGCAATTTTATCTTTCCTGTGACAGTTATGTCTGAAATGAAACGAACCAGAATTATTGGTTAAACGCAGACGCGGGTTAAACAGGGACGCGGAACTTTTTATTGACCTTTAGATTACCAAAGTGTGATAAATGCTAATATAGCGTAAGAGAGCGTATTTCTCTCTCTCTCTCTAGTAGAGAAAAGCGTGCCAAATTGTGCTTCCAATATTACGTGTACTTTAAAAAAAGAGAAGAATTTAGTGCAGTTTAGCTGTTACCGTTGAGGTCTTGTAATCCAGCAAAGTGAAAATGATGAACTTGCCTGGGCCCAGCAAAGATGGTTCGTATACGTAATTAGTAGTTTTATTGCTGAAGTTCATTTTAGACATTTTTCATGTAAAGCTTGTACAAAATTTTAACAAAATCTTTATTTTCGTGAATATAAACACTTTAACGCAGGGTAAGAGAAAGGTAGCGGTTTGAAATGAAAGCGATTTAGCAAATTATTGAAAATTATTAACGGTGAAATTAACGGCAATGTATCTATACGAGAAGTAAATATTTGAGCTAATAGATTTCAATTTTAGCACCACAACATTAAATAATTTATGTATTGCATTTTAATTAAAAACTTTGAATTTTACTATTAAAAAAACTACTTAACTCGATATTGCGATATGGTTATACTCGTAGAAAAATAAATATTGAAGATAGTTTAACACATGAATTAAATGATTTTATAAAACCGTATAATACATGCCTTTTTAAGGGGGGAAAAATACAAATGTGTAAACATTACACAAAAAGGAAAGTTTCTTTACCGTTTCAAATTGCAAAAATTTTGTAGTCATAGCGCACGATGTAAAGCAATCTTGCAGCATGCTTTTTTTTAATTACTGTGTTTTAATTTAGAGCACTAATGAAAAGCGAAACATCTCTAGGGAATTGGGTTTTTTAAATAGTGTATCTTATAGCAAGCGTGGTCTAAGCTAGTATGGTATTAATAAGACTGTCAATAATAACTTATCAACATTTTTTTTACAAATGTTCGGTACAAGCAGTTTGTTTAAATTACTCGGATAATATTTCTAAAAAAAAAAAAAATCTTTATTTCGTCTCTCCGAGTAAAGTCAAATCATCCCCACATTCCCGTAGTAATGACCTGTTTTCACAAACGGGGCTTTGGTGTGACGAGTAAAAATGCATATCTTCCCTAATTGTGAGGATATGCCAACTAGACCTCTAGGTCAGCGCTTCCCAAACTGTGGGCCGCGTCCCCCCCTTGGGGATCGTTTGTTTTGTTTTGTTGAGGGAGTCGTGAAATAATGAAAACAAATTGAAAATGTTTTAAGACTAAGTAGATATTTTTCATCTTAAAAGAAACGTATTTAGTTTTTATTATTTATTATTTTTTTTTGTTAATTTTATATTTTAATGGAAAAAATCACACATTGGTGTCAGTTCACAAATTTTGCTTCCTGTGTATTTCGGCTCTTAATGAATATTAGTAAATATAAGTTATTCATATAAGTTTCATTTCAAAGATATTGATAACAAAAAAGCTTACAAACGCAAAATCTTGCGCTTATTTAAAACAGCCAAGTTTTTCGCTGTTTAAATAAATCACCACCTTTAAATAAATACTTTAAAGGTGGTGATTTATTTAAATAAATCACCACCCTGGTTTGGGGTGGTGATTTATTTAAATAAATAAAGTAGGGTCTTCGGTTTCTCTCCTTGCTTTTTTTTTCTCGCATGCAGTTTGGGTGATGGCCTTACTGAACATACTCATTACACCGTTATCATTTTCAATTAGGGAGCCAATCTCTGCTCCATTTGAGGGCACAGCAGTAAAACAGTTTTGCGCAGGATGGCCGTCAGATAGTGCACGGGACCGAACCGGACCCTATGGTAACGCATTTGTTGGAGGCTTCCGTATCAGCTGGTGAATAATCCTGCTGCCGGTTACCCTGCCAGGTCGTGCATGGAGGGAAGCCGGGTGAATGGTATGCAGGGGATACTGTCCAAGGCCACACACAGACTGGAGTCCGGGCACTCTCTAGGTTATGTACACAAGTCCTTCACTACCTGCATGCCCTTCTCTTTGTTTTCTGAATCAACTACCATGCACATGAAAGTCAATCATAAAAATACTAGTTTAAACTGCGGATAAAAATCTCCCATAAAAAAATAACAAAAGGGCAAAAATGAAAAATATAAAAAAAATTGGAACAAATAATAAAAATAAGCTCCAACCCACCCAAAATAATATCAAAACTTTTTTCAATAAGAAACACTTTCATGTTCATTTCACCAACATTCAGGCATTAATATAAAAATTAGTGACATGCATCACCACTTACAGGGGTCTCATGCTAGTCCCAAGCCTGGATAAAGGAGGAGGGTCGGTCAGATGAGTGTCGATGCTCTGACCGTAAAAAAAAAAAAAAAAAACACGATTGATGCCTGTACAACCAACAGCTACAACATGCCCGAGATACCAATCGAGCGATCGGGGTTGGATCGAAAAGTGGGATACCGAAAGGAAACTGAAACTAACAGAACTGTTATCAGTAGGAACATGGAATGTGCGGACACTCTGGATGTCAGGAAAACTAGAACTACTTCGTGAGGAAATGAAGAGATATCGGTGGGATATACTAGGATTGGCAGAAATGAGATGGACATCATCTGGAGAGATCAATGGATGCGAAGTAATATGGTCAGGACATGATACCATGCACGAAGCAGGAGTTGGCTTCCTTCTCAGCAAAAGAGCTCGAGAGGCACTGTTAGGCTACAAACCAGTAAATGGACGAATCATAGTAGCAAGATTTCAGGCAAAGCCATTCAACATATCAATAGTCCAGATATATGCACCCACATCTGACAGCACAGATGAGGATATTGACTTATTCTACAAAGATCTGACAGAGACAATAGAAACAATACCAAAGCAAGATGTGCTAATTATTGAAGGAGATTGGAATGCCAAAGTTGGAATAGATAATGATGGTTGGGAAAAAGTCATGGGAAAATATGGTTTCGGAGAAAGAAATGAACGAGGTGAAAAATTGTTAGAATTTGCTGTGGACCACGAGATGATGATCTGTAACACAAGATTCCAACAAAAAGAGTGTAGAAAATGGACGTGGCGATCAAATGATGGGAAAACCAAAAACATGATTGTTATGATTATGATTAAAAGAAGATGGATAACATCAGTACAGCAATGTACTGTACTGATGTACAGTACAGTACATTGCTGTACTGATGGAGAGCATAAAACAAGGGAGGTATACAAAATGATCAGAACCATTAATAGAAAGTGGCAACCAAAACAGACCACAATTAAAGATGAAAAGGGCAAAGTATTGATGAATAAAGAAAAAAATGTACAGCGGTGGACAAAATACTGTAGTGAGTTATATGAAGAAAAACTAGATTCAGATAGCATTGGGAAACTCACTGAAGAATTGAAGCAGATATCACCACCAGGTAATGAGCATGATATTGACATTTTAAGAGGAGAGGTAGAAAAAGCAATAAGACGGCTAAAACACACAAGAGTCCTCGTAACGATAACATTACTGAAGAAATTATTAAATATGGTGGCGAAAGTATGGTTAGAAATGCACCAACTATGCAATATGGTATGGAAAGAAGGGAAAATGCCAGAGGAGTGGGTGAAACCAATATTAGTAACATTATACAAGAAAGGAAATAAGCTAGAATGTAAAGAATGTAAAAATTATAGAACAATTGCCTTGATAAGTCACCTTGGTAAAGTAATGATTATCATATTGACAGAAAGATTGAGAACACAATTGGAAGCATACCTTGCAGACAAGCAAGCAGGATTTAGGAAGGATAGAACTACAATTCAACAGATTTTGACAATGAGGTTAATAGCAGAGAAAGCTAGGAGAAAAAACAAAAACATATATACTTTCTTTGTTGACTTTCAGAAAGCATTTGACAGTATTGGCCAGAAAGTTACATTAGCAGTTCTGGAATCCTATGGAATTGATAAAAAAACTAATAGCTATATTAAAAGATGTTTACCAGAATGCAGTTGCAGCAGTTAGAATAGGTGATGGTTTGGGGAAATGGTTTAAAACAAGCAGAGGTACTAGACAGGGAGACCCAATATCACCAAGCATTTTCATCGCACATTTAGAAAGAGCAATGGATAAAATGAAAGAAGATGCCAAAGGAATATCTGTACACGGAATGAGAATTAACAATCTGAGATTTGCAGATGACATTGTTATTATTGAAGAAGACGAAAGAGAACTACAAAAAACACTGGAACTGTTAAATGAGGAAGGGAAGAGATTTGGACTTGTTATGAACTTTGAAAAAACAAAGACAGTGGTATTTGGTGAGAAGAACATGAAACAAAAGATACAAGTGGATGGAACTGATATAGAAAATGTAGAACAATTCACATATTTGGGAAGTAAACTGACATATGACTTGGACTGTAAAAAAGAAATAAAGATCAGGATTGCAAAGGGAAGAACAAGTTCTGATGGCCATGGATAACATCTGGAAAAGTAAAGTGATCAGTCTGCAAACAAAACTAAGAGTATTGGAAACATGCATCTTCAGCGGTGTACTGTACGGATCTGAAACGTGGGTAATAAATAAGGAATCAAAAAAAAGAATTTTGTCGTTTGAAAGAACTTGTTACAGGAAGATTCTAAGAATAGGATGGGTACAGAAAATCACCAATGAAGAGCTCTATCAGAAGATACAACCAAAACAGAATCTAATGCAGAATATTATAAAACGGAAGCTGCAATTATTTGTACACATCTGTAGAATGAGTGAGGACCAGAAGATAAAGACATTTATGTTTGGTATTTTGGATGGTTTAAACAAAAGAGGTAGACTATACAGAGAATGGATAGACGATATAAAAGACTGGTGTGGAATGGGTGTACAAAAACTGCGACACTGTGCACTGGACAAAGAAAGATGGAAGAAGATAGTGAAACAGGCATCAGACATCAACGGGCAGTGAGCCCATGATTCGTGATGATGATGATGATCACCACTTACAGACATCAAAACTTGATATCTTTTTCCTACATCGTACATGATGAATTTCGCATAAAGGGTGGAACATGTGCTTTTATGAAATCTGATATCCCCTGTCAAAGGCAATTCAACTTAAAATCCCCAATTTTCAATCTGCTCGGACTCAAGATTTTTTTACCTCAGATTTCTTTACAGCCTTCACTTGCTGCCTTTAACGCTTTCCTATCTCCTATTACTAAAAATTGATATCTTACAAACCAATTACCCAAATTGTGAGATTGTCCTCCTTAGGGACGTTAACGTCCATAACACAAACTGGTATAACTTCACAGATCTGACTGGAAGGGAAGCTATATCATTTGCCGTTAGTCATGACTTAACACAAATAATCTACCAACCAGAATACCAAACAATTGTCATCATTCTACTAACTTCCTTGACCTTTTCTTAACTCAAGTCTCCGTCTCTACAGTTCGTTTTCCACTCAGCCAATATCAGCCTCCTACCCTATGGCTATAACTGCTTTCGCTCTCATGATCCAAACACCTGCACTGAACTAGTAACCGAAATAATTTTCACTGGAATGAGAGCCTTCATTCCCCGCTCCACTGCAACCCCCCCCTTCCCGACCTGTATCCAAGGCCTGTTTTTTTTTTTTTTAAAAAAGTATCTCATGATAACAATGCAGCTTATGTTGAGTGACTTTGATTAAAAACTCCAGCTTCTCATTCAGCTTACACAACAGCGAGAAACATGTAAAAAAAAAGTTATCAACGATTCCAAAGCATACTTGATAAGAATGAAATGCAGTAAACTCTCCTCCTGCTCAACTCACAGTCAAGCCTTCTGGTCCCTTGCTAAGGCTGTTAGGCGTATCTTTGCCCTTGCATGTTGCCACCTATATTTCCTGCATCCTGGTGACGCTATGGTAACTTCAACCAAGGAAAAGGCAGACCTCTTGGCATCAGTTTTTTCCTCCAACTCCTGCCTGGACGAAGACAAATTTCCTCCCGTACTTCCACAAACTGCCCACTGCGTGCCTCCTTTGAACTTTCACTAAAAGGACATCAGAAGAACGCTCATTAATCTTGATACTAATAAGGCTCCTGGACCAGATGGTATTCATCCAGCTGTACTCCAGAATTGACGCACATCCTTAATCGTCTACATCAGCGCTTCCCAAACTGTGGGCCGCGGCACCCTTGGGGGCCGTAGGTTTTGTTGAGGGGGGGAGCCGTGAAATAATGAAAACAAATTTAAAATGTTTTAAGACTAAGTAGATTTTTTTATTTTAAAAGAAACGTATTTAACTTTTATTATTTATTATTTCTTTTTTGTTATTTTTTATATTTTAATGCAAAACTTCACACATTGGTGTTGGTTCACAAACTTTGCTTCTTGCGTATTTCGGCTCTTAATGAATATTAGTAAATATTGCTTATTCATATTTTTCATTTCAAAGCAGTGGTTATTTGTATTTACTTCGAATGCTCTCCTTATTTGTATTTACTTCGAATGCTCTCCAGGGAAGCTCCAAATCTTCCTATCCCTTTCATCAGGTGTTCCTAATCAGTGACTGTTGATATTGACTTTATATACACATCAAAACTCGTTTTATATTATCACTGTCATCCGAGCTAGTTTTCTGTTACCAATAAAAGTTTCGCATATACTTCACACATGAAAAAAAAAGCTTAAACAAGTTCATGTGGAGAGATAGTAACTTGCTTGCAGTGGTAAACAACACGCCCTCCCCAATAGCTACTATACTGCAGAGGCAATAAAAACAAATACTTTTATTATATTAAGGTATGAGGAGTCTGTGTAATATATTTCTCAACAAATAGTGCAATTAGAGACAACTGCAGTAAAAACACACTAATTAATGAATCACATGTCCCCTTATACAGAAACTAAGCTGTATAGACTGAAACAAAACCATATGTTGCATGGGCAAACACAGTATCTGACTAAAAACTGTTATTAATTAGATGTGTGTGAGTTCGATTTCCCAAGGCAGCAATAAAATTCAACCGAACGTGTTAAAATTCGTAAAAGTGTTAAAACTAAGTAATATATATATATATTACTTAGTTTCACATATAGAATTCGGTTGAAGACAGTTAGCATTTCAACTCAATTGTCAGCTATGCTTTTATCTTTCGGTTGCGAGATCTTTTGTTAATACCGCACCAATCATATGCACGTTTTAATAACCTGCCTTTGCTGTCTGTTTCGTATTTCGTATTTTACCAGAACAGCCCGCATCGTCTTCAGAACTTCTGAAATTTTCACGGAACACCTTGGTTATTTTGTAATGTATTAATAATTAATTATGCCATAATCATAAAGAGTATTAGTACACTTATGTATACGGTGTGACATGTTGACAAATATAAAATTACATTTAAATCAGTTATCAATTACTGGACTAATGAAATCTTGTAGCATATTATAGTTTCATCAGGCCAACATCATTAAATTAATTTGTACTGATTTTCATTGACATATCCCATTCTAATCACCAAAAATGTATAATATTATTATAAGTACTTACGAGTGAATGCAGACTTTTTCTCCTGTGTGCTGGTAGTATTCCCCTCCTTTTTGTACATCCTGGAGATCGCTTTGTAGGCTGGAGGTGGATGAATCACTATCTGTTGCGTCACAAACACATTCAATAAGAGATTTCTTAACACCAAAATTAAACAAAAGTCCCTTGTCTCTTGTTCATATTAAAATTTAAATCTGTAGGCCTATTATTTTTAAAAAATCACAGCACTGCGGTTTAGAAACAAGCACTTTCAGCTTTCATCCTATAATATGAACTTGCGAAGAAAGTATTCAGTATTACTAGATTTGAGAACCGGTACAGACTACCTTGATCTTCAATTTCAGTGGAAAAATTTACTTTATACTTCCTTGCTGATTGGTCACTAACATTTGCAATACAGATGTTATTTCGTTCAGTTTTTAGAACAGAGGATACACCGCCCATTGTTGTAATCGGCTTGCAGGCAATTTTTATGAGCTGTCATAAACAGCGGCATTCCCTTTCCCCGAATTACTTCCATGTTTAAAAATACACGGCTTGGTCACTGACATCACGGAACACTTATTCACTTTCTGCAGAACACAATTTGGGAAACCCTGGTGTATATAAACTCTCATATTCTACTGGCATCTACTCAGCAGCATGGAAGCAAGCCCATATCCAGTCCGTACCTAAAAACGTAGACAAAAAAAGTCAGTCATCTAACTATCGTTCCCATTGCTTTCTCACCTAAATACTTTCAAAACTGATGAAGAGGGTTGTCAACAACCAACTTTTTCATTACCTGGAAATTCAGTTAATTAGCTATTACCAATATGGATTCCGTCATTCTCGCTCTACCTATTAGCTAATCTCACCTACCTTTGGACTCTGACCAGGAGAGATTTGGAGAAACTCGTCGCTCCCGATATTTCCAAGGCATTTAATCGTGTTTAACATCGAGGCCTTCTGAACAAACCGCCATCTTATGGACTGCCTTCTACCACCTATGATGGGATTGCCAACTTCATCACTGATCGTTCATTGTGTGTCATGGTGGAGGGCTTCCACTTATCAGATTTCCCCATCAATGCTGGAGTGCCTCATTTCTGTGCTCTCACCCACGCTCTTCCACCTTTACACCGATGACCCCTTCTTTCTCTGACTTCAAATCCTACCACAGCTTTGCCAATGACAGTACTCTTCATCATTCAATAAAATCTGTAGTATCCTAATTTTAGATGCTTCAAATATTCCATAACCAGTGACCTGAACACTGACCTCAACATCCTAAAATGGGGTGAAGGCAACTTAGTAAATTTCAATGCCAAAAAAATCTGAATCCTGCCTTATTATCCACAAAAAAATCCTTCTTCATCCCCTCTCATTACCGATAATATTCCAGTTTCCTTTTAAGATCAAGTTTCTCTTCTTGGGTTTGCTGCCATATCCAGTTTATCCTGATACAAACATATTACTTATATAGCCTCTAAAAATTTTGGTGTTCTTTTCCGTTCTAAACACTATTTCTCCTCCTCTCAACTCCTAACACACTATAAGTCTCAGATCCGTTCAACTTTGGAGTACTGTTCCCACATTTGGGGTAGAGTACCCAAGCTCTCTAAGAATTCTTGGTATTCAGAAACGACCCTACCCTCACAGACTCCCTTCAGTCACTTTATCATAGCTGCTCTGTTTCTGCGCTATGCATTTTCTATAGGTATTTGATGATTAAAATTTGATGATGCCCATTATTTTCATGAGCAATGCCCATGAAAATAATGGGCATTGCTCCTCTGAATTGGTTGCTGCTATTCCTCCACTTTCTTCTAAATATAAAATAACCAGAGCAACCACTGGCCAACACCCATTATCGACGAACATACCAAATCAACTTCTCATCTCCCTTCATTTCATTCACCTCTATTCTTTGGAACATCTCTCCTATACTGTTTTTCCCACTGAAATACAACCTCCCACTCTTTAAGACACATGTCAGCAGGCTATACTTTCTCCTTGATCTCTTGTCCACACATGGAACTGTAGTGTTATAGGTCTTGTGAACTTTTATCTGTGGGATCAACATAAAAAAAATTAAAGTTTTTAGTTAAAACGTTTTTTATTATTCCATTTAAATTACTGTAATATTTTCTATTGAAAACGGATGTTTTTTTATTGCGGTTACTAGTGCGGCAGAAGGGCGTTTAAAAACTTGGAACTATTAGCATGGTTTCAGTTTTGGTTATTGCATATAGTATTCTCTATTACGGTCGTAATTCCACTCGACTGATCTTGAGACAATGTTGATTCCTAATTGTTTTAATTTGAAGAAAATGAACCTCTCTAGCTCAGTCAGTATAGACGAAGTCTTTTGGTCGGAAAGACCTGGGTTCGATTTCTGTCCATGACGTGCGGAACCTTTATCTGGTCTCTTTCAACTAAAGGTGAGTTAGCTGGTCTCATAGGTAGAGGATTTTTTCACCCGGAAACTCGGGTTTTTCGCCTTTCATAAGAGGCAAACCAGCCCAGAGAACACATACATAAAATACATACTTAATCCCTCATTAGGAAGGTTTAAACCTTCCTAAGGACGGGTGAGGGGAAGGGGGGGGATCCCATACGAAATAAATTTGGAGAAAATATTTTCGCTAGAAGTCAGTGATAAGTTAAACACTCCTTGAGTCATTCGCGCGTTTAAGTATGGGAACCCTGTTAGGAAAAACAGATTCAAGACAGCAATACCAAATCAGTTACGTTACTTAATTATACCACATAACTATTTTTAATCATCTTCTTTCGTCTCTTCCCAATTTTTTGTTCGATGTTTTTAAGTTTCGGTACGCATGTTATTTATTTCCACGCCTTCTGGCTTGGCTAACAGTGGTAGGTACTATATTATGCATTGTTTGTAGACGTGTGTGTTGATGGGAGGATACATTAGCTTCTTTTGTGGAACGAAAAACTAGAGTTAACGTTAAGAAAAAAAAGCAAAAAAAAAAAAACATCGAGGGCGTATGAGACGAATAACTCCCTTTAGTTAAGTTCTTATAAAAGTTCCTTTCGTATAGAGAACTATAGTACAATATCATTGCCGAAGACTGAGCTCCGGAGGCTCCTGATATCGTCTCCTTCATTCAAATTGAACACAATAATAAAATAATTTTTCATAAATAGTAAATTTTCAATTATATAAGCTGTTGATAATTCTCATCAGTTATACGGATAAATTCCACGTAATTTAGAAAATACAGTTATAAACAGAAAATGTCACTTCTAGAAAATTTTATGAAACTAATTAGCACTGTCGACAATAGCCAGATAGTAGTTGTTAGTAATTAATTAACAAGTTCATTTTGTGGACCATCCTTAAATTCCAAAGTCAAACTAGATAAATTACTGTACTAGAAAAAATACTGGAAATCTCACCTTTAAAATCCTAGTTTTGTTGTAGCTTTTTTCCCTTTGCTGTTAAATTAATTATTGGTTTGAATTCAAAACATCATATCCAGTACGTTTTGTAAATGTTTTCTGTTTTCAGACCAGCAGTTACATTTAAAACCTATTAAATTATTTGAATTAAAAAACGTAAGTTTGAATAAAAGTAATAAAATATTAAACTGCATAAGTAGTTTGGATGACCATTTATTTTAATGAATGATAAAACTGTGCAACACTAAAATAATAAAAGGAAATCTCCAGCATTTATTATTTTACTACATTCAAGCGTCTATAGATGATCTCTTAATATAAATACATACCAGGTTGATTGGAATTACATCGAAGTCAATGAAGACCAGTATATTATATCATGCCTTTGTGTATCTATTTTTATTTTATTTTATTATTTTTTTATTTTATTTATTTATTTGCTGTTTTGCTCGTTGTAGGATAAAAAAAGTTTTATAGAACAAACTCATTTTGATTTTGGTTACAATTATGGCTGAAGCAGCCAAGACGCTATATTATGTTTGTTAAGTGTAGTTCAGTGAAAGTGGCACTTGCGTCCTCTGCGCTTGGCTGCTCGAAGTTAGACCTAGGTTCAAGTCTAGTCACCGATTGGAGGAACTTTTTCTAAGCCTATCTTCGATCGGTTCCCGAGTTAGTCGATCTCTAGCACGGGCAAGCGGGTTTTTTTCTCCCGGAAACTCGGGTTTTTAGTCCTGTAAACTCAAGAAAATCGACCGTAGTATCCATATTATTTCAGACACTAACATATCCTGTTAGGGTTAGGCACCAAGAGATGGCAACACTTGTTTGCCAGCCTCTTCATCGGTGGCTGCCTATAATTAGAGATAGACATGGGCCAGCTATCTCTGATTGGCTACTGTTGGAGATTGAACTGCCCACTCAGACTCCAAAGCTAGATAAGGTATAAAGGCCTCGCCTACTCCCTATTAGAGAATAAAAGGCGTTACTGAATTTTTAATCAATTATAGTCTCTTGCTGACTTGCATGTTTTCCTGGAGATGAAAAATTCATTTTTTTTTTCAAAAACAGCCATAGTCCTGTAGGAAACCCACTGACTAATCATCAGTTGAAACGAGATTCCAACCCTAGTTTTACAACTCGCAGAAGAAATATCGCGTTGTGTCGCTATGGAGGCACTGTTCCTGGAAAAAAAATCCTCCACATGAGACCATCTGATTTACCTTTAATTGAAAAGTTCCTATTAAGGTTCCTACATGCTAGATAGGTTTCGAACCCAGTAATTTCCAAACGAAGAGCACACACGGAAATATTTTTCGAATGTTTCCAATGTCGTATTATATTGGTGGGATTAGGCTAGAAGAAACTGATGAGGCTAGGGTCTTGGAGTGTTAGTAGACAGGAAGTTGAAGTTTAGTGGCCACCTGTAAAAGATTGCAAATACAACTTAAAAGATAATTGCAATGCTGAAACGAACGTTCACATGTAAATATGAGGATGTTATTTTGCCTCTTTACAAGCCTTTGATAAGACCTCACTTGGATGCACAGATTTGGTGTCCTGGTTTCCATTGTGATTCTGATATATTGGAGAGAGTACAAAGGAGAGTGTTAAAAATGACATCAGGATTGTGGAATACTGATTATGAAGACAGGTTGAGAATTTGTAGACTGCAGACACTAGAAACAGGAGAAAGAGGGGTGATATGATTGAGACTTACAAACTTCTGAATGGGTCATACAGGATTTCAATTAATGGAATTTTTCAATTTATGGAGGGTGGGGAAAGGACGAGAGGGCATCCTTGGAAACTGAGAATGAAGGCCGCCTAGAAGGGTGTGAGGGCTAGAGTTTTCTCTCAGAGGATGGTGCGTGATTGGAATGAATTGGCATTGGATGTTGTGAGTGCAAGCAGTGTGAATGAATTCAAGAATAAGTATGATAGTTTGTGTGTGTAGTATCTGGCCTCCCTTGATGAGTCTCTGACTCCCTGGAGGTCTCTCTAATAATAATATAATAATAATAATAATAATAATAATAATAATAATAATAATAATAATAATAATAATAATAATAATAATAATAATAATAATAATAATGTGCTGACAGACTCTGTAATAAATACATGGCAATGATCCTATTACTTATAAATATAGTACATCAATAAGTCTCATTATTCATAGAAATTAGTTTCGCTATATATAGCGAACTACTTATCTTGTAAAATTTATTTATATACCTCGAAAAATAACACCCATGGACCAACTCTTTTCTCTCTTTAAAGTATAGTTGTCTACTTAGCAGTCAACTGTTGTCACAGACATCATTGATAGAGTGAAGACCACCAATCTTTCCATCTCGACTATTTTAGAGTTATCTTTTATTTTATTCTGACCCTTATTACCCGTCGATCCTTATGTCCTGCACATATTTAAGGTCCTTTCAGGTGTATTTACAACTCTGTCCAAGGTAGTCTAGTAATTTACAAACACAGTATTCCTGGTACACACTTGACGTCTTGGATGAAGAGTATTTTATTTTTATTTATATATTTATTTATCTATGGTAAAGTGTATGTTAACTGTCCAGATGTACCAAAAATGTTTACATGTCTAGGCCATGTGCAGTCAAACACAACATGCTATCTACAAAGCGTGGGTAAATGGCACTGTGCGTGCGAATGTGCCCAGACTGCATGTTCTTAGTGCGCACGCACGCACGCACACCCACACCCACCCACACCCCCCCCCCCCACACACACACACATCTTAGTTTCTAAGCGTCCCATGAAAAAGTTTAAAATTGGGGTGAGAGAGTGAGGAGATACATCAAGATGTTACTGATATATTAGTGAATTATTACTGATTTTTATTGGGTAGGCGTAATGAAATATCGTTCTTATTTCCAGTCTAGATATCTCCAGCTAGAATTGGGATACATTAGGCCTGAGCGTGAGGTTATTTTTACGTGATTAAATTCAGTGCGCTGCAGGGCGATCATCGCATTATAATTTGCTATTTTTAATTAATTTTAAGGATTTTTAAATAAGCAATTTATTATCTATGCATATTTTAGTTTATTACTTGGCTGTTCTGCATTCATAATCATCTAACCTCCTGACCCTCTTGAAGTATGCCGAGTTCTTAAAATATATATACTTCCTTGTTCCTGGCATTGCTCCAATAAAGTCATGTAGTTCTTTCAGAAGGGAAGTGACAATGACTTTCAGTCATTTATCAGCAAATTTTGAATAAATGCTAAATTAAATTATATAAACTTTTATTTTATAATTCAACTAGTGAAAATAATGATATTGTAAGTCTTACAAACTCTTTATTTAATATGGAAATTCTTTTGAGTATATCATCTTTTTCTCAGACGAGAGAGAGAATGGGACTGCCAGAATTTAGTATGCCTCCAGTTCCAAGAAACGCATCCAGGGGCAGGCTTTGTTGCGGATGCAACAAATGGTCCACTTACGAACTAATCGTGTCAACACCGTAACTATCCAAGAGTTTAAAAGAATAAATCTAGTATAAAATAAATATATACCTATTATTATTTATATATTATATATAAATAAATAATATTATTTATATTATATATATATTATATATATAATATTAATAATATTATATATATTATTTAATAAAGAAGGCAGTAATAATAATTTTTTTAAGTTTTAATTTTTTATTTTTGGTGTAGTCATCGAGGAGACGGAGCCTCCGTAATTCAGTCAGTATAGACGAAGCCCTTTGGTCGGAAAGACCTGGGTTCGATTCCCGTCAGTGACGTGAGGAACCTTTATCTGGTCTCTTTTTAAAGGTGAGTTAGCCGGTCTCATACCGCAGTAGAGGGTTTTTTCACCCCGAAACTCGGGTTTGTCGTCCCCCAGAACAGGCAAACCGGCCCCGTGAACACACATGGATTACAGTCATGAATACGTCCAGCCATATGCCGGTCCTGAGCCTGGATAAAATGGGGGGGGGGGGGGGAAAGCAATGGTAAACTACCCTGTAAAATTTCACCAGGAATACTTTGTGGGCAATGCGTACAGAGTCACCTACGGTCGAAAAACGACTGAAAGGGAAGATCAGATCATCGAAAAGACTGCACCTGCATAACTAGATCAGAAAATATTTAAAAACATCTGTTATTTAAATTGTATTTTTGTTGTTTTTTAATCCAGAAACTATTCCCAGTATTTCTAATCTTCTACTTTTAAAATATACTTGTAGGTAAAATATTACACGTCAATTAACAATAAACTCCCAAATGAAATCAAATCTATAACCTCAGCTTATGCATTCAGAAAAAGATTGAGAGACTACCGTATGGGACTAAACAATGTTGATAATTACTTTAAACGTAGAGTATAAGAGATCATTATAACTCACATATCCAATTAAGGTACCAATATACTAACTAGTTTACTTAGGAGACTAATATATTAACATGTACATCAAATCAAACTGTGTAAGGTGAGCCCTCATAGATACGGTCACTGGACTCGCAGTGACTGTTTCAAATTAATTTAATTCTCTAGTAACCAGTATGGCTACTGCCCTTGGTTACACATAAACACACAAACTTACTTACTTTATCACTAAAACCAGTAACTTATTATAAACTACGAAAACTATCCGAAATGTATTTTACTCTGTTTGTAAGGAAATATTTATTAACTGTAACAAAATAAATAGCCAAAAATAAGTGTAATTACCAACAGAAAATGATAGTAATACTTGAACTGTATTGTATAATACTGTACATCGAATTGCAAAACTTGAACTGTATTGTATAATACTGTACATTGAATTGTACAACTTGAATTGTATAATACAGTATAAATAATTTGTATACGTGATGGGAATGATAAAAAACTGTTAAACTGATAAAACTGATAAATACATATTTTCTTCATATACACACACACACACACATATATATATATATATATATATATATATATATATATATATATATATATATATATATATATATATCAGAAATTATTACTACAACATTAGAATTATATTTCTCTATTAATTATGTAATTTAATTAGATGAGCTGAAATTACTCTCCAGCTGATAAATATTGTTTTAAGCTTAGACTCGACGATTCTTATGGGCAAACAACAGATCAGAGAAGTATTATTATTTTTATGAAGATATCAAATGCAGAAACGATTGTGTGTGTGTGCATCGAATAGAAGAGTGTGCATAACGCTCATAAAATTAAAGCACTTGAAAGGGGAAAAATTATTAAAAGCATAGCATGTGAATTTCGATTTTTATCAATATTTTGTATAATCAGGTTTTAGGATAGTTTTCTTGTTTAATAAGAATATAGAATTCAATGTATATGGTGTCGATGCTATTCAGAATTTACAGAATTTGTATAGTCATAATCAGCAAATCTGTGAAGTAATTAAAGGACTGTTGATTTCTTTTATTCTGATACAAGCCATACGTCATTGTGCTTATACTGAAAGAAACATTGCTTCTCTCTCTTTCTCTCTCTCTCTCTCTCTCTCTCTCTCTTTACTTCCATTTTTGCTTTCCAAGCATAGTGAAGTCAAACCTTTTTTATGAATGCAGTGACGCGAAACCTAAGTTTCACTTATGCGAAAACTTCTGTTCGCCTAACGGGAAAAAATGAAGTAACACTGGTTTGGTTAAATGTATTACTCCGCTAGGCATGACGCTCTTTCAGGTTCCTTTTCAAATACTCATCTGTAGAAGTAGTGTGTAGCACTAAAGCGCACGCGCATGTCTTCCGCATACAAGTGATGGCCAGTACAGTACAATACATTTAGATCGTGTCAAGCTGCGACCAGCAGTGGGATAAGATTTGAGAAGAAGCGGTGTATCCATATGGCTTACCTAATAAAAATATGAACAATATTTGTCTTTGGGATAGCACTATTATTATTACACCGTAATTAATCTCGCTGTGTAACTGACTTGGCTGAGAAATACTAGCGTTTTTCTCTGAAGAGACACATACGACGACCCTTGAAGGTAGCAGTGCCGCATAGCTAGAAAGCAAAATCTATCCTAAGGTAAGTTTGAATTCGTAACTATCCATTTTTAAGATATTAATCAATAGTAAGAAGAAATGTATGTAGTTACAGTCAAAATTATTCTTTGACATAAATTGGCTGCTCTGTGCTTTGTGGTAGCTATAACTCCATATGTCAAACATATGGTTTGCTTGTTTCATGTGCAACAAGACATCTACAACCATATGTTGTCCTCGTTGAATGTGAACCGCTTTGTACTGAACAAGATGATTTTTCCACCTTATTTTGTTTACATCGTGAAATTAAGTCATAAAAATTATATTTTTATAAATGAAAATTTACATTTCCTATAGTTTTATTTATTACGTTGCTTCAAGTATCTGTCATCCAGTTCTTCTCTCCATTATTCATCTTATATAACAAAATTCTTGTGAATCCATCTGCTCAAAGCTACGAACTCTTTCTCCAAAACATGGTTCAGCGTTTGATATACATTTCAAGCGCAGAATAAGCATTGTTAGCTTATTCTGCGTTTTGTCATTTGTCATTTTTAAACGCCTGTTGTCGTCCGTGATAAAATAAAGTCTGTATGGGTATATTTTCCACATAAAAATAGTCCATATTAGCTCCCGAAGAAGTTTTTCATAAAAACTGCTTCTTCTGGATCAACAAGGATGAATTTTCAGTTCGGAAACCGAAATGATTACAGGATTCGTACTAATTTTTGCCATAGTTCATTTCATTCGTGTTAAAGTTCTTGATTGTAGACAAATAAAACTGTCATTTCTTCATTTTTAATGTCTTGTGTAGGAACACGAATTTTCTTATATAATGCTGTAAGCAATGTTGTATGTTTGTCTGCTCTCGAATACATAACTTTGTATTCGTTCTGCATGGAATGCTAATCTCCCACTACGGAATGAATGGAAACCTAATTCCATGAAATACTTAGAACAGAATGCTAATTGCAAAAGTTAGGATTAGCACTCCATACCACAAAGGAAATATCATCTGGAAGGAGATTAAAAAATACTATCAATTGTATTTATTTTTAATGTGATCTCACCCATGAGAGGTTGAAAATCTCTCGTGTATAAGTACCGTGGTGGGATTGATGATTCAGAAGTTCTGCTCTAGAAACGTCTTAAACATGCAATGTTTTCAAGTCACTTCAGATCTCTGTTAAACAGCAGAGGAGTAGTCGCACACCGGGCAATGCAATTTATCTATCACCTAAAAACATTCACTAGCCAAATGGTTGCAGAGTGGATACTCTATTCTCTCAGCCAGCCATGCCAGCATTCAGTATTACATATGAAGATTATATGTATTCCGACACAATACAATAAAAATCAAAGTACGACTAATATTTTATTATCTATGCCGATCAACAGTTTAATATGAATGACACGTCAAACTTACTAACAACGAGTCACGTATTTAAATCTGTGGAATTATCTGTGGTTCAGGAAACATGAAATCATGTTTCATGAACTAAAAGATAATTCACGTTTCTTCTACGAATTTATATATTTTTATCGTTTTATTTTTTATTTTTATTTTTTCATGTCTGATTTTCTATATTCACAGTTCATGCGATTGTTACTAAGATCTTGAAGAAGCCGTTCGTAGAAAGAGTGAAACAACTGAACTAATATAACTGTATATTTTTTGTTAAGAAAATACGGTTCCGACATTGCTTCACCAAACATCTATTAGTCATGCTTCAAAGAAACAGTGTAGCTCGCAACGTTTGTTAAAATTTACTTTTCAGCAGCCGATTACAGTTCTGGGCTCTGTTGGACTGTTTGAATTAAGTTGTCGATGAAGCAACTTAAGGCTATTGAGATTGAGGCCAATGTATTATTATGGCTGTTAATTCTTCTTCTGGCGCTTCCTGTTGTGCAGAATGGAAAAACCTTTCCACCTGTGTATGAGGTCCACCAAACTTGCCTTTATTTGAAATGGTCTTATAAAAAATTTTTGCGTAACAGATGGGAATTCGAACTGTCTTTCCAATCAGAAAACATCATTATCAGTTTTAGTTTACGTAGTCAGCAAAATGAACCACGCTTATAGTACAGATGTAAGAGAAAGAGATACAGATACCCACGTTATAAAGTCTGCCGGAATTACAAGAGGTTAAACAAGATGTAAGATCACTAACAGCAGATTTTTACTTCGAGAGTAAAATACTAATAATTGTAGATAATATTGGATTAGAATACGAAAGCACCTATATGGCACTCGTATATGGAATTCCTAATATAGTACGTAAATAAAATTATAGCAGCATGAATTCAAGAATAAATTAGCTGATCTAAATACGCTACTAAAAATTTTGTGCGTACGCAGTGTAATTCGTACTCTGAACAAGAACAGCAGATACGTTAGTAACATTATTCTATACATTTCTTTTATAACGTTTTAATAAAATTACTTAAAAAAAAGTTTCTTCTTACTTTTTTGCGAAATCTTCGGATTTCAATGAATGCTGCTGTAATGCTACTCTATACGCCATTAAAAATGTAATGTAATTAATGTGTGTATGTGTGTGCTTGAGGAAAGGCAATGCACTATGAGCAAAACACGGAACCAACTAAATAGTGCAAACTTTACCAGAACGAATAATATATGTATATTGAGACTGTAGTTGAGTACACCTGGCAATCCGGCCCGTAGGCCGTCTGTGGAACTCCCAGATATATTGGAATATCTTCTTAGATGACGTCAATTAGCATGATTCTTCATTAATAAATGAATTAATACTTCCACATTTTAATTTCTTTCAGGACCCCGAGAATCGTATATAAAATAAGCACCGTATATAAAGCAGAACTCGTTGGAACACTAACGTCTGAATAAGTTGATGTTAATGAATCGGCATCCATCACATATCTTCCACCTCATACAGTTGTAACTAATGAGATGAAGACTTGAATAACTTTTTTTTTAATGTGAAAAATTATCTAGTTCGTATCTCGTCAAAAATTAGTTTAACGTAAATCAATCAAGATAATTTTAAATGATCCCATGAAACGCCTAGGTTTTTTGTTGTTGTTGTTGTTGTTGTTGTTTTTTATTCCCAGCAAAATAGGCGATTACTAGTAAACAAGGCCAGTATACTTGTTTAATTAATAGACGTAATATACTACCCTCATAGCCTTATTTAATTAGCCTGTAGTAGTTAGTTCCAACCGAATACCAAAATGCCACTGATGGCGAATACCAGTTTTTGTGGACAGTATTTGCTGGTGTCTGATATTTTACATATATTCTAACGGAAGACATTGGAAAACCTATACATATTAGTGTTCTGCCTTACGAATTTCTAGCCAACGAACTAGGTTTGAAATCCTGTCTGTGACAAAGGAACTTTGTTAGAATTATCAGGTAAAACTAAGCTATCCATTGGTTGGTAGTTTCTTTCAGTTCTTATATGAACTACTCATTCTTGTTATTGATAATGATCAGCATGTCTTTACCACCCACTACAGCGCGAAGGCCACTCCCGTTGCGGGAGGGTTGGGTCTACTTCTCCCATGATGACCTAGTCCATCTTGGGAGAGTGTATACATACTTGGATGACTGAATGTATGAAGGTGGAAGACAATCACAAACATCCTTGCCTAAGCGGGATTCAAACCCGCAGCCTCTTGGCTGGAGAGCGGATACGCTAACGACTCGGCTAACCAGATCGGCATTCTTGTTAATATTATTGACATATTCTGAAATTGTTGAAGCTCCTCCAAGTGAAGTTGAAAATCAGATGGGGAAATCACGACGTTTCCTTTTAGTTACAAACTTGTTCATAAAAATCTTTTATTACCGACGAAGTGATAATGATTTCGCTGTGATGTATGGATAAAGGAACTTCAGTTTTGGCATCCTAAACTGATCAAAATGCCGAAAGGAAAATTTAAATTCCATAAACCAAGCTATAACTAAATTTTACAGAACTGTTAAAAAAAAAAAAAAAAAATTCGTAACCGAAATATTCTATTGCCTCCTATAGATGGTAGCATTAATTAATCTAATGGTTAATTTCTGACCGCTTAGAAGAAATATTCTGAATTTCCATCATCTATTAAAACATTGCTTGCTCACTGTATTCTTAAATGAAATTAAAAAAAAAAAATTCAAAAATATGGGTAATGATGAGACTCCCATTCTGCCCTCCAGCTACAAAATTCTTTATGGGTCCTTTCAGAAACTGGCATTGCCAACATGCAGTATCACTAGAGTAAATTATTTGGACAATGGATCAAGTGTTAACTAATATATTTATTAAACCTACTAGTTTCACCAAACTTTAGCTGTTAGCATCTTCAGGGTACAAGCATTTAAAAAACATTACACAAATATGAAAACTGTAAAATTCTAACGATTATAGTTGCAAACTGAAATAGCATTGAACGTGAGTGATACACGCATCGCGTGTGCATAATTAACTAGTTGTTGCTAAGGAACGTTCTGTAGGTTACATTGAAGTTCATTTCCTGTGTGTTAAGAGATCTAATTAGGGTTTTCCATATCTCTGGGAGTATTAAACCTTGGTTCCTGTTAAGGTTATCAAAAGAGCGAGCGACTGTAGCTGCTTCTTTAAACATTCGGGAGTGGTAGTCTTCTTCTATGTAAGGGGGAACAGCTTTTATCCCACTCAAAGCCAGTGCAAAATTGCTTAATCAGTGCTGAGAGCGTTTCTTCTTTCTCATCGGTCAGATGACGAGTTGAGTTTCCTATTAACAAATCTTTGTCATCTTGCTCTATCTCTGGCCATTTCGTTCGTCTTTCTGAAGTTCGATAGTTGTGACATTTCCTTCAAAGACTGTAACGAAGTCCTTTTTGGTCTATCTCTTGATTGTCTTCCTCCAATGATTCCATTCAAGGCTATATTTGATAATCTCTGAGTGGACTTTCTAAAGAGATGTAAAAACTATCTTAACTGTTAGTTAAGAATTATATACTTGATGTTTTCTCTACGGTTTAATACGTGCTTGACTTGCTCATTTGTTTTGTGTTCTGATCAGAGAGCTCTATTTATTTTTCTTAAGGATTCTTTTCAAACCCTCTGATTTTCTATATTTTTTCTGATTGGGCCTCCACGTCTTGATTCCATATGTTGCCGTAGGTATAATAATGGGTTTACATTACAGAGTTTTAGCTTGAGGTTTTTTGAAATGCCGTTATCTTCCCATATTTTGTTTCATTTATTCATATCGAGGTTACAAGTAAGAGACTACAAGAATATGTAAATTGCTTTACCTGTTCAAGTATATGATTTTCTAAGTTTATTGAAAATTTTGCATCTCTTCCTGTTTTCATTGTTTTAGTTTTTCTTAGATTGATTTTCATTCCAAAAGTTTTGCGCTTTTCATTTAACATTTTTATTGTCTTTTCCAATTGTGCTGTAGATTTTGTAAGAATAATAATACCGTCTCCATATTTAATGTGATTGACATTCGTGCCATTTCGTAGACCTGGTTCTTCGTCTGTAGAACACATATATGGACAAATAAATTCTGTTTTAGAGATAGAAACATCACATCTTTTCTGTCAGCAGAGATAATACCACAGGTTAAGTTATGTTAAGTTAGTTGATTACAAACAAATGATTTTTTTTTCTTTCCAGAAATTTATGCGGAAGGAAATATATATATTTACCGACCCACGAAAGGTTATTAGTAAACCTGTAGTAAATTTGATTTTTTTTTTAATTTTATCAATTTCATATATTTTTTGTAAATTTTATTTATCTTTACATAGTCCGGAAACGTTGCTCCATAGACCAAATATGGAACTTTTCAAGCCATTTCAGGCCTCCGATAAGCTAGGCAGTGACCTCACATCTCCGATGAAATTCATCTCCCACTTGAAGTTTAGTTGAGTTGGGATATTTGCTTCCCTACCAAATGCAAGAGAATATGCGGATTTTAAAAGAAAAGATATATTCATTTTAGCCTTTTCTTGTCAAACTTTGAGCAACCACATCAAAGTATCAGAGTTGTCAGGTTGATTGGAAAAAGAAATGATGCTGATCTTGGCAGAAAAGGTACAGAATAGAGACTCAACGTCTTTATCTCTTATTTCTTTTACGTACCATTTGCTTAATATTTCAGCATCTTCTTTTTTTTTCCAGTACCCTCCACAACTTTAGGATTTTTACTTCTATATTCTTCCCACACTCTTTTGTTTAGCTACTCTTCTCATTATTTAGCTTTATTATATTTTACTTCGTATTTTCTTACAGGACCAACTTACCTGCCAGGATTTTTCGATATGATGTATGCATAGTGGCTCAAAGAACTTAAGGAGGAAGTCATAGAACTGCCCTTTAAGTAATTGAATCCAATTACGAAGGCTTTTTTTTTTTTTTTTTCCTTGCAAATAATAGCCACATGCAGTCGCAAAATCTGAAGAAAATCACAATTTTCTTCAGATTTTCCATTCAGTCTCTACGGCTTGGTTTTTGTTTTCAAACTTTTTCACTGTTTTGTCTTTTTTTTTTTTTTTTTCAATAGGCTGAAATTTCCAAATTTCCTAAAATCTCTCTTTCTCTCTCTCCCTGTGTGTGTGAACAATTTTGGGAAATTAAATGTGAATTCATTTCCACACTGGGTTTAAATATCCAACACGGGCCAACTTTTCTTTTTAATTTGTCAGGCGTCCTTACTGATGACTCAAAAAAAATAAATAAATAATAAAAATAAACATTAGTTCTTCACTCTGCTAGAACTGTCAACAGTGAACACGAACTTACTGAACTGCAGATGCCCACCTCATTCCACTTGAAAGCAATTCCAGTTCATGTAATGCTTTCTCCCTTCCCTGAATCAGTATTGACTGAATATAACTCCTTACAGTTATTATAAGATGATTCAGGCAATATAAGTCTGGCTTCTCACCCACCTCCCTTACTTCGCTCCCCTCCATAATAATAGAGAACGTCATCAGCATTCAGCTTCTTCACTACCTAGAGCAGGGTTTCCCAAATTGTGTTCCGCGGAACACCAGCGTTTCGCAGAAAGTGAATAAGTGTTCCGTGATGTCAGTGACCAAGCCGTGTATTTTTAAACATGGAAGTAATTCGGGAAAGGGAATACCGCTGTTTATGACCGTCATAAAAATTGCCTGCAAGCCGATTACAACAATGGGCGGTGTATTCTCTGTTCTCAAAATTGAACGAAATAACATCTGTGTTGCAAATGTTAGTGACCAATCAGCAAGGAAGTATAAAGAAATTTTTTCCACTGAAATTGAAGATCAAGGTAGTCTGTATCCGATTCTCAAATCTAGTAATACTGAATACTTTCTTCGCAAGTTCGTATTGTAGGATGAAAGTACTTATTTCAAAACCGTAGTGCCGTGATTTTTTAAAAGTAATAGGCCTACAGATTTAAATTTTAATATGAATAAGAGACAAGGGACTTTGTTTAATTTTGGTGTTAAGAAATCTCTTATGAATGTGTTTATGACCCAACAGATAGTGATTCATCCACCTCCAGCCTACAAAGCGATCTCCAGGATGTACAAAAGGAGGGAAATACTACCAGCACACAGGAGAAAAAGTCTGCATTCACTCGTAAGTACTTATAATAATATTATAAATTTTTGGTGATCAGAATGGGATATGTCAATGAAAATCAGCGCAAATTAATTTAATGATGTTGGCCTGATGAAACTATAATATGCTACAAGATTTCATTAGTCCAGTAATTGATAACTGATTTAAATGTAATTTTATATTTGTCAACATGTCACACCGTATACATAAGTGTACTAATACTCTTTATGATTATGGCATAATTAATTATTAATACATTACAAAATAAGCAAGGTGTTCCGTGAAAATTTCAGGATTTGTGAAGTGTTCCTTCGTAGCAAAAATCTGGGAAACGCTGGTCTACGTCATTATATTTATCTATAGCAATGGTGTTGACGTTAGAAGAAAAGAAATTTATTGAGCACTATTTTCGTTCATATGGAGTTGGTAGAGCAATTGTGAGGCTCAAACCTACAATAGTTTTGAGCAGTTTGTTCGTCGTTTCCGTAAGCGTGTCCCAAGCAATAGTGTCATCATTAGGGCATTCGGGGAGACAGCGAACTGTTAACATAAATGAGAATCACGGGCATATGTTATATGCCCGTGATTCATAGAGCAAGTTATAGTCTATGAAAGCAGTTAATGCCAAACAGCGATAAAACTTTGGATACCATGGCGGTCGCTTCAGAGAATCCTTAAGGAGCTGAGTGCAGAGGCGTAGCTAGGGAGGGGCTGAGGGGGAAGTGCGCCCCGGGCGGCACTTTGAACCTTTTTGAACTTTCGCAGTTAATTCCAAAATACAGGCTCGAGAACTCATTTCCAAATACTGTAATACTACAGCGAATTTTCCTCACAATTGCTGCAAGTGTTGCTAGTTGTGAGAGGAGTTTTTCTAAATAAAACTGATTAAGAATTATCTACATTACTATGAAACGGACTTCACCAATGTCATCGACGATTTTGATAACAGAAAAGCAAGAAAAATAACATTTTAGAATGTTGAAATTTACTTCAAAAATGAACACAGTGTTTTAATTATCTCCTTATATGTCGTTGGTAACTTTTTGTAGTATTTTTGGTGTGTATTGAGAGGGGCGGCAAACTCAGGGATCGCCCCAGGTGGCAAAAGCTCTAGCTACACCACTGGCTGGGTGCCTTTTCGTACGTCATTCAGGTGGGTCATTGTTTAACAGCAACGGATTGCACTGCACGGCGAGAATCATGAGCACACGTGCTGGCCGATGTCTATGAAGATCTGTTCTTCCTCCATAATGTCTGGTTCTCGGACGAAGCGCATTTCCATCTAAGTGGTCATGTAAACATACGAACATACAAGTTTATTGATTTCTCGAGACCTAAATTTGTCCAAGAAACCTCTTCACAGCGAGAAGGTCACCGCATTATGTGCGGTTTCCGGACATGGCATAATTGGATCCTACTTCACTGAAGAGGGCAGTGTACTCGTGACCTTGAATAGCGAATACTACATCAAGAATGTGTTGGTTCCGCTCACTTAGGACTTGCATAGGATGTGTCATATACATAAAACATTCCATTTCGTGCACAGGTATTCCATTAGGACGGAGCAACCTGTCACGCATCACGTGGTTCCAGAGCCTATTTATCAGAACATTTCCCCAGTAGGCTCATTTCGAGGTTTTCGGAATTCCGTACCCTCCACGTTCTCCTGTTCTCAAAACGCTTGAATGATGGGTTGTTTCTGGTATGTTGAAGGAATGGGTATTTCCTCCACATACCCGTCTTCAAACCTTGATGAACTAAAGAATAAAATTACACGATATGTCCAGCAGATGTCCAAACCCTTGTTCTCCAAAATGACAAAGAATCTTCGCATGCATTACGAAACCTGTCTTGAAAGACAAGGTGCCCATTTTAAGCGTAATCTACAATGGTTAATGTTTTATTCTACCAAAATTTCACTGATAGCTGTGATTGTGCATACCATCAGGTGTAAACATATATTTCTTCGTTAATAAACCCATTTACTCCATAAGTTATCACTGTAGTTATTTAGTACTGATATTTTTGTGCCATACTGTATATTTAAACTGTTCGGAAAAAAGTCAACGGACACTCCCATGGGCAAGGTGCACCGTGCCATGTAACGAAGCACGTGTTTATAGCCGGTATAAATTGGAGGAGTAAGATGCTCTCAAGTCAGTTTAATTGTGTCCGGATAAAACGGCTACGAGAGGGGAAACTGACGGAATTTGAAAGAGGCGTTTGTGATAGGATGGCATGGTGCAGACCTATCTATTCGGCAAATTGTTGAGAGTTTGGGCCATCCAAAGTCAACAATTAGTGAAACCATGCTGAGATTGGAAGCGCAGGGAGTCAACTGCAAGTGCTACCTGCAGTGGACGACCCACCACATTCACCGAACGTGATCGTAGGGTGCTACCAAGGATAATATGTAAAAAACCGCCATTAATCGGCCGACACGCTGAATGCGGAATTCCCGGGCATAGACTGGGACACAAATCTGCACGAAAACATTCAGAACCGTCTCACAACATGGGTTTCCTTGGCAGGACCGCAAAATGCAAGCTCCACATTACCCGAACCAACATGCAGCGTTCTATTCAGTGGTCCAAGGAGCGTGTATGAAAGCGTGGAAAACTGTGTTATGGAGCAGCGAAGCACGCTACAACCTCTACCGAGATGGACGGATTTGGGTGTGGGGGATGCTCTGTGAACGTCTCTTACGAGAGTGCGTAACCCCCAACTATGAAATTCTGAGGTGGTGGTGTGATGGTAGGGTTCTGTTTTGCCTGGTTTGGCCTCGGACCTCTGTTTGTGGTGCCATGAACATTGAACTTCGAGAGGTATTTGAACATTCTGAACAATGTAATGCTTCCCTTTGCATTTCTACGGAATTGACCATTGTCTCTTTCAATACTGTTTTGCAATACACCTTATCATAAAGCTGCTGCTGTGATAATGCGTGGTTTGTGGACATGAACCCCATCACACATGATTGGCCTCCACAGAGCCCCGATCTCAACCTTATATATATATATAAGGTATTTTCTGGCGCTATTAGATGAAAATACTGCATATTGAAGGGGTAGGTGGGAATACATGCAATGCTACTTTTGGTATTACGTGGCATTTTTGAAGAAGCTAAGTTTTACTGTTCTTTTAGACTAAAAAATGTGTAGATAATTTTAATTTCTTGTGAACAGTTTAGAAAATATTTTAAAGAGCGGCTAAATCTTTCCGTCTTTCCTCAGGAAATAGTTCAATGTCCAAAACATCGCGTTAATCAAATTTACAAGTGATTATTATCATATAATGTTTTCCAGTTTTATCATTTTTTTACCCTTCAGATCAGAATATTAACACTTTGCAGTTTGGTTAGTAAATTAATATTAATTCATCCAGATGGTTTGCTGGGAACAAAATGTCCAGCAGGCGGACTCTCATACCATGGAATCCTTACATTGCTGATAAGTTTAGTCATGGCTAGATGACTATATACTGAGGATATGCAGTGAGAGAAGTTAGACTCTTTAACATAATATCCATACAGAAAGAAAACAGTCTCCATATTATTACGTGGCCTCGACAGTTCCTCCCGCATATCACTACGCGGACTTCCTCTACAGGCACGCTCTGGCAGAGTATGTGGCAGCGAGATTATGCGCCAGTTCACCAGAAGCATCCGGACTCGTTACTGACAGGTTCAGACCGTGCACTGACTAGCTGCCGGGCTGCGGTAACACCATTTTAACTGATGTATTCTCGAAATGAAGTAGGTTATGGGTCTCTAAGTATGTGTTGGCATGACCTTGAAGGGTATCACTCACACTACACGGAGAAGAGGAGTGTGGGATCAGAAACCGGAAGCCCTGCTCTTGAGACCAAACATGACATCTACCGCTTCAATCCTCCAAAAGTCAGGTGGTGGTATTTCAACGGGCAATGAAGGATATCTACCCCCCCCCCCCCCCCAGTATCTAGTTGGCATTTCGTCCAACTAGGAAAGTATCCATCCCTTTGTAGCGGGGAATATTCGCTGGTTTAACCAGAGCAGTTTCATTAGAATGAGCTTTTGTAGAAACAAGCCACCTCACGGAAAGGCAGGATTGACTTAACAGAGAGAGTGAGTCTGTATATTGCGTATCTCTGCTTACTAGTTGTCCGAAGACAGTATTCTGGATTACTTACATAAACCATGCTTGAAGAAATAATATTTTAAATACAGTAATCATTCAGTCTGAATTGAATGTACGATATCCTAAAAACGTACTTTCAAATAAAAAAAAGTTTATAACTGAATGAGATAAATTCATGAAGATTTAAAAATTCTTGTATTTTTATGAATTTATTATCTGTAATCATTTTATCATAGTATAACGGAAGTGGATCCGCTTTTTATTTGTACCGGAATTTATTCAAATTAACAGATGTCTGCAATAAAATATGGAAGTCACATTAATTCTTATAAAAATAAAATCATATTGGGCTAGTTGTCACTATCTATCTATCCCAATGGCTTTAACAGGCCTTTAAGGCCCACAACCTTCCAAGCATGCTTGGATTTCGTAACCGAAATACGAGGATAGAATGGTCATTCCTATGCCTCAAGGTATTCTTGGCTGTATCCCTGTGTGTTCAAGGGGCCGGTTTGACTGCTTGCGGGATGAAAAACACCAGTTAAACTGGCGGAAAAAAACCCTACTGCCCGCGCCCAAGACCGGCTAACTTAGCTATGCCTGAGGAAGATCTTTCAGCTCCTCACGTCTCCGACGGGAATCGAACCTAGGACACTCCTTCCCCAGGCATATGGTTGCGAAGCGCAAAGCCACTAGGCTAACCGCGCGGACACTAGTTGTCACTGAATGACGCTAATATGCAGGGTAATAAATATATTCGGTTACCTACTTATTGACATCAGAATGATCTGTTGTCGTGTAGCGATATTTTAATGAACTCTTAGTGTTTGCGCGTATGTGCTGTTATTAAACCAAGACCAATCTTCTAAATTGATCCGAAACTTCACGCAGGAGAGTCAATACTTGCGCAAGACGCTTACCACTGATGTGTAAGTGAAGGACCCTAATGGCGCAAGCGATATTAAATTCTTTATCCCTCATGCGAGGTATTAAATTCTTTATCTTGCACGCTAGATATTAAATTCTTTAGCATTGGCTTAGGTCATTTCATTTCAACAAAAGGAGAGAGAGAGAGAGAGAGAGAGAGAGATGTTGTTTATAAGATGTATGACACGACTAAACAAAATAAAAGCAGTCATGAAAAAAAACATCTGAAAATATACAGCATAATATCCAAGGTCTCAATGATATTCTAGATACGAATAAGAATTTCAAAAGTTAGTCGAGATTATTCTAATGTGTATGTATGTATGCATACACACGGTAAGACAAAAGCACTTGATAGATGCATTACAAGTGACCTATGCTGAACATCCATTGAAAGGTTGGAATCACATATCAATTTATAATCGGTTTGGACATTTATAACTCAATATAAAATGTAATTGTATTTAATATATTTATTTTATTTCATCTTGCATTAATAAATGCATCTAACTGTCAAGTGACTTTTGCCTCACCCTGTATATGTACTGGCCATAAGGTCAGTCATTAGAAAGTAGAGACAGAAGATACTCGGAGTCAGTTTGAGGCATTTATAGATCATGGACCAGAAATTTTACTCAGTTGAAAAAGAAAAAAAAAAGCGCTTTATAACGGCAAACCGAAACATCCGACTTTAAACCACAATAGAAGCATCCTGTCTCTTAGATTTACTCTAACTTTTCTAAACTAACAAAGCTTTCCAGACCAATGAAGCGTGTACTAAGTCTTTCCCCCCCCCCCTCTCTATCTCTCTCATAATATATAATATATATTATGAGAGAAATAGAGAGGGGGGGGGGAATATATATATATATATATATATATAATTAACCACTGAACAACAATGATAATAAAAATTAAGGTATGGAGAATCTTCACAATATTTCGCAGAATAATTGTATTCTGCGAAACTACAGGAACTACAAAGTAAAAATATAAATAAAATATATTTCTTTGCAGAAGATACTTGAAATCCTTTTTGAAAATATTACGAACACTACTACTACTAATAATAAAATTTATTATTATTAGTAATTTAAGAATTAGTAAATTAAGAATTTAAGAGGAGGAAGGAATAGAATTTGTAATGTACTGAAAACAGCTTTAAAAAAATAATAAAAATAACAATAATAAATGTTTCATTATAAACATGTGTGAAATTTTACGAAAACTTGGAAAACGGCAGCGACTGCTAGGACATAAAATGTATTTGTGGTCTCAAAAGGAATTCATCGGTAGAACTTGACACTAATTTGTTTCCTTTTTTATATCCTATTTTGTATGAAGACCTTCTCTGCGCTATTTTTATCCCAGGTGATTCCAGATTTAGTTGATACAAACAATAGTTTTTTTTTTTTTTTTCTTTAAAGAACCTATAGATTATTTTTTCTACAACTCAAAAATCCCATCGTAGAACACACACAAACTCGCCATCATATTTTTCCCAAATAATGGAATTTTCCTCTGATATATAAACCTAATTCGTTATGTTTTGTGAGGCAACATAGTGTTCTTCATAAAGCTTCAGAAATTGTTTCACTCCAACTTGATCATGTCTGCAGAATTTTATAACAAAAAAAAAAAAAAAAACTTAAGTATAACAAAAGAAGAACATAATTTCTTGTCTGGTGTTTATTTTCCATTTTTCTTCTCATCTTGTTTCTACTCAATTTACCAATAAATTTGCCCCTGCTATTTGAAATTATGGAACATTCCAGGTTTGTTAATAACATAAACCAGTGTACAGATAGTAGTAAGCAGTGTATTTCATCGTAACAGTTTAATACAAATGGTATGGCAACACGACGTAAACTCGGTGACTTATAGAGAGGTGTCATCGTGGGCTGTCACATTGGCATGTCCATACATGTCATTGCCGCTCAATTGGAGCATCCAAAATCAATTGGCGATGTCATCAACAAACAGAGACATTCTGGCGTCAACAGTGCAGAAAAAACACACAGGGCGGCCGCCGAAAATGACTGACAGGGAGAGGAGGGTGTTAAAACGGGTGGCACGTAAAACCGGCTACAGTCGGCCACTGGCGCACCCAGAGGGGGGGAGGTCCGGGTACCCCCAAAGAAAAGGAAAAAACACTAGAAAATTTTCCAAAAATCTTTTCCTAATTAAAATTCTTTTTTTTTTATTTATGTTGTGTCGTGTCTTCTATTTCTATACTACTTATGAATTAGCGATCACTGCAGATGCTCAGTCATAGGTCGTATGCGATGCGTAGTGTGTATTCGCAAATCATCTACTCAACTCGCCCCTCCTCCCAAGGTTAAATCCTGAGCGCTCGCCCCCCCCCCCTAAGATTAAATCCTGAGTGTGCCACTGCAGTCGGCACAGACCATCATTGATGAGTTTCAGAGCGGCAGTAACACCTGGTGAGCACTAATACTGTACGAAAAGGACTCCATTTACTGGGTTTCCACGGAAGAGCAGCGGCACACAAGCGGAACATCACAACAACGAAGTGCTGGTGCAAAGAGCATGTGAACTGGACAATTAACCAGTGGAAAACGGTACACTGGAACGATGAATCAAAGTTCACCTGTTTCCAGTCTGATGGCAGGGTGTGGAGGCAGCCTGGTGAACGCTTGTTACCACAGTGTATTGTACCCAGTTTTTGTTGTAGCCCTGTGGAAATAATGGTGTGGTGTGCATTCAGCTGGTTTAGAGTGAGACTGCTGCTGGTTGTCAATGATTCCATGAAAGCAGCTCAGTATCTTGATATTCTGGATAATCAGGTGCTGCCTAGACTGTGGATTTTTATGGAATGGATGCGTGTTACTATCAAGACAGCAATTCCCCACGCCACAAAACTGCAATTGTTATGTAATAGTATGAAGAGATGGGTGTTAAACGACTGCCCTGACTTGTGCAGAGTCCTGACCTCAAACCTATCGAACATCTGTGGGACGAATTGGAGCGGTGATTGAGGTCCAGAGCAGCACATCCTCGATCTATTGCTGAACTCAGTACTGCTTTGATGGAGGAATGGAGACAAATTCCACCTGATGTCTACCGCACATTGTTGGAAAGCCTTCCTCAAAGGGCGCAGGAGGAGATCAAAGCTAAAGGTGGACATACCCGATATTAGCGTTCTCCTGCTGGTATCAATTGTAAATTGCTAAAGTGTCCGGACAATTATTGGTAGATAATGTATTTCTCGTGTTATTACCTCAGTTTGAATTTTTCCTTATTTTTCCTTTATTGAGCTGTTAAATCCTTAGGTTACTGCCCAACATGCTATTCTCCAACTAATTTTATAGTGCTCAGTCTTATGGTTATCACTTATCAGTTGAAGATCGTGGTCTATCACCACAGTACTACCACCTATATTCGTTTTTATTTTAACTATATATAAATCAAATCAATAGGACCATGTAGCCCTGTGGAAATGGCATTTGCATTTTTAGAATAGGCCACTTGAAGAAACACTGTTATAAGAGAGTATAGGACCATTTTCTAAACCTTTCTTCGATTGGTTCTGGAGTTATTCGATCTCTGGTACTGTAAGTGTTTTTTTTTCCCCTTCTCTTGTAAGCTACAGTTTTTAATTCCCCAACTCAATGAAACTGACCGTGGAACTCGCAGTATATAGATAATATCTGCTGTTAAGGTTAGAGACCAAAAATGGTGGCGGTTGTGTACTATACTCTTTAATAGGTATTAACAGCATTGACCAGCTGACAGTGATTGGCTGCACACCAATCTTCAAAAAAAGTTAGATCTGAAACGTCCCCGTTTAGTCCCTTTGGGAATAAAAAGTGTTGGATTTATTTAAATTAAATCATTTTATACATTGTCAAGTCACATCAATATAACCTCGACGGCTTATGTTCGCAAAGATTTGCTTGATAATAAATAATTATCTGTAAGAAGAAGAATGATGATTTATTTAGCGTTTGGCTAAGAAGAATACATGCACACACACACACACACACACCACTACACACAAAAAAACCTGCATAAGACAACAAAATACATAAAAGAATGCAATAGTGTGAAGTGACACTGTAGTCAATACATACGGGGTGTTCGGGATAAATTTGACAGTTTCGTAAGGAAAAAGAAAATCTTCTTTGTATCTATTAAATTTAATGAATTGACAAAAAAACATTACAGGCAGAGTTAATTACAATACTATCAACAAGATTTACTCAAAATAACCACCATTAGCATCGATCACAGCTTCAATTCTGCTTCGGAACCTCGAACAAGCTGATGCTACAGTCTCCCTGGGAAGGGCCGCAAAAACTGTTTTAATTTTATCCATTAACTGGGCTTTTGTATTACTGGAAGTGCGATTGGTGTCTTTTTCAACTGCGCCCCATACAAAATAATCCATGGGGTTAAGGTCTGGGGAGTTTGGAGGCCAAACATTTGGACTGGTGAAGTCGTAGAAATTTTCAGACAACCATTTTTGACTTTTCCCAGAGGTGTGGCAAGGGGCCGAATCCTGCTGCCATACATACGGCCTACCATTGGCTACCCTTGTTATCCAGGGCTTGACTACAGTTAGCAACTCCACGAACAAAGCCCGAATTCCAATGCCAGGGTTCTTCAACACCTGTTCCTGCAGATTTGCGAGGAATTCTGCTGTACGAACGCAATCAGATCGTCTGCTAGGGATCTTTCTTCTTGCTACATCCTCATAGTCACCATTGCAAGTCTCTAGTTCATGCCTGATTGTTTTTACTGTATTCAGGGAGCATTGGGCAGCAGTCGTAATATCCTTATTTTGATGGCGGGCACGAATCATCATGATACAAGTTATTCTCTTCCATGATTCAGGTGGGTTCCAGCTATCCATCCTTTCTGACATCTTGTATATGAATGAAGAAGGGTCCAAACTTTTAAATGAAGAGAAGTGTGTGTTAATACATGTAACTTACGGAAAAATATAATTAATTATAAATATGTCAAATTTATCCCGAACACCCTGTATAAAAATATACAAATAAGTATATTTGTATATTAATAAATAAATAAACCATAAACCATCTAAAGCCTTTTAATCCTTACGTACGCAGTGCTCCTCTATCTTAACTAATTTGTTGCACATACAGACTATCTATCCTTCAGCTATTACTGATTGTGAAGTCGAGCATCAATAAATCAAAGCTGAAAAGCAGAACGTTACTGATTTGATGAGTGAAGCATATATGTTTTTCTTATTCCCCCTTTGTCTGAGAGGGAAGTTCTTTGAGTGGAGAGTTATTTAGCTTTAAGCTCGCCCTGGAAGGGCAGTGAGATTAGTTGTGTTCAGCTGAGCATAGAATTGACTTGGGTCTTTTGTATTTGTAGAATTCTGCTTTATTGTAATCTGAAGCTTGATTGATCAGCGGGTTTGGATGATTGCTTGTCTTGATAAAGAACGTTTCTGCTAGATCATGAAGGAGGGATGTGATGTAGGGAATGTTGACATCTCTGTGAATCTGGGAGTTTCTAATGAACCATAGGGAGTCCAGAATCATTCTCAGGCATTTATTCTGTATCCTCTGCAGCCTTTGAATATTTATTTGTATCGGAGATGCGTAAGTGATGACTGGGCATATTACCATCTTGTATATGAGTAGTTTGTTCAGAGTATCCAGTTTGCTTCTTCTGTTGATCATGGAGTAGAGTTGCGCGATTATTTTGGATGTCTTCGAGCTTATGTGTTTTATGCGACTGGTAAATTGAATTTTTTTGTCAAGCATCATGCCGAGATATTTCACTTCAGTCTGCCATGAAATCGTGACTCCTAGCAGGTGTATCTCCTCCTTAGTCTGGACCTTCTTTCTGGAGAACAGTATGGCTGAACTCTTCTGGGAGTTTGCTTGGATCCTTCAATCCATCAACCACTTCTCCAGTGTATGGATACTGGTTTTGGAATCTTCTGATAGCCAGTTTTGGGCTGAGAGATCTTGCTAGTAAAGCAGTATCATTTGCATATAATGCAGTGATTGTTGAGCTTGGGTTTTGAGGGATATCGGCTATGTAGATAGAAAACAGCAAAGGGGCCAGAAGTGAGCCCTGCCGCACACCTGCCAGGATTTTGCATCTGGTTGATATAGTTTCATTAATTTTGACCTGCATGTATCTGTCTTTGAGGTATGTGTCAATTATTTTTACTAGATTAATTGGTATATTGAATTTAATGAGTTTGTAGAGAAGACCCTGATGCCACACCTTATCAAAAGCCTTCGCAGCATCTATAAAACCCACAGCTGTGTGGAGATTCCAGCTAAAACCATTTGTGATATGTTCGACCAGTCGGTGTGTTTGTTGTGCAGTGCTATGGTTTTTTCTGAATCCGAACTGCTCGTCTGAAATAATTACTAGCTTATCTGTTGCTGCCTGAAGCCTTGTAAGGATGAATTTTTCCGCCACCTTTCCAAGGCTGAATAGAAGACTGACAGGTCTGTAGCTTTCGGGGAGTTGAGAGTTCTTTCCAATCTTTTTGATTGGTGTGACACTCGCCGTTTTCCAACTTATGAGAAAATGCTTGAATCTGAGGATGACATTGATTATGTTGACTGGATGCACAATGGCTTTTCTGGGGAGTAGTTTGTGATTCCATCTGGGCGTGAAGCCTTGTTGTTGTTCAAATGGGTTATGATGCTTATAACTTCCGCTTGAGAAGTGGATGTGATAGGTTCTAAGTTATCCTTTTGTTATTTTAAGACCTTCTTGACTCGGTGGTGAATCTTGTAGATAAGATTGATATTCAGGTTTTCATAAGAAGGGTTGCATTTAGTTTCCAAGCTGTCAGCTAGAGCTTCTGCTTTTTTCTTTGTCAGTGTGGACTACTCCCTTCTTGGTCTTAATTGAGGGTATAAGTCGTCTTTTAGTGCAGCGGGTTCTGAAGAATTTCCAGATGGAGTTGTCCTCTGGGTTTAAGTTTGCCAGCTTGGTTTCCCAATCTTGGTTTCGGTATTTTTGCAGAGCTTCACGGACTTGTCTATTTAGATTGTTCAAAGTTGTTTTATCCTGTGGGGATTTTGTATTATGGTACCTCTTACTGGCTTTGTTTTTTGATTTGATTAGGTCCATGATTTCCTCGGGGATCCAGCTGAGCAGGTGAAAGTGTGGTTTGGGTGACTGACTTTATTACTTTTTTGGTTTGACTGATTAGGTTGTTTACAGCAAAGTCTATCTCCTGTTTATTGTGATTAACATGGGCTGGGCCGATGTGCTCTGGGAGAAATCTAGAGAGTTTGTCCCAAGATATGAATGAGTGTAGTGGAGTGAGTTGCTCGAGGGTACCGAGCTTAAGCAGGATGGAGTTGTGGTCAGAAGACAGTTAATTTAGTGTTTCCAGCTGATATTGGTATCCAGTGTTTCTGAGGATGACAATGTCAAGTACATCTGAGCTTCCAGTTCAGCTGTGACTATTGAGTTTTGGGTTGAGTAATGATATAGAATATGACCTTTGTCATTGATTGTGGAGCTGAACGAAGCTGTATGCTTGGCATTAAAATCTCCAGCCATAATAATGGAGTCAGTAGAGCCAATAATGGAGTCCAAATCAGCTACCAACAGTTTGATGCCAGGTGGGTTGTATGCGGAGTAGATTTTGTTGCTGCTTGTATTGTTGGTATAAACTTCAATACCTGTTATCTCAAGGTTCTTGGTTTGTGGGTTGGTCAGGACGTTGTGGCTTAAATAATTTTTGATCTATAATGCTGTGCCTCCTACACCTGCGGTAAGTGTGTCGGTTTTATACATCGCAAAGTCCCGTAATTTTGGGCTGTTAGCTGGCCTAAGGCGCGTTTCATTAACTAAGACTATATCAGGATTGTATCTGTGAATGAACTCTTACAGTTCAAGGATTTTGTTTATCAGGGCTATTAGCATTCCATACTATTATTATGAGTGAGTTAGGTTTGAGTTTTTTATACATTGAATAGTGCTGTCAGTAGGGACTGAGTTTCTAGATAAAATCTCTTTCGGGAAGATGGTGAGGAGCTAGCTTTGCTGAATTCCTGAAGCATGGTGGCAAGACACGCAGTTAGAACTGATGCTAGATTGGAGCTTGCTTGCTCATGCGATGAAGGAATCTGTGTTCAAGCCACCTCCGCATATGTCTTGGTCGTGGATGAAGATCGCATGCCTTCCTGTGCTGTTGAAGTTGAGGTATTTCGAACAGGAGAGCAATCTGCTTAGTTGCTTGTGGTGTTATTGTGTGGAGGAGCAGGGATCACTCTTGGTGACCCACGATTTTTTGGATGGAAAAGGCATTCCTTGTAGTTTGCAGGGTGAGGTTCTCTACAATTGGCACAACAGACAGGTGTAGTCCTTGGCTTGGTGCAGGGACTGGTCTGGTGTCCTTCACCACATTTTAGACATCTGTAGGCTGCTCTGCACAAATTTAGGGTGTGCCTAAATTTTTGGCATCTATTGCATTGGCCTGCCGATGCCATTTTCCTTAGAGGCTCAGTAGTAATTTTGAGCCTGCAGATATCTGTCACTTCGTATACCCTTTTCCAGGTGTTCTGACTTTTAATACTAACGGCATTGGCTTTTCGTGAGATCTCAGCATTCTGCTGACTTTGATTGGGGTAAGTCCTTGACTATAAGGTCGGCAGTGACCTCATCTGTTGTGATGCCCTCGGAAACCCCTCTGAGGACCACTTTTAGATTTTTCTCGCTTGCGAGTGCAAAGGTGTGGCAATTTGGAATTGTCTAACAATTTTTGTCATTTTGCGATAGTCTGAGACAGTAGCGCGATGAATCTTAACTCCCTCGTCTGTGTTTTTCGCCTTGGAGAAGTTGATGTTTTGTTCACCAAGGGTCCTTGAAACCGATGTCCACTTTTCTTTGTCCCAGAGAATAACTGGTGGGACTTTTTCTTTTTTGTCTTCTGAGGCTTGTGGTGTTAGATCTTCTTCCATAAGATTTTCAGAGGTCCTCCGTCTTTTGGTTGCCTGTGCACCCTGGGATTCGACCTGTCGCGGGTTCTTTGGCGATGGGACCGTTGTGAATTCGCCTTCTGTATCCTCCTCCTCTCCTTCTTGATCAGTTTATAAATCCCGGAAATTCTGTATCAAACCTTTTTAGTATCTTCTTGAATAGGTCAAGCAACTGGTCTTTGCTAAAGGCTTGAACAATATCGTCGGTGATGTCCATAGCGGGATAAAAAACGCCTTGGTGGATACACCTCTTGTTCATTTATGCCTGTTTTGGCAATCCTGTTGGCTTGTAACCCACTATTAGATCCTGTAGATTAATGCAGAAGTCTACTAGCAAGGTTGTAATGTCCTACTAAAAGGAGAAAGGAGTGTCAAAAACTCACTTGGCCACAGAGTGAAACCTACCCCCCCCCCAAAAAAAAATACCATAAATCCACCACTGGCCATCGTTTCGGGTGGGACCGACATGGTCATCAGACCCCGTGCATTTTTCATGCAGAGGAGGAGACAGTAGGAATCAAACTGTGTCAGCGCCAGTGCAATGTGAGATTCCTGAAAAACCTTGTATGCAATCTAAAGTAATACGTCTGTTCTCGTGAAAAGTCAAAAGCAGAGTCCATTAATTCGCTGAAAAGCAGGATATGCGATGCATTCCACAAGGAAAATGTATTTTCCTTGTGGAATGCATCGCATACCCTGCATATTCTGAATACTATGATAGTTCCAACACAATTAATAGTTCACAAATAGTTTCCTATCAACTTCAATACCCGTTCCAAATGAGCCTATTACATGTCTTACCTTTGACTAACTTAGTTCATAAAGTGGTTTAGATCTGTGAAATGAAGTAAGAAACTGTCTTTATTCACTCAATTAAGACAGTATATTGATTAAATAAAAATAAAGACACTAAATTAAAAAATGAGCAGTTTGAAATGCAGTATACACCGAAGAAAAGTATTCTCTATGTTACAACCAGTTAATATTCCTCAGAGAAAAATTTATTGTTTATAGTTAATAAATAAATAGAATACATAAGAATGCAGTCTTATCCTGGGAGGTCACTCAAAATGTGAAAATTTCAGTCAAGAAAGGGTTTATGCTATGGCATAAGAAACTACATGGAATGAATGTCATTAGTGCATAAAAAAGTAGCCAAGGATTGTTTGAGCGAGGCGGTATCAGAATGCGTATCCAGGGTCAGCAGTAGCATAAACCGTGTGGTATTATAATTACAAAAAAAAAAAAAAAAAACATTGTGGAAGGAATATAAACAAGCCGATCAGCATGCCACTGAGCAGTATAAAGAAAAAGCAAGAAAAATAACTATAAGGTAACTGGAAAGGAACGCCTAAATCAGATTTCGAGAGAAAATTAGCCAAGCGGGACAAAGTAAATTCTAAAGAGTTTTTTCGCTACGTAGCAAGTAAGAGAAAGAATGATTATGGAAAGTTATCTTTCCATAATCATAACTTTCCGTATGCTGATGGTAGGAAAGTGACAGAAGCAGAAGAAATAGTTCGATTACTAAGTGACCACTTTGCGAGGGTATATCATCCAGGTGATAACTTTGCAGTTACTGAGGTGACAGAGACTGATGTGACCACTGAGGTAGATGACCTGGAGGTACTCAGTATATTGAAAACTATCAATGTGGATACAGCAGTAGGCTTGAAACGGTATGTCTGCTCGTGTGCTAAGAGAATGTGCAAGTGAACTGGCAGTTCCTCTGATAAAGTTGTTTAATCTAAGTCTCTGGCAAGGTTACAAGGGAGTGGAAACATGATAAGATAATTCCATTACATAAAAGTGCTCCAAGACAGAAGTAGCAAGTTATAGCCCAATTAGTATCCCTATCTCTGGAGTGGTGGTTAAAGTATTGGAAAAGTTGGTTAAAAGTAAAATTCAGGAAAGGGCGGATTGGAATATGATACTCTATAGGGGACAGCATGGCTTTGTAAAAGGAAGGTCTTGCCTCAATAATTTATTCACATTTTATAATAAGATGACAGAATTGGATACAAGAAATGGCTACACCATGATACTGCTGGACTTTTCAAAGGCATTTGACAGGATATCATATGGAAAAACTGTTATATATGTTGGAGCAAATGGGAATGGATATGAGGCTGGTAACGATAGTGGAGTGACTGATAGACAGACATCAGATCTGGTATGGTGTATGGCGGCAGAGCCGAATCAACACCTTCTTGGGCCCCCAGTGGGAAGAGAAATGTGAGGCCCCTATCACATTTCCGAATGTTCAGTAATAATAATAAGAAGAAGAAAAAGAAGAAGAAACTCATCGATTTTGAAGTTCCAAGTAATTCCATTGGTGGATGTGAGGCGATATTCAAAACAAAAATAACACAACAATTCACTCCTTACCACCCACATGCTTCCCCATAGCAAAACTAACATTATAAAGCGATTTTTCTACATTTTGTGGTAAAATCATGTATCAGGTCACCAACTTTGACCTGATACATGAGTTTCTGATACACGAGTTTCTGAAACTCGGGTATCATCAACTTTGACCTGATACATCCTACGTCGACGTGACTGTCGACGTAGGATGCCCCAAATCAAGTTAATGTTAATTTCATAAAAGTGAGTAGCTCATAGCTTAGCACAGAAATAAAACGAAGTTTAATAGCAGTTTTTGTTTAACCGGGTTTCTTGTAACCGGAGTTTGAAAACGACAATCGACAAAACTAAATTAAGCTTTTCAACGTAATTCTAAGTTCTTTCCTCATAACATTTTCATAAAATACTTTGCATCAAGTTATATTAGGGTTATGAAATATTTTAACCGGTCCATGTCAAGCACTGAAAATTTGTTTGGTTCCTCTATTTAAAAAAATTAGAGAATGGGGCCCGCTAAAGAGCGGCGCCCTATCGGCAGCCAGGTTCGCCGTTACCTTAAAACGACACTGTATCGCGGAGTGGAATTAAGGCGAATTAGAGTGACTAGTGGAGCTCCAAAGCTCTGTACTAGGACCACTACTCTTTAATTTGTGCATTAATGATATAGTAGAAAGCTGAAGGAGGATATTCAGTTGTTTGATGATAAGGGGAAACTAGAGACGGCAGTAGTTAATAAAGATAATGTAGATATCTTACAAGATGATTTAAATAAGATGGCAACGTTGGCAAAGGACACTGGTTGTGAATTCGATGTTGTTAAATGTTGGTAATGCACTTCGAGACAGAAAGATTACACACTTCATAACACATTAATGGTATTAGTGTACAGGAAATCGATGAGACTAGGGATCTGGAGGTGATGACGGATAGAGATTTGAAATTCGGAGGACATATTGCAAGAGATGGAAAAACAGTTCAGAGGATTACTTGGTTGCTGAAGAACACATTGACAAGTAAAGATAGTTATTATCTGAGGTTATTATCCCTCTTGACAAGGCTATGATTCAGCTACATATTGACTACTGAGCACAGATTTGGTCGCCTGGATTTCTTGGGGATAGGGAGGTGGTGGAGAGGATTAAGGGAAGAGTGACCAAGTGACCAAGCTGGTGTCAGATCTATGGAATGTTCTCTATGCAGATAGATTGAGGGTGTGTGGCTACAGAGTTTAGCTAACATGCAGAGCAGAGGAGAGATGATAGAAACTTATAAGTTATTAAAAGAATGCGATAAGATTGACACAGACAAAAGGGGTGGTTGTCAGTGCCCCAATAGTGAATCGGTTTAAGGACATGTATGATGTGTATTGTGTTAATGAATAGAGTGGGTCTTCTGCAATGAGCCTTTTGACTTCATAGAGGGCACATATAATAATAATAATAATAATAATAATAATAATAATAATAATAATAATAATAATAATAATAATAATAATAATAATAATAATAATTATTATTATTATTATTATTATTATTATTATTATTATTATTATAGTGCTGTGTAGGCAGATGGATATATGCAAGCTATTATCGCTGCTCCCGTTTTTATAGCTTTAAAGTTTTAACTGATATTTAATTCTTCTAGTCACACTGAAGACAGGGACGTTTAAATCATCAAAACCGGCTAAGTAATATCCAAATTTTGTGTGCTGAAAGTCATAGAGTGAACTGCTGTCACCACCAACAACAATCAAAGTACGTCGCCAGTTTAACAGTCCCACAACAGTCGCTAAAGGGAAGAATATCCAAAGGTCCCGAGACAGCGAAGGTCAAGTACAATGAGCTGAAATAAGTGCAATAAGTCATTAACCGATGCAGGGGACAGGCGGCATTGTTCTGGATGTGGCCAAAGACAACACTACCAATGCTCTGGGATCTCAGAAAGCACGCGCAAAGCAAAAGGAGCCGCGAAACGGACTGGATGGCACTGTCTACACGGTGAGAAAAATGAAGAACAAAGAACAGATACCAAAGAAAAGCAACGATGGACATCAAAGTAAGTCCCTTCCTTATCCTAAAATTACAGACCACTTAGATTCATTCAAACTTATGGTTAAAGATTTTCTAAATACACACACACGAAACAAATTAACAAAAAATTCAAGGGGTATGAACATTACATACAGTACAATAACATGACTGTATAAGAAATGTTAGGAACTGTGCAAGAAATAAAGACAAAATTAACGGTAGCGATAGAAACACTCAAGCGCGAAAGTGAAGAATTGTGGAAAGAGGTAAACACACTCAAGTGTCAAATGGAGCACATGATGCAAAAAGAAAGAAAAAAAATAACTTCAAATTGAGGAAATACCAAAAGAAAAGACAGAAAATTTAAGCAACATAGTGCAACTGATCGGCAGCAAAATTGGCATTCAAGTCGCAACCACAGACATCGCCTCTATTAACCGAAACCCATAAAAAACAAAGAGAGACCGCTACCAATTATCGCTCGTTTTACCAGCAGAAGTCTGAGAGACTCCATTCTTGCAGCAAGCAAGAAAACAAGGCCAACAACATCGATCTTAACTGACAAGACTCTCCCAACACCAATCTATATATCTCAACACTGGACCCCATACTTTAAAAATCTTTTATACCAAGCAAGGAAGACAAAAACAAAGAAAAACTACAAGTTCCTGTGGACTAAGGATTCACAGATATTTATGAGAAAGAATGAAAATATTCGAGTTTATATAATTGCAAGAGATCCGACGTACAGATCCTACCAATATAAACCACTGACTCTTCACATCATTAAGAACAAGATTAGAAATCACTTGAAAATTATATAATGGAAATCTCAAATATAGTCGAACATATTCAGTGAGACAATATAAACTTCAAGGTCTTTGACTCTTTGAAGTAATGGTAAGACAACATTTCCACCAATACCAACTTCACTATCATACACACAAACATAAGAAGTATAAAAACACACTGGCTTACATTGATGACACTGCTCAACTACACCTTGACAAACATAGACGTGCTAATACTGACCGAAGTTGCAATAACCGACACAGAAATTTATGCATACAACATTAATAATTACCAAACCTATAACTTATCTACATCAGTTGTAGGTTTGGTAACCTACAAAGTGCCGCCTCCTCTACACCAGCGCTTCCCAAACTGTGGGCCGCGGCTCACAGTTTGGGAAGCGCTGATGTAGAGGAGGTTTTGGCCGTAGGTTTTGTTGAGGGGGGCCGTGAAATAATGAAAACAAATTTTAAATGTTTTAAGACTAAGTAGATTTTTTTATTTTAAAAGAAACGCATTTAACTTTTATTATTTATTATTTCTTTTTTTGTTATTTTTTATATTTTAATACAAAAATTCACACATTGGTGTTGGTTCACAAACTTTGCTTCCTGCGTATTTCGGCTCTTAATGAATATTAGTAAATATTGCTTATTTACTAATATATATATATATATAATGAATGTTATGGCAGTTTCACATATGGAATTCGGTTGAAGAGAGTTAGCATTTCAACTCAATTGTCAGCTATGCTTTTATCTTTCGGTTGTGCGATCTTTTGTTAATACCGCACCAATCATATGCACGTTTTAATAACCTGCCTTTGGCGTCTGTTTCGCGTTAGGGTTAATTACCATAAAGGGAGAAAAGTCACAAAAGAGAAAAATGTTCTTGGTCTGGGGATTCCCTTATTCAGGTAATATTCACTAATTTCATGTTATCAGTCTGTGGTGTGCCAGTATCGGTAAGTGGTGATATTATTTGATCTATTCTACGTTAAAAAATTTAACCCTGAGATGGATAAGTGGCTGATAAAAAAAAAATTTAAAAATCCCGCGAACAATCAGAAGAAGCAGAAACAGATTCAAAAAAAAAAAAAAAGGACAGTATTTCATATTTTACCAGAACAACCCGCATCGTCTTCAGAACCAAATGGTAAGAGGCAAAAAATGTAATACATGCATTTGATTTTTGCAATATTCGCTGTGTATGTTTTGTATTGAATATAAATACAATAAATATTATAATAATATATCTCTCTATTACGATTTTTTTTCGAGGGGGGGCAGTGAAATATTTTAATTTTTGCAAAGGGGGCCCTGACATCCAGAAGTTTGGGAAGCACTGCTCTACACGATGCCACCTCTTCTTCTGTTTGGTTCCCAAACAAAAGAGGATGTGACATCGTGGCATTTATCAAAGAAAAATACAATGTGACTGAAAACAAACTCATTTCGAACATGCGGAAACACTAATTTTGGAAATCACAAATAGCGACAAACATAGTATCAAATACACAATAACCATAATATACAGAACCCCAGATAATAATCAACTCAGCTTTCTGCATGAGTTAGAGGCATGGCTAAGCGGCATCGAACCGTGTACAAGACACAGGCTCATCCTAATAGGAGACATTAATATAAATACTCTTGACCACGCTTCTTCAACCACTAACACATACCTTGATATACTAAGTCAGTACAACATAAACCCTACCATTGACTCACCAACAAGAGAAGAAATACTCAACAATTCATTAACACAATCATGCACTGATCATATCAATATACGGACTCCCATCCATACATGTACATCATCAGTAATTAACGTCAAAATAGCCGATCACTACTTTGTCTCAACTTCGTTTTATTACGTTACCTACACCCCCCCCCTCCCTCCACCACAAAAGTCAACAAAACCTGATCATATTAAAGAGCATTGTCGACAACCTTGTAAAAATTACAAAGTGGAATTGCCTACTTAAACTAAATGATCCTGTAACATTATACGAGAATTTTTGAAGACGATTATTGTAATTTGTGTAAAATATTTTAGACATTAATAATAAAAATATAAATAAATAAATAAATAAAAACAAATTATTATTATTATTATTATTATTATTATTATTATTATTATTATTATTATTATTATTATTATTATTATTATTATTATTGACCACTAACCACTCTGCCAGCCGACCTGGTTGCCAGAGTGGTTAGCGTGTCCACTCTTCAGCCAAGAGGCCGTGGGTTCGAATCCCGCCATGGCATGGATGTTTGTGAATGTCCTACAAAAAAAAAAAAAAAAAAAAAATATATATATATATATATATATATATATATATATATATATACATACATTATTATACAGGGAAGATATAGGACTGCAATATTTCTACTTGTTTGATCAATAAAATATTTAAGTTATTGTGTAAAAAAAATAATATTTTTATTTCTTCTTCTTATCCAGAAACTCGAATTGTTCGTCCCGTGAGTCAGACAAAGAAATCAATAAGAAAATACACTCAGTTAACAGCTATACCAGATTAGCATCGGATTTGGTTTCGAATGGTTGAGAGTCCGAAAGCAGGAACATTTCTGTGCATAAAATATAACAACAGTACTTAAAAAAAAAAAAAAAAAAAACTGTGAATAAATAGTAAAGTAAAGGAGCAATTATAAATAGAGTATATCTAAGAAAGGACAGAAAAGCACTTTTTCAATGAAACCAGCACTACATTTATGTCTATTTTGCCATGGTTTAGTAGCAGTGCTCAAAGAATATAATATTAAAATGTATTTTGATACAAAACATCTGAAATCTTTCAGCATTTCATGTGACTCCCTCAGAGCAACATTTCCTTTGACGCATGACGCAAACACACCAACTATTAATTAATAATTTACGAGACACAAACATAAACCACCCATTAAATCAGGGCCTTAAATTGGTAATTCTAAAAAATGCAGCAAATCTTATTAACATACTGAATTTCTGACTATTTATTACGGTTTTACGAGTTGCTAGCATAATTTTATACAGCATAAATTTGTCTATTCGCATAAATAAAATAAATCTTTTAATGTCTTATTATTTCTGAAGGAAAGCATTTAGCCCTAATTACGTTTAGGAAATCAGTGAACAGCCAGTTATTATGCTTCGCATCCAACGATAACTGAATTCATGGTTGGCCAATGGTTTTAAAGAGAGAGGGAGGTAGCTGTGGCCACCTTGTAATCCTAAACTCCATCGTTTGAATAGTGTTGGTTCTACTATCGACTGAAAGAATAAAAATTCGAGTTTCTTGGATGAAAAAAAAAATCCTCTTTGCCTGAGCCTAAGATTGATTCTGTGTGTGTGTGCTCTTGCCCTGGAGTTCTTTTTATTTTATTTTATAGAACCGAAGCATTGCCACATTGGCAACAGTCCTGTTCAACATAATTGATAAATTTAAATAAATGAATTTCATTTGATTATATTTGTTAATATTTTTCAGTAAATCGCATTACTGAAACTATCATAATGCAAAGTTGATATTGAGATCCGATTAATTTTAATATAAATCGAATGTTGCCGACATCAGAATCCGGTTGTTTGTTGTTCATGCATATTATTATTATTATTATTATTATTATTTGACACCTCCAGGGAGTCCAAGGACTCATCGAGGGAGGGCACTTGCTCTACAACTCCATCTCCACCACTCAATCATCAACTGACTGCAACTACACAAATGCCATCTACCGCTGACCACCACTGGTATATTCCACAGACAATCACAAACATCCATGCCCACGGTAGGATTCGAACCTGCAGCTTTTTGGCTGGAGAGCGGATATGCTAACCACTCGGCCAACCAGGCTGGCAATATGCTGTAGATGATATTCCAAGCAGATCCATTTATAAAAACAACTGGAAACGTATTTCGAACGTTTAATCTCGTTATACTGTTTTCATCTTATTAGAGAGCCTGGATTTAGCAGTAGCCCAGCAAGTACTACAAGCAGGATTATGTTGTTCAAACTGTAAAACACAATGGGTGAAGCATAGCAGAGAATTAGTTGTTTTCCGACAGAACCATGAACAGAAAGATATACCTCAATGTTCTAGATTAATGCTCTACTTACGGAATTCTATGATAAAGAGCTATACTGCTCCAGCAAAACAATATCCTCTCTCAAAATCTGCTATAAATTGGTTTTTAGGATAATAATGTGCCTCCAATGGAATGGTGATGTCAGATCACTGAGTTGGTAGCCCTGAGTCCTTTGCCAATCAGGCCAGAAAATCTGGCGTGATAGGCCTAGTTTTCGGATATCTAACTCTTTCCTCACCTCCCAGTAGTAATGTATTATTATTATTATTATTATTATTATTATTATCGCTGCCCCCGTTTTTTATAGTTTTAAAGTAGTTCCAACTCCTGTTTTTAATTTGAAAGTGTTCCAAAGTAACTCTACCAGCCACTCCGAAGACTGTGATATAAAATTCACCGAAATCGGCTAAGAAGAAACGAAATTTTGAATGGTTGAAAAGCAACGAGCGTAGAACAAAGGACGTCGTCATCTTTACAATCACGCCACAATTGCTCAAGGGAAGAAAGGTGAGTCATAAAGTATGAAATGCCTGGAGGATTTATCGTCCGACGGAAATCAAATAACCTGTACAAAATGCAGTAGGATTCTACACTTAAAATGTGCTGGCTTTTCATAAACAACCTGACAATGTAAATCCAATGCAACACGCTAGAAATGGAAGTGTGTGATCTGCAGGAGAAACAAAGAAACGCACCTAAGGCAGCCACCTACGACGCATCCGATTATACTGGAGACAAAACCAGATGAAGAACTGAACAGACAAAAAAATGCAGGTGAGTCCTGTAATTTCAACTCTATAAATATACTAATAGAAAGAGGTCTAGAGACTATAAAAGCCAGTTTAGTAGATCTTGTGCAAGAACTCTTCGTCAAAAGAACGAACAAATAACAAAAAATCTAGCGAATATGAAGATTTGGTCAAACATAAGAATTTAGCAGTGATAGAAGTGTTGCAAACGGTAAGAGACATCAAAATCAGCATTAACGCACTAAATGACAGGCAACACAATTTGATGAAAGAAACTTGAACGCATTGCAAAACAACACACCAATCTTCCTATCCGAATATTTAACACCATTCAACCAGAATCTGTTGTACCAAGCAAAAAAAGCAAAAACAGAAAAAAATTACCAATTTTTACTAATACGAACGTTTAAATCAGCAACAACATAAAGAAGATCTTATCATAAACGGTCTTCCTGAAACTGCACCTACAGAAAACCTCAGAGACGTAGTTTTAAAATTAGGCCATGCAATTGACATCCCCTACAGCTTAACGACATTCAGACCGTAAATTGGATTCCTAGGAAGAACAAAAAAACAGGGCTTATCACGACCTGCACCAGTCATAGTTCGTCTTACAAGCAAGTCCACAAGAGACAATCTCATAAAAGCCAGCAGACAGAAAAAAAAACATTTGCCAAGGACTTGAACGCATTGCAAGACAACACACCAATCTTCCTATCCGAATATTTAACACCATTCAACCAGAATCTGTTGTACCAAGCAAAAAAAAAAGCAAAAACAGAAAAAAATTACAAATTTAAATTTTTGTGGATCAGAGATGCCAAGATATTCTTGAGGAGGTCACAAACTTTAAAACCGATACAAATTAAAAGCTCAGAAGACATAGAAAGGCTGCCACAGTGGGGGAAAAAGCCTCCTAATTAGTTCAAAAAGAAGACCACAATAAAAATGAATGTGAACCACCAAGACAGATTCAATAACACCAGAACATACCGGCAAATTCACTTTGATCAGACCATTCAGATCATTCATTTGACCTCCCAAACATCAGCTTACTTCCAACACAACAATCAAATCAATAATAATAATTTTAAAAAAATACATATATCTAACCGGTGTCATCCTCAGATTATTTATTACATCAAAGTGCTGTAGTTACAACAGTTAAAAACATTAAAAAGCAAAAATTGTAAAATACATATAACTTGCTGTTATACTATAAATGCTGTCAAAAAAACGTAACCTTATCCAATTGCAAACTATAAATTACCATCCATAGTAACTATTATTACCCATTTTAGAATACAAAAAAAAAACCGGAAAAAACTGTATGAAATTCACTGTTAAAAAAATATATATATATATAATATGTAAATATATGTAAATATGTGTATATATGTAAATGCTCTGTAAGATGATAAATAAAAAGTTATTACAGAATTAATATATATATATTATTATTATTATTATGTGACACCTGTACCCTCTCACTACTTACGAGGGTGGTCTGAAAAGTTCTCTACCTCAACCATAGAAGGCAACACTATCGGCACGATTATTTTTTCTAAGTTGGTACATCTGTCATAAGCATCCTTGTGAAATTGCAAGTCATTCTATCAAGTAATTTGCTTTATACAGCTGTCTGAAGCAAAGGAGTTGTCTGTATCCATTGAAATGGATAAAATTGAGTATCGTGCGGTTATAAAATTCTTTGTAAAAGAAGGTTTAACACCAAAAGAAATTCATTCGAAGTTCATAAAAGTTTATGGGCACTCTTCTCCTTCATTTTCGACAATTAAGAAATGCGCTCCCGTGTTTAAACGTGGCCGTACCAACCTTGAAGATGATCCACGTGAAGGATGTCCAAAATGTGTAACAAAGCCAGAAATCAATGATGAAGTGCACTATATGGTATTGGATGACCAGCGAATCAAAGTGCGTGAAACTGCTGAGACTATAGGAATTTCAAAAGAACGTGTAGGATATATATTTTGCATGAAGAATTGCAAATGAAAAAGCTTTGCGCAAGATGGGAGCCGCACTTGCTCGCAGCAACGCAAAAACGCACTGACATGAAAATCTCTGAACAGTGCTTGGAGTGTTTTAACAAGAATAAAACTGATTTTGTGCGTCGATTTATTACCATGGATTCACCATTACACACCAGAATCCAAACAGCAGTCAAAACAGTGGACAGAAGCCGGTTGTTCAGCGCCAAAGAAGACAAAGTCGGTTCCATCAGCAGATGGCATTTTGTTTATTAAAAAGAAAAAAAATCATCTTTCATCAGGACAATGCACCTGCTCACAAAGGTGTTTCAGCAATGAAAAAATTAAGGGTTTTTCTTCGAATCAATGATTGCAGCTGTAGAAGGGTGTTTTGCAGATCGTACTCAGAACCACTACATGGACGAGATCATGGCGCTAGAGCATCGCTGGAATAAATGTATTAGTCTTAAGGGAGATTATATTGAAAAATAAAAATAATTTTGAAGTTATAAATTCGTTTTTTCATTGTTAGACCGAGAACTTTTCAGACCATCCTCGTAATTACCTCCTACTACTTAATTCTCCAACTACGATATTGCTACCATCAACGCCATCTATCGTCCATCATCACCAACAACAGTATTTTTTGCGTGTATTCTGAAGGCCGAATTGTCTGTATGCGGAATGAAAAACCTAAGTTTCCGGGAGATAAAACTCTGCTACTACCGTACGAGATCGACTGACTCACCTTCAACTGAAAACGCCCATATAAGGTTTAGGTTTGCTACCTTTTTTTGTAAGTTTCCCACCTACATAAGAAAACAGATAAAATAAAAGAAAGGAAGAAAGAAAGAATTTCTCTTTTTCCTGATATATATCACATTGACATATTTCCCAACGACTGAATCGGCAAAAATGTAGTAGGAAGAAAATGCCGTACCAAGAAACCAACGATTTATCCATGAAATATTACCATTAAACTCAGCTAAAAACAAATGATATGTAAATAATGTAATGACGAAACTGAGAAGCTTTCAAGATTTATTATCTGGTAATAAATTAATAAATCACTCAAGGACACAACGCATTTATTTTCCATAGCCAGGTGTAACTCCATAGCCATAAGTAATTTAGGTGGCAGCCAGCCTCCATTCATCAGCTGCCATTATCTTGTGACACTAAACCTTAACACTGACATTACTGTCTAACCATATGAGTTCTACGGTCGATGCAGGATTGAAGACTCGAGATGTAATATTAAAAACTCGAGTTTTCAGGAGGAAAACTCCTAATTGCGTGTGCAAATAATCGACTAACCTGGGAACTGTCTTAAAAAAAGCATAAAAAAATTTCTCGTTGGCGGCTAAAATCGAACCTATAATAACAGTCTTTGCTATGGCCTCCTAGTGCTATGGAAACAAACACAATTTCCACAGGACATGTAAAAAAAAATAAAAAAAATAAAGGCTTTTTAATTCCAAAAAAAAAAAAAAGTGGACAACTGAAAATAAGATTGAATCAAACAATAAAGATGGTATGAGCATGCAGATAAATTATCATTATTTTTAATGAAAGAGAGAAAAAAACATTGATCAGTACAATCTGTAGGGAATAATTTCATTGAGAACATAATATAATCATTATCTTATACTCACGAAAAATGCAGAAATAACTATTCAAAATTTAAACAGGCAAAGCAACAATATATCTTCTGAAAGGAGGAAAATAACCTAATATTTATGCTCTTCAGAAATCTGTCAACAAGAATGTGATTCCGGAATTGGTACGCTGCTATTATTTTTTTTTCCCTTAAAAAGGGAGGAGTAAGAACGAAAGAAAAGTAATTTTTCTTTCGTTCTTTAGGATGATCAGCCAGTAAACTTTCTACGGTCACATTAATTCTAAGAATTGAATGAAAAGTAGAATACAACTTACACCTACAAGATGGATTGGTAAGAAAAGCAATACCGTTGGTCATACGAGTATATCAAGTCACTTTCATCTGTTGTCTCAATGAGAATGTTTTTCTTTTTAATAACAGAAATAGTCTGCTTCTATCGCGGAGCAGTACTTTTGTTTTTATTTATCCAATAGCAAAAGAAATTAATATGTGGATTGAGAATAAGCATGAAAACAGAAAATTTTCCTGATGTTGAGTGCGTGGCGCATGCTCAAGCAATCCCGAAACATATGAAGGGGGAAAACATGTGTTACCTCCCCCTTTTCTTTTTTGAAAAATATGCGTTGCAACATAAATATGCACCAATCCTCTCAAAATGTTATGATCATTCTGTTATTTCATAATCTGTCATTCCGCCGAACACAGTGGCAAGTGTTGGGCGGAATGAAGTGCTGCTGATTCGATTACAGTAGAACAAGGAACGTGATCTGACGAACTTTGAAAAAGGCATGAATGTAGGGTATCAGCTGACGGGTTGTGGTACTAATCAAAGAAACTACCAAGTCTTGTAGGCTCATAGTCTGATTTAAGGATGTTGTGGCCTCACGCTATAACATTTAAGAGTCCCGCCGTCTACTGACTAAATTTTAGGTTCTCTATAATAATCAGAAGAGTCTCCATAGCTCGATCAGTATAGACGAAGCCCTGTGGTCGGAAAAACCTGGATTCGATTCCCGTGTGAAGTGAGGAACCTTTATCGGGTCTCTTTCGACTAAACGTGAGTTAGTCGAAATAGGTGAGTCTCATACGGAGGTAAATTTTTTTCTCCCGGAAACTCGGGTTTTTCATCCCTCAGAACAGGCAAACCAGCCCCGTGAACATACGCTACTACAGCCAAAAATACATTCTCCCCAAGCGACAGGCCGGTCGGTTGGAGGGAGGGGGGGGATACTAACAAAAGGGCATCAAGTGCAACACGCTGACCCTGCATTGGAAGCGGGATAAACGCGCAGAGGAAAAAGATAAGAAGAAGAAGAGGAGGCTCTTGTAATGTGAGACCCTGAGCTGAAGCTTGTCTAGCTTATGCATAAATCTGGTCCTGTGTACACTGTTCGCGGAATGCTGTATTTACGTGTTTCAAAATATTGAAGGGATACTCGGAAGAACAGCATTCGCTGGCTAATGGCGTGCGTCCACGCCAAATCGATGATCGTGGTAAACATAGGTTGTCTCTTCTTGTACAAGCCCATTGACTAAAAACTCTAGAATGTTGACCTTGAAAATTAACAATGGGAAGTATTGCAATGTTTAATATAAACACTGTAGTAATAACACACATACACATCCTTTTTGGTATTTTTGGTAAATGAAAAGACTTGAGATGATGCATTAATTTATCGATTAGTGTTAGACCAAACTGACGCAGTGCTAGATTTGTATACACAGTGTTCCCGTTAAATAACCAGACAGAATTCTACCTATATATATGGTGTACTATATATATGGTGTACTCTAAATACACTGGGCAAAACAGTATATTATTTTAATCGCTAGCGTATGCACTTTCCAACGAGTACATGCGCATTGCGGTATCTTCATTTGTTTATCTTCTTGTATACGCTATTTGTGTGAGCCTGCGTAAGCCTGGTATCAAAACTGGAAAAATGAGATGTAATAACACTTCAGTTTAAGCAATTCCGCCTGAGAAGCATTTAATGATCTTAAAGCGGTGTAAGAGAATGACTATTTATTGTGTGCATAAGTTTTTTGTGCCGTTCGCAAGATTTCTTCAAAGAAAACAATATTGATCGGTTTCTTCTACATTGATGAAATTATTCATAATGAATTTGTTCTGGAGGGCCAAGTGGTTAACAGTCAACACTGTCTCGGTGTCATGAAATCTCTGAATAAACGCCTGAGATAAGTGAAGGAGAAGCAATGCTCACTGCATATTATTATTATTATTATTATTATTATTATAAAAAACCTCCATGAAGTCAAAGACTCATTGTGATAGGTCTATTGTTATACACACAGTTTATCATACCGTCCTTAAATATGTCCCCTGTCTTTGCACTCACCACACTCGCGGACTATGCATTCCAATCATTCACCACTCTCCATGCAAAAAACCTACTCCTCACCCCTTGCTCACACCCTCCTTATACAGCTTCCAGGAATGACCTCTTGTTCTTTTCCTATCTTCATCCATTCTGTGCAAAACCTCTCCGACATTAATCTGGTAATAACCTCTTAACACCTTATATGTCTCGATCATATCCCCTCTCCTCCTCCTATCCACCAATTTCTGCAAATTGCATTTTATCAATCTGTCTTCATACTCAACATTCCAGAGACCAGAAAACACCTTAATCAATCGTCTCTGAACTTTTTCCAAATACATCTTCATCTTTTTAAAAACCAGGTGACCAAATCTGCGCACAGTAATTCATATGTAGCCTGATCAAAGTCTTACAAGGGAACCGTAACATACTTACTTCTACAAGTCAGTGCCCTCCTCATCATTCCCATTATCCATTTTGTTGTCCTCACAGTTTTAGTAACATGTCCCCGAAAATTTAGGTCATTTTCTACAATCACTTCCAGATATCTCATCTCTTCTACTTCTTCCAAGATATTTCCACCGATTGTGTACTCTACATCCCATCTCTGCTTCCCAAATTTCGAAACCTTCCATTTTGCAGCATTGAATTGACATCCCTATTCATTTACTCATAAAGCCAGTGTATTCAAGTCCTCTCCCAAAGCTACAGCATCCACTCTACTCCTGATATCTGTCCCCAACTTTGTATCATCTGCAAACAACTGCATATCACCATTCAGACCTCTCCAAATATCATTTACATACAAATTAAATAGCAATGAACCCAAAACAGACCCTTGGGTTACACCACTAGTAACTTTCCTCTTCTGGTATATCGCTCCTCCATAGAAAACTCGCTGATACCTATAAGACAGTCAATCTCCAATCCAGCGAACTAATCTACTGTTCAGCCCCATCCGTTCCAGTTTATTTACCAGCTTGTCATGTTGGCAATTTATCAAACTCCTTTACAAAATCTAAATATATCACTGTGTATGCAACACTCTTATCCAATGAGTTCGTCACTTTATTATAAAGTGTAAGCAGATTGCTAAAGTACAATCTTCCTTTAGTAAATACATGCCGGCTGCTAAAGAGTATTTTTCTGTTGTCAACCCAATTCTGAATCATATCACCATCCTTATGAATTGGAACAATTTTATTCTCTTTCCACTCCTTTGGAACTTGACCCAGTGAAAGACTCATGTTTAAAAAATATGTAAAAGCTGTTGCTAACTCTCTGGAACATTCCCTTAAAACACGTGGTAAAATAGCATCAGGTCCCACAGCCTTATTTACATCCAGTCTACTCAATTCCTCATATACCTGCTCGCTTACTAACAGTTCCTCCGCCTCCTTCGTTCCCACTGCATTCAAGCACTGCATGATGTCACATTCATAAGAATGAAATATATGTACCGTAACTGCACATTGTGCTTTAAACGTGACGGAGTTTCTGGCTTCCAAATCTTGCACAGTACTCGAACATCAGCCATATTTGCTGGATTTGGCACGATGTATTTTTTATTTATTTTTTATTTTTTGCAGAAATTGAAAACGAAATTCCATATGATGACAGTTTGACTCAGTAGAGTCAAACTGTCATCGTACACACACACACGCGCGCGCGTGTGTGTGTGTGTGTATACGATGCGAGCGTGTGTGTGTACCAAAGAAATGAAGTTTTGTGATTTTTAGTAGAACTCAATACAAAACTTCAAAATTTAAGTCCAGTCCCTCGAACTTTGTATTGTATTAACTAGATCCAAGAGAGAGAGAGAAAGTGTGCGCTCGCGCATGCGTTCATAAATTACTCGTTCTGCTTATTATTATATTATACTCGTACTTATACATTCTTTTTCTGTCTTTATTATACATTCTCTGTCTGTCGTATTCTCGGACTGTCCTCATCTGCCAGTAACTTTTACTGGAGGGCATAATACAGGCTCGCGAGAATAATGTTGCAACATTATTCTCGGCATGTACAGTATTAAGAAGGAAAATTTTAGCATTCTGGAAAAGGTGATGGAAAGTTATTGTCAACAGCATGTATAAAGAAATTTTCAATAAAATCAAATTTTTGTATCTGCATTGGCGGAGTCTTTTTTTGTAAACCTAAAAGTACATTTGAGCCGTGAGTGGGCTAAGGATTTTTCTATTTTTATTAATTATATATATATAAAAATATATATAAATATATATATATATATTTTTTTTTTTCGATATATTTTTACATAGTCCAGAAACGCTGCTCAAGAGGTATACAGTTCAAGAATTTCCTGCTGGGAATTCTTGAACTGTATCTCCTGCCTAATAACAATCACAAATATGTACGTCCACAGTGGGATTCGAACTCGCAGCCTGTTGGTTGGAGAGCAGATAGGCTAACCACTCAACCAAGTGACGATATAGGGTAGACTATCGGCATTTAAAGGAGATGAAGATCGTTGACTTAACATACTTCCATTTGAGGCTGAGTTTATCTTATATTCTTATTAAAAGGAGATGGTTTTCTCACCTGTGAAACATATCAATGACTTAACTGTCTTTGATAATATTGGACTAGCTATCTTTAGAGAAGATTATCTGTCCTTCACCTTCCAGTCTTCAAAAAGGTCGCTTATTCCCTGTGGGATATAAATGACCTTAGTGGATTTATTTACTTATTTATCTATATTTATTAATTGTCAGCAGAGAAAACTAAATCTCTCAATCAAATTTCTAACATAATCCCTTGTCCCAAATAATTTTTAGCATTATCTCTAAACCGATTATTTGACCACCACAAAATATTGAGTTTCAAATTATTACTATTACTATTACTTCCAAGCCTCAATGGAGTCCGCAGACTCATCGTGGCAGGTCAAACATTCGCAAATCACAATAAATAGCATACTTCGACAATGAATTCGAATCATTCACCACTCGCCAATCTCCTTTTCACCTCCTTATTCACATGACCTTCGTACAGTTTCAAGGGATGACCTGTCGTCATCCATGTCTTTCTCACCAACTGATAGGTCTCAATCATATCACATCTTCTCCTCGTCCTCCTATCTTCCAAGCTCTGCAGACAATAATCCATCAATTTGTTCTCATACTTACATTCCAGAGTCTTGAGACAGTCTTAGTTGTTTGCCTCTTCCCTTTCTCAAATGCTTCCTTATCACCAATAAAACTAGGTGATTAGATCTGCATCCAGAAATCCAAATTTCTGCACCCAGAAATCCATTAGTGCTTTATACAGTGGAAATATCGCTTCCTACTCGTCAGGGTTCTTTGCATTATAGCAGCAGTTTCCTGAGTAACCTTTACAACTTTTAAAATGTTTCTCTGAATTTCAGTTTCCTATCTACCTGGATCCCCTGATCCTTTCTTCTTCTACCTTTTGAAGCAACAGTTCCTCCAACATGCGATAAACCTCACCCGTTTTCTCTAGCCAAAGTGTATAACAATATAAAGTACTCGTATAGCAATATTGAAGTTCTCAAATTCCCATTCTTCAGTCCTAAGCACCAGCCTTTTCAAATGCACATGCAATATCACATCGGAATTTCCTAACATTGCTCTTCCTATTTAGGATAATCAGTAAACAATTGAAAAATTCTTTGAAAAATCCTTTCAAATATTGGACTATATCATTGATATAAAGTAAACAACAGTAATAAAAAATAGCTAAACTTATTAGGTAACCCCCGCTCATCTAACCAGAGGTTAAGTTAAATTAATAATATAATATAAAATTTGAATTTATATTAAGAGAATGATTGAATAACATACCTAAGTTGTATATTTTAGAAGATAGAAATGATCAAATATTCGTAGACTAACTTTATTGAGTAGAAAACAAACGGGAAGAGAAAGGTGCTGGAAATAAAGCTCAGTTACATGAACCTAAAAATATTTGAAACTAAACATTTAAAAACCAAAGAGAAACAACAACTAGTAAAGTTTATACAAGATAATAATATTGTCAGCAAACATGACAGTTGTGCTGACAATTTCTTGGGAATCATCATCGGCATCTTAAGCCATGGGGCAGTTCACGGTAGTTTTGCGCTGTTTATCATCTGGTGACGATTCTCACGATACGGTCAGTACAATCGTCATGTTGCTGAGTCTATATATGCTTTACTAATTTTTGTTCCTCTTTGGTATTTAAATTTCAAAATTTGTTCCCGTCAACTCGGTCTCGAAAAGTAAAATAGGGCTAAAACAGCCTCGACTAATCCCTTATGGAATAAAAGGCGTGTTCATATCTTTAATTCTTAATGTTTCAAAAATGTATAGTCCATTTGATTCATTATTTTCCCTGTTTTCCCGTTTTATTTATGTTTTAATTTTCGACTGTAAAAACATACAACTCGGTATGCCTTTTTTTAAATTACCGACTTAATATAAATAAACCTTTTATATTAATAATTTAACTTAGTCTCTTATTGGACACGGGGGATAGCTCTATTGATGATGATGATGATTGATCCCTTCTGTCGTTTTCCGATTCTAGGTAACTTTGTAGGCAAGTGTTCTTGCTCACAAAGTGTTCTTGGCTAGATTTTTTTACAGGGTAGTTCACCATTGCTTTCCCCAACTCTCCCCATTTTATCGGGACTGGGCACCATCATATAGCTGACGAATCAGACCTATGACTGGGACGTAAGTATTCATGATTGTAATCCATGTGATGTGTGTTCACGAGGTTGGTTTGCCTGTTCTGGAGAACGAAAAACTCGAGTTTTCGGGTGACACGCCCCCCCCACCAATATACGACATTGACTAACTCGCCTTCGTCGAAAAAGACCAGATAAAAGTTCCTCGCGTCACTGACGGAAATCAAACTCAGATCTTTCCGACCAAAAGGCTTCGTCTATACTGACTGAGCTACGGAGGATATATAGCTCTATTACCTAATAAGCATTGCAATTTTATTATTATTATTATTATTATTGTTTTAAAATCAGGAGTGGCATGAAACCTAGTCAGTGCCGGATTAAGGGGCGGGCGGATGCCCAGTGCGCCAAAACTTAGGATGGCCCTGCGGCCTTAGAGCCTGCACTCTTTCCAAAAATAATTACCTGGCAATGGAAGCATTGCCTATACTTTCTTCCGCTCCGAGAAATTTGAGTCTCAGGTTTGGGTTAGTTCCGAGGGGGTGGAAAGTGAGGAACATGGTTCCACTGGATAAAGGAGGTTCCAAGACTGCTGTTGTAAATTACCGACCGATCAGCATATCAGGAATCGTTGTCAAGGTGTTGGAGAAAATAGTGAAGAGGAAAATACAGGATTGGATAGAAGAAAATGGGATACTCTGGGGGACAGCATGGTTTTGTAAAGGGTAGATCATGCCTCAGTAACTTGTTCACGTTTTATAACAGTGACAGCTGAACTGGATAAGGGTAATGGGTTTATAGTGATTTTACTGGACCTTGCTAAGGCCTTTGACAGGATACCACATGGAATTCTAATCAGTAAACTGCAGCATATGGGGATGGATATAGGGTTGGTAAGATGGATAGGAGGGTGGTTGGAGAGATATCAGAGAGTGGTTTATTCAGGAGTAGAGTCCAAAACGGCCTGTGATTAGTGGTGTGCTGCAGGGTTCTGTTCTTGGACCACTACTGTGGTCCAAGAACAGAACCCTGTTGCTATTGCTCACTATATTCTGTTCCCAAGAACAGAACCCTGTGCACTCACTATTGCTCTACCCAACTTTGCTGATGATGCAAAGTTGGGTAGAGCAATAGTGAGTGCACAGGATGTCAAAATTTTGCAGGATGGTTTGAATATGAATAGTTTGGAGGACTGGGCTAAGGAGAATGGATGTCAATGTAATGTGGCAAAGTGTAAGGTTATGCATTTTGGGGTGAAAAGATTAGCAGCAGTATATCACATTGGTGGAACTACACTCCAGGAGATTGATGAGGCCAGGGATTTGGGAGTGTTGGTGGATAGGGAGTTGAAGTTTAGGGCACATCGCAAAAGTGGCTAAATCAGCTCATCAAATCACTTGGTTGCTGAAAAATACTTTAATAAGCAGAGACAAACAGGTTATTATTCCTCTGTATCGAGCCTTGATAAGACCCCATCTAGACTACTGTGCCCAGATATGGGCGCCAGGGTTTCTTCCTGATGGGGAGGAGATGGAAATGAGCCAGAGACGAGTGACCAAGATGATAGCAGGTCTATGGAATGAAGGAGGAAAAGGGGTGATATGACTGAGATATTCAAATTACTGAAGGGTTTCTATAAGATTAATTCAGAAGATATTTTTGAGAATAGGACTGGTGGTGGGAGGACTATGGGCCATACATGAAAGCTGGGCAAGAGTGTGGTTATTAGCAAGGGTGTTAGAGCTAGGTTTTTTACTTGGAGAGTGGTGAATGAGTGGAATAAGCTGCCAGAGTCTGTTGTGGGTGCCATGACTGTGAATGAGTTCAAGGCGAAGTATGATAGTAGTGTGTGAATATCGAATAGTTGTTCTTGACATGATGCCAGGGCCTCCCTCGATGAGTCTATCGACTCCTTGGAGTTGTCCGTAATAATGAATAATAATAATAATATTCACCGGAGGTAAAGGGATGTCTATTTTTTAACGCATCTGAAGTAAACAGCTACTTGTCCACTTAGTGCTCTTTACCTCGATACCATGATGGCACATAGTGCCCTTTCCAACTGGGTAATCTGCTTATTATTGCACACAGGAGATAGTGCTTTGCTCAACTGAAAAGAGCGCAAAACAAAACATTAAAATTTATCTAAAACTCAATTCTGTGAAAAAATGGACATAGAGCTCTCTACCTCTGGTGTACACACACACACACACACACACACACACACACACACACACACATAAACTTAAGGGCATCACATCCGGAGTGTGTCCAGGGTGGGAAATTATCTTGGTCCAGTACTGAACCTAGTTTTAGAAAATTTGCATATTAAACAACAGTGATCCCAGAACAGATCTCCCTGCAGTGCTTCGCTTGTGATCTTCACTTTTCATGGCACTGTATTCCTATGTACAACTTGCCAGCTTCTATCAATCAACTATTCCTCTACCCAAACAGCCAGCTGACTATACATCTGCATCCTACCTAATTTCAAATGTAGTTTATCATGGAGTAAAGATTATAGAATTAAGTTAACATCAGTATTCTAGTGAAAATAGTCAGGGATAGAGTTTATTGAGACAACTAGACATTCTATTTAAAATGTAATAATAATAATAATTACATTTACTGGTCACGCCCATCCACCCACCCACCGACACGCAAAATTTCGATCAGTGTTGCTTCTGATAACTTAGGTCTGTTGTGTGCAGTGCCAGCTCTAGAGTATGTGGCACACCTAGGCCAGTTTTATCAACGCATTGTAAGACAAGACAGTCATCATAAATGTTGGCACCCCAACGCGATTACGCCCCTAGGCGGTAAATCGTGAGCCTAAGCCTAGATGCGGCCCTGGTTGTGTGTATTATTCATATGATTTGCAAATGTGCTTCTATACGTCGTAGTAATTTTATTATGATAGATCTGCAGACGAAAGACCAAAAGATAGGTTCGATCCTTGTTGCCGTCTAAAAGAAATTTTTTCCAGCCAGTTTTCGAGTTAGCCGATGTTTGGTGAAGGCAAGTAGATTCATTTCTATCGGAAACATGGATTTTTATCCGAGACTTAGAAAAATTGGCCATCGAACTCACACCCGTATACACAAGAATACTAATTATGGTTAGGTATAAGAGATGGTGACAACTGTCTGCCATGTTCTTGAGACCATAAATCTACAAATGGTCGATAGAAGTGAACTAAATTATCGATGATGATCACGAATGTCTGCTTACCGATTTGCAAAAGTTTTGTCTATTCCCTAATCTGCAAAACATTTGCGATTGGTAAGTTAAATTTATAGTCTTCCTCCCCCCCCCCTTTTTTTAAAGGTTCCCTTTTTAGCAGTAACATCACCGCCACATTAAATGTGTTTTTCTTTTTTGTGCGAGAAGGAAATATTATATATGATCGTTTTCTACCTAAAATAAGTGCTTTTCTTTTTAATATTTTGCAGCAGGGCCTTATAACCCTAAGAGTATTTCTTTCTGACATTACTGCGTTTTGCGTTACGCAGGACTGATTATGCATTAGACGCGAGGTGAATTCGAAGATTGTTCTGGTGTAATGTGCGATTGTATATCTTTCTGAATATTTAAAAACAACTTAGTGTGAAATCTTCTAATTTGGGGGGTGGGAAGAGAGAGAGAGAAATGGCCAGTGGAATTAAAGGTAGTTGTTTTTATTAGCGTACTTATAATTAATATTTCATTCTAATTTTTCTATCAAGTGTAATGTTACTCCCCGATTACTTGGTACTTTGAGAGTGAATTCTTCAGAAATTTTTGAATGCTGCAGAAATTCGATGTTTCGGAGTGCTTAACTATGAGCATATATGATAATTATACCAGAAGATATAGTTGCTTCTCACAGAAAAATATAAACCATGTTTGAACCGGAAGAAATATTGTGAGATATTCACTCAGTAATTGATTCACGATTATTGAATGGACATCAACAGAATTAGTATTTTGCTCAAACACCACTTTCTGTGTCAGCAAGGGTTGGTCGATTGGTAGAGCTTTTGCCTAATGGCTCACGCAAAAAGTTAAGCAAGTTTAAGCGCGGTTAGTAGTTGGAAGGTGTCAATCGTTCGTTGCTGTTGGCATACTCTCTCTCAATGAGTCTTTGGACTCCCTGGAGGTGTCACATAATAATAGACGTATAAAATTACGTAAACATTAAATTCATTAAAAAAAAAGTCAATAAATGAAAACTAAACCCCCCCCCCCCCCAAAAAGGCGATGTCTTTGGTAAATCGTATTTTTCTTTTTAAATTATGTAATGTATATCAAATTGCTTGCTGTTGTCATTATTTTGAATGCTGCTATTCCTCGTGATCGTAGCCCAACCATAGATTTAAATTATCCGCCTATTTACAGTAAAAATGAGCATTGCGATACCAGTATTTTTTTTTAAAAGAAAAACAATCACCATTAGTAATGCAATTAATACAATGGCAGATGGCCCTGTGTTGAGGAAATGTGCTTGTCTGCTGACTTGAAAACGATTAGTTTTCCGAGAATTCGAGGCACAGATTGTGTTAAGCCTGAGATATCGATGTTCTTGACAAGCCGACTCAATCGTTTTTAAGTCAGCCATATATTTGTTTGGAAATTACTTAGCATTTATTTCAGCAATTCTTCTATGAAAAGAAGCTGTTATTTTAACGAGGACCATAAATCTAATACATCTGTAGATCATGAACGATGCCTGAACTTCCGATTTACCGCAGCCATCTTTATCCCATTATTGGCGAACATCAGCAAAACACTACACTTCTTTTCATACTAACATAACTTAATTTCACATGCTTATCACACTTTCCCTGTGTCGCCGCTTTTTGCATTACATTACAAAATGCATTATGTTTAGTAGGCCTTTATACACCTGGTCAGAAAGTAAATTATAATTGATAAGAAATTATATTCTTATTTAGATGCTTTATCCAAACATAAGCATCTCCATTCTGGGCCTGGCTCCCACTGACGAGACCTCAATAAAGGTCGAAACCGGTATGGGTATTGTCCCCCCCCCTCAATGCATTAATACATAGCAGTATACATGAATGCAAGGAGATGTGCTGTGCATTATGGGAGATACTGAGACAAGGAGTTGAGAGCTTGATCCACCTTTGCTGCGAGTTGCCCGGTGTTGTACTACCTTACATCAGTCCTGAAGATATTTTTAGGCGCAAATTTTGTTTGCTCACACTTGGATAAAGGATTAAACTAAATTTATCATAAGCAAATAGTTTGTGCAGTAGTATCTTCAGTGCCGGTCCGAGAGTATCTGATGCTCCAAGTCAAAGAAAATTTAGGCATCCCTATACATTTTCTCTCTATATATATTTTGTCATACTTACGCAAGCACACGTACACCTACACATGCGGATATTTATAAAAAATAATATCATTCCTCGCTCATCTTGGGACAGATGCCAGAAGGAGGAAATATCTCTGCACTTGAGGTTAAGTATACAAAGAGCAGGGGAGTGTAAGAAATAGAGAAAGGCAAAAATAATGTGGGATCCTCAGTGGGCACCAGGACGGCTTGACTTATTTCAGTTTTTTATTATTAATCAAGGTTTTACTAATTTTTTTCAGAGGTTGTAATTTCCCCCCGAACTATTATTATTATTATTATTAAACAAGACTATGTAGCAAAATCTGGCACCCCGAAGTCTTAGCGCACCTAGGCGATTGCCTAGGTTCGCCTAATGGTAAAACCGGCTCTGAGTATCTTCATGATTAAGCCACTTGTATATACAGGCTATTGATTTCTTACTAAATTATTGTTAGTTGCAGTACATTCTCCTGGAGTTATGAAGGGAAAAATTTGTGTCAAATATAACAGAAGTTCATATGGAAGGTCCATGCAGCTGTTTGTAACATATCTATCATACTGAATCATAAATTTATTTACATTCAGACAGTGGATGTGTTGTGAATGCTAGGAATAAGAACCAGGGATGGTCTCTGATTCTTGTCCCTACTCCTTGTTTTACCATTTGAAATATTTCTTCCATATTTATTCAGTATGTACCTCTCAACAGCTTAAATGCCTCTATCATATCACCCCTATGTATTCTGTCTGCTAAACTGAAGATTATATGCCTTGAATCTATCTCCCATAGCTAACATTCTGCACTTCTGAAATCATTTATGCCGGTCACCTCTATATCCCTTTAAAGTTTTTTCATTCCACTAGAAATTCTGGTGACCATTTCTGATCACAACCTTATATGATGGAACATTACCATTTTATTTCTGCTTATTGACATTCTTTTCAACGCTCTTGGAAAAAAAAAACCTTCTGAGTTGTCTTTACCACCTTTGCAATATGTCCTGTGAATTTAAAATTTCTATCCACCAAGATCCAGTACTTCTCCATTATAGTCCAATAAACAGAGTATGCAGCCTGCCATCTGTGGATCCCAATCCCCACTCATTTTCTTGCCTTTTTGATCATCCTGAAGAACTACTAAATCAGATAATGCTTCCCAATTTAGCATCATCTGCAAATAACTGAATATCTCCCTGCATTCTAGCAAAAGTCATTAACATAAAGGTTAAAGAATAGTCTCAGTATTGAGCCTTGTAGAAGCCCACTAGTAATGTTCCTATTCTCTGTTAATACTCCTCCATACACACCTCTTTGATATCTGTCAGACAGTCATTTGCCAATCCACTCCACTGACCTGAGTGAGACTGACAAATGTGTTAGTCTCACTTATATTGTAATTTTACCATATTTACTATACTAATCACCCTTTTAGTTTGAGCTATATATTCTTCATGCAACTGATCTTCTCACTTTATAATTTTTCTATAACTTTTTTTTTTTTTTCCATCATGCATGATTTCCTTAGTCATCCATTTTACCTGAAATTTCTTTACTTTTCTCACTTCTGATATGCAGCCTGCCAAATCAATGAACATATTCCTTAACTCATTCTCATTCATTACTTACCTCTTTGCTTCAGATTCCTTTTTCCATGATGCTGCTTCAAGCTGACACCTAAGATTGTTAGTCTCCTACTGTATAATTTTACATGGTGAATGATTCCTTTTTCTCTTTAACACTTTTGCATGTCTATGTAATCCCAAGTCAACAGGTGGTCCATACATAATCACCGCATAATCTACATAATTGCTCAACAACTAGAGGCAGGAAAAAATATGACAGTAATAATCAGATCATCTAATGCTATAACAAAATCCTTTGAACCTTGATCTTTGAATTCCTTCCACTACATGTTTGAAACATTTGTCCAAAAATTGAATTTCTTTATTATTATATCCTGCTTTCTCTACCCAGTCTATATTGTTGTAAATGAAATTTCCCATAAAGATTACCTGCTTGTTAGACAGCTAAACTGCCATTTGAACAGAGAAGATTTTTCAGCATGTGGCTCATTCAAAGTCACATTTAAATTTGTTGGTCATTTTATAAAGGTTGCAGGCTGAGTATGATTTGAGCCAGTTGAAGTATGTTGAATAGTTCTCTAAAAGTTGTGAAGGTCCTTAATTCCTGTATGGGTCATTTTAGTTCTTAGTTAGGAGTAGGTGTTTGAATTGAATGAGAAGGAACAGTAATTGGACAATGAAGAGGAGGAGTAGAAATGATAGGTGACTTATTTGATGCAATTGTAGTGCCAAAGGATATGACACTGAGAATAGTTAGGCAAAAAGAATATTTTTGTTGAAAAGAAAACATGGCCATACACTATCTACCAAAAATTCTCCACACACCCCCTGTTATTTGAAGTTATGGAACATTCCAGGTTTGTTAATAACATAAAAACTGGTGTACAGATAGTAGGAAGCAGTATTTCATTGTAGCAGTTGAATACAGGTGATATGGGAATATGATGTGAACTCGGTGACTTCGAGAGAGAGGTGTCATTATGGGCTGTCACATTGGTGGCATGTCCATACATGCCATTGCTGCTCAACTGGATCATCTAAAATTGGTTGGTGATATGATCAACAAATGTAGTTGTTCTGGCATCACTAGTGCAGGAAAACACCCAGGGAAGCTGCCAAAAATGACTGACAGGGACAGGAGAGTGTTAAAACAGGTGGCATGCAAAAAAATGACTGCAATTGGCACAAACCATCTGTGATGAGTTCCAGAGTGTCAGTAACACAATGGTGAGCACTAATACTGTACAAAAAGAACTTCATTTACTGGGTTTCCATGGAAGAGCAATGGTACACAAGCTGAACATCACTGAACAAGACAGCTTGTCTAGCCTGGTGAAAAGAGTGTGAACTGGACGATTGACCAGCCGAAATGGTACTCTGGAGCAATGAATCAAGGTTCACATGTTTCCAATCTGATGGCAGGGTGTGGAGGCAGCCTGGTAACGCTTGTTACTGCAGTGTGTTGTATCCACAGGAAAGTTTGGTGAAGGAGGGGTAATGGTGTGGGGTGCATTCAGCTGGTTTGGAGTGGGACCACTGGTCGTTGTCCATGGTTCTATGAAGGCATCTCAGTACCTTGATATTCTGGATAATCAGGTGCTGCCTATACTGTGCAGTCTTTATGGAATACACCTGTGTTACTATCAAGACAACAATACCCCAAAGCTGCAGCTGTTAAATGATTGCCCTGGCCTGTGCAGAGCCTTGCCTCAACCCCGCTGAACACCTCGATCCATCACTAAACTCAGTGCTGCTTTGATGGAGGAATGGAGACACATTCTACCTGATGTCTGCCACACATTGGTGGAAAGCCTCCCTCATGGGTTGCAGGAGGTGATCAAAGCCAAAGGTGGACATACCTGATATTAGGGTTTGCCTACTGGTATCAGTTGTAAATTGCTAAAGTGTCCAGACAATTATTGGTAGATAGTGTAGTTATGATTTTTGTTGCCAAGAGGAAAGCTGAAATCTATATATTTGAAAGGAGAGGTGGCCAAAATAAGGTCCAGGATTTGAGAGATGTTGAGGATTATTATTATTAACGGACCTCCATGGAGTCAAGACTCATTGTGGGAGGACCCACTCTCACATACACAGGTCATCATACTTTGGTTTAAATGCATTCATTCTCGCTGCACTCACCACACTCTCAGGCAATGCATTCCAATCACATCCACTCTCCATACAAAAAAACCTACTCCTCACCACCTTGCTTACACCCACTCTATACAGCTTCCAGGGATGGCCTCTCATTTTTTCTCCTGTTTCCAAATATTCTAAGAAAAATCTCATCCATGCTAATCTGGTAATTACCCCTTACCAATTTATACATATTTATTATGTCTCTCTCTTCCTCCTATACACTAGGCTCTGTAATTTTCATTCTCTCAATCTGTTAACATATTTTATTGCAGAGACCAGAAATCAAATTAGTCGATCATCTCTGAACTCCCTTCAACATCTCATCATCCTTTTGAAAACCTGGTGACGAAATCTGTGAATGAACAGTAATTCATATGTGGCCTGATCATAGTCTTGTACAATGGAATCAAATCATCCTTACTCTACGCAGTGTTCTTTCCACATTATTCCCATAATCTGCTGTTGTCCTCACAATTTTAGCAAAATGTCAATGAAATTTGAAGTTCTTATCCACCATTTTCCCTCAAATCTTTCATCGGAGTATTGGATTAGTGGGGAAAATATCCCCACCAATCCTATACTCTGCATCCCAACTTTGCTTCTCAAATTTTAAAACCTTACACTTTGCAACATCGAACTTGCATCCCTACACAGTTGCCCATTCAGACAGTCTATTTAGGTCTTCTTGCAAACCTACATCTTCTGTACTTCTCATAACTCTTCCCAACTTTGCATCATCTGCAAACAACTGTATATTACAATTTTTGCCATTTTCAATGTCATTGACATACAAATTAAACAACAATAGCCCCAAAACTTTGCCAGCCTGGTTGGCCAAATGGTTAGTGTATCTGCTCTCCATCCAAAAGGCTGTGGGTTTGAATCCTGGTGATCGTATGGGAAAATACTAATGGTGGCAGTGGGCAGTAGATGGTGTTGGTGTAGATGATGTGGTTCTTGTGGTTGGTGGATTGAGTGGTGGAGATGGAGAGTTGTAGAGTAGGTGCCCTACCTCAATGAGTCTTTGGACTCCTTGGAGGTGTCACGTAATAATAATAATAATAAAAAAAACAGAAACCTGAGGCATGCCACTAGTGACTTTCATCTTCTGGTGACTTTCATCCCATACACAACTTGTTGATACCTTCCAGACAGCTGATCTCAAATTCAATGCATCTACTATTGAACCCAGCTGTTTCAATTTAACTGCTAGTTTGTCATGCAGGAATCTACTGAAAGCCTTTGCATTATCTAAACATACTACTGTTATGCAACCCCCCCCCCCTCTTGTCCAGTGTATTCGTCACCTTGTTATAATAAGTAAACAGGTTGCTAAAATACACTCCTCCTTTAGCAAATCCATGGTATCCATTAAAGAGAATTCTACTGCTGTCCACCCATTCCTGAATCCTTGCCCTCACTAACTTCTCCAACACCTTAACCATGAATCCAAACAAGCAGATTGGCCTATGATTCGAAGCCTTAGTCTTATCACTCCTTTAAAATGGAACAATTTTGCTATCTTTCCACTCCTTTGGAACCTGGGCTAATCAAGACCGATGTTATGCAAGTTAAAGTTGTTAATTCCCTGGAATATTCTCTCAAGACACGCTGATATACCATCATATCCCAGCATTATCTAGTATGCTAATTGGTAGGTGCACAAGGTTAGATTGTTATTAATAGGACAAATGTGTAGCAAATTTAATACTGTATAAAGGCTTAGTAGTTAAATAACCTACAAATCTGTTTTAGAGACCAAATATGGTATTTTTTCAAGCAATTTTAGGTCTCTGTTAAGGGGTGTTTAATAAATAAATCTAAAGAATTAGATTTATCTATATTAAAGTGGCATCCATTCATTTTCGCCTACCTTTCCAGCTTATTCCAATCCTCCTGAAAGGCCATATCAATAAACCTTTCAAGATCACACCATATACAAAAAAACTGAATATATTTTCTTGCAAACCAATAAAAGTTAAACAGGTTCTGAGCCCTGTAGAACCTCCACTTGTAACCTTCCTTCCTGTATTATCAGACAGTTCATTTCCAATCTAATTCACTAACCTAATGTCTGAACCCGTACTTTGCAACTATAACATCATCTTAATCAGGCCTGGCTGGTGGCATGTGCGAAGTGTGCAATATACACAGGCGCCGCAGAAGAAAAGGCACTTAAAAGATGTCAAAAAATATGAGATAAGAGTTTAAATGAACAACGAATGGTACAGAATGGTACATATAATTATGAATGTACGTCATCTTCCATTCGGGCCTCTTCAGATCTTCCTGGAAACGAACAAATAAATTCTGAAATTGTATTCTGGACCCGATTATATCACTGTAATTTTTGATTAAAATTTACGAAAATATACCTAAAATAGTTCTTTATTTTTTGATGTATCATAAATCAACTTATGATTAATTGTTGAGTTCCGTGTAAAAAAAAAATTGTATAAGCAGAACTAATATGTAGGTAACATTATAATGTAAAGTGGTTTTCATTTGTTTTTCATTTCCTTCATTTTATTCACACTTTATTCAAAAAAAACGTTTTTGGAATGACGCCGAACATTAATCGCACACACAAGAAAAATACTAGGTGCCAGCGCTGATCTTAATCATATGATATTCTTACAGATATCTTTGTAAAAAAAAAAACATCCTGACAGGAATAGAGATGGAAGGGTATGATCTGTTTTGTGAGGATAGAAGGGGTAAAAAAGGAGGGGGAGTGCTATTGATGATAGAGAAAGTGTTATGTCCATAGAAAGTAGAGATGCAAGAGGGAAATAGTGCCAGTGATTTTGAGGCAGTATGGTGTGAGATAGAGGTGAATGGAATCAAATACTTGGTGGGATGTTGTTATAGACCTGGTAATGTGGATGGTGGTGGTGATAGTGAATGAAATGTATAATCAAATTAGCCAGGCAAATAAGAAAAGGGTGATCATTATGGGCGATTTTAATTTTGGCAATATAGACTGGAATGATGAGATAGCAACTGGAAGTAAACAAAATGAGTTTCTTGAGTTTTTGAGGGATAACTACCTCAGATAGTATGTAACAGAGGGCACGTGAGGATTGAGGGTCTTGGATTTGGTCATCAATTGGTGAGAGTGACCATGAGGTGGTTGCCAGCAGTGTAAGGATTTCTGTGAGAAAAGGGTATATGTGGAACTACAAGGGGGGAGGGGTGATTATGAAGAGCTCAGGAGACAGCTTGCAGGTGTAGCATGGAATGAGGAGTTAGCTGGAAAAGATATCAATGCAGCTTGGGGGATTTTCAAAAACTATCTAGTAGATGCAATGTCTAAATGTATTCCAAGGGTGAAATGGATGAATAAAGAGATTAAGCAAGTGATACAGAGAAAGAGGGCATTGTGAAGGCAGCATAAGAGAAGTGGAAATAACCAATTCCATGAGGTCTACAAAGACCAGGTAAAGAGGGTGACTTGGTTGGTGAGGGTAACTAAAGAGAGGTATGAACAGCAGTTAGCTAATGAAGCCAAAAAGAATCCTAAGGTATTCTTTTGATATATAGCCAGAAAAAGAATGAATGATTATGGAAGGTTGACATTGATTGGAGGAAATATAAAGACAGCTGTTGCAGAATGTGTGGTGGAGATACTTAATGAGCAGTTCATAATGGTCTTTCAATCTTGTGAATGTGACTTCATGGAGATGAGAACAGTAGATGATGGGGAGTTGAGTAAACTAGATGTTAATAAGGCTGTGGGACTTCATAATATATCACCACGTATTCTGAAGGAATGAGCTAAGGAGCTGACACCTACCTTGACATATTTTTTTAATACGAGTTTTGCACTCGGTCAAGTTCCTAAGGAGTGGAAGGAGGGCAAGATTGTGTCACTTCATAAAGGAGGCGATAGAACTCAAGCATCAAACTATAGGCCTATATGTGTGTCAGTTGTTGGAGAAGCTTGTGAGAACTAGGATCCAGAGTTGGGTTAACAACAATGGTATTATCTTTGATGGACAGCATGGATTTGCTAAAGAGAGGTCATGTTTTAGTAATCTACTTACTTATTACAATAAAGTGACTGCTTCCTTGGATAGAGGAGAAGGATACACAGTAATATACTTAGATTTCGCAAAGGTTTTTGATAGAGTACCTCATGATAAACTGATAGTCAAACTAGAGCAGATGATGGTTGGATATTAGGTTAGTGCATTGGATTGGAGACTGGCTATCTGATAGGTATCAACAAGTTGTTTATGGGGGAGCAATATGCACGTAAAGGAAAGTCACTAGTGGAGTGCCTCAGGGGTCTGTTTTAGGGCCATTACTGTTTAACTTGTATATTAATGATATTGAAGATTTGGATGGAGATATTCAGTTATTTGCAGATGATGCAAAGTTTGGACGAACCATGAAGAGTAGTGAAGATGTTGTGGCCTTACAAGAAGACTTGGATAAATTGAGTGATTGGGCATGGAAATGGGGATGTGAGTTCAATGTTGCAAAATGTAAGGTTAAATTTGGAAAACAAAGATGAGATGTGGAATTTATGCTTGGTGAGGATATATTGTTGGAAGTGGAGGAAATAAAAGATCTTGGGGTGACAGTGGATAAAAATCTGAAATTTAGGGGAAACATAGCCAAAATTGTGAAGACAACACAAAGGCTTCTGGGAATGATGCAGAGGACACTGACGTGTAGAAGTAGGGAGATTCTTGTTCCGTTGTATAAGGCTTTGATTAGGCCACACATGGACTATTGTGTCCAGATTTGGTCACCTGGTTTTCAGAAGGACAGTGGTGGCCCATACATAAGCACCGCGACACTACAGCACCCCCAAGGAAAACATGAAAAATTTAAATTTTGTTTGTGTTTTATAAATAATAACAATGCTTACAACATTATATAAATGCAATACAACATGTTAAAGGTTACTGCTTATATTTCAACAATGATTGAATAGTTAATAATAGGAATTGTTCGATTAACGCTTTAGATTACGAAACAAATACACTGCGATCTAATGCAGTGTCAGAATTATCAAATCCGACTAATCGCAGCCGGTCTCGCCGATTATTCGTTTGTGCTTGTGATTGCACTTTACAAGTCATTCCAACACTGCTTGGTTGGGCAGTGTATCATATGCTTCCGTGCATTATTTCTGTGAGATACAAAACTTTTATTATTGGTGCGTGGTGAGGGTGAACTATTATTTGCAAATCTTATTTTATTCTGTTAAAATAACATATATTTATTTATTTATTATAGATACAAGGTTGAATTATGATGAATGTCACTGTTGAAAATATGAAAACAATTATATTTTTTTTCAATTATCGTTAAATGAAACAAATACAGTGTGAGAATTATTGCGTTTGGCAAAATGCAGCCAGTCTCGCTGATAATCGTGCACGCTTGTGATTGCATGTTACAAGGTCATTCCGACACTGCTTGGTTGGGCAGTGTATCGTATACTTCCACGTTATTTTTGTGAGATACAAAACTTTTATTATTGGTGTTTGTTTGTGGTGAGGGTGAAATATTTTTAATAAAATAATTTTTGAATATGTAAATTTATTTATTAATAAATTGGTTACTGATTAGGAAAAAATAATTTTTTAGTTTTTTATTTGCAGCACCTCCACTTAAAATTTTCACCGGCCGCCACTGCAGAAGGATGAAGAGATGTTGGAAAGGGTCCAAAGGTGACTGACTAAGGTAGTTTCTGACCTCTGGAATGTTGAGTATGAGGAAAGATTGAGAAGATGTAATTTGCAGAGTCTGGTGTACAGGAGGAAGAGGGGGGAGATATGATAGAGACCTACAAATTGGTAAGGGGTTGTTATAGGATCAATGCTGGAGATGTTCTACAGAAAATAGTTGAAGATCGGGGAGAACCAGAGGTCATCCCTGGAAACTGTATAAACAGGGTGTGAGTAGGGGACTGAGAGACAGGTTTTTTTCTTGCAGAGTTCTAGATGATTGGAATGCCTTGCCTGAGAGTGTAGTGTCTGCAAGGAGTTTGAATGTGTTCAAGGCACGGTATGATGAGCTGTGTGTGTGATAAAAGCACCTCCCAGATGAGTCTTTAACTGCGTGAGGTCTTGGGGTAATAATAATAATAATTACTGTAAATAAAACCCCTTAACAAATTCAATCTGACCCAGAGATAATATTACCCTCAAATGCATAATTTTGTATATGATCCTGTATAAATTTCTTCAAACTCTTAACAGCTATAGAAAAAATACAAATAAGTCTGTAGTTTGATGTCTCCATTCTACAACGATCCTTATGCAATGGTATTCACTCCTTGGGGATATTTTCATTAACTAGGCTTGCATTACACTATCAGCCAATGAAGCTGTCGGAATCTTAGCATACTCTCCCCCCCCCTCTTAAAACACATAGTGAAATCCCATCTATTTCTGCTGCCTTATGACTTCCACAGTATTTGTCATTCAAAATGCATTCTTCCTCATGCATTTCTAACTTTTCAACCCTCCTCTTATCCTTCTAGAAATAAAACTTGCTTTTCCAGAATAAAACACTTAAATAAAATGATGATCAAACAGTTTCAGTACATCATTTACATTGATCACTTGACTTCCATTTCTATCTAATAGTTATTCCTCTGCAATAATTTCCCATCCTGCTGGCCACATAATGAAAGAAATCTTTAGGATTTTCCTTGAGTCTTAGTGCATCTCTTGTATTCCAATTTTATCTTCCTTATTGTATTAGTCACTTTCCTGGCTTAAGTGTTGTATTTCTCATGCAACTGCTCCCCACTTTTCTCTTTATAATTTTTTATAACCTCTTTTTGTCACCTGCAGTTGTTATTATTATTTTTATGTGACACCTTCAGGGAGTCCAAAGACTCATTGAGAGAGGGCACTCACTATACAGATCTTTGTCTTCACCACTCAATCCATCTACTACAACAAACCAAAACTACACTAATGCCATCTACCGCTCACCACAAGCACTAGTATTACAGAAAATCACAACATCCATGTCCAAGGCAGGATTCGAACCCGCATCCCCTTGGCTGGAAAGCAGATATACTTACCACTCGGCCAACCAGGCCGGCAGTTCCTGTTTGATTTCGTTAGTCATCCACTCCACACTAAATTGTATCTTTTCATTTGAACGCAATTTACTGTTGCTTCTGATAAGTATTTCTTAAATAGTTCTCATGCACTGTTGATATCCCAACTTTTAATTCTTCTGCCCATGGAATTGCCTCAGGCTGATTTCTGAGACTGTTATAATCACATATCTTATAATTCTAAATAAATTCTTTTTTCCTTGATATTTTTGCATGTCAATTTATTCTCTAAGTTAAAACTACATTGTTTGGAAAGAAGCCCATGGACACCATAGTGTGAGGAAAAACAGCCATGGCACCCACGTTAATAAGATGTGGTATGACCTCTTTTTTGCTGTGATGACTTCAGCAGTCCCACGAGGCATACTTTCCACAAGCATACAATAGTGATCAATGGGAAATTTGGACCATTCTTCCTATAGGCATTTAATGAGGTAGACTAATTGTGTGGCAGACATCCCTTGACCTCACCCAACATTACAGTTCATCCCACAGGTGTTCAATAGGGTTGAGATCAGGGCTCTGTGGAGGCCAGTCAGGTGTTGTGATGTTCATGTTCACAAACCATGCAGTTACTGCAGCTGCAGTCTTATGACATGGTACACTGTTTCACTGAAACAGACAGTGGTCTCCATAGAAATGCCACAAAGTAGGAAGCATTGCATTGTCCAGAAGTTCAGATACTTTTCTGAGTTCGGTATTTGTGGCACCATAAACAGAGGTCTGAGGCCAAACCAGGAAAAACACAACCATACCATCACACCTCCAAATTTCATGGTCGGGGTTATGCACCCTGGTAAGAGCTGTTCACTGGGCATCTGCCACACCCATATCTGTCCATCTGCTTGGTAGAGGGTGTAGCATGATTTGTTGCTCCATAACACAGCTTTCCAAGCTTCCACATCTCACTGTGTATGCTCTTTGCACCTCTGAAGACGATTCAGCATGTTTTTTCAGGTTATGTGGGGTAATTGAATATTGATGTTCCACCATGGAAACCCATATTTTGAGCCTTGGTTCTGAATGTTTTAGTGCAGATTTATGTTCCAGTCTATGCCCAGAAGGCTATATTCAACGTGTAAGCAGACAAATGTCAATTTTTACATAGTATCCTTCAAAGCACCCTATTGTCACTTTTGGTGAGTGTGGTGGGTCATCAACTTCAGATAGCACTTGCAGTTGACTCCCTGTGCTTCCATCTCAGTATGGTATCCCTGATCATTGACCAGGAATACTCTATTTGCTGAACGAATAAGCCTGCGACATTGCATCTTATTACAATGCTTCTTTCAAACTCCATCAATTCCCATGTTGCAGCTATTTCACTGAGATACAGTTGCACTGACCTGGGAGCATCATATTCCTCCATTTTATACTGGCTACAAACATGCGACTCATTACATGGCATGATGCACCTTGCCCATGGGGGGGGATGTCCGCTGACTTCTTTCCAAGCAATGTAAATGGTTCTCCCTCCCCTCTCACCATCTGGGTACAAGGATGATGATACAATCTGATCCTCTGATGCTATGACAAAATCCAGAAGACTTGATGTTTGTGTTTTCTGTACTACATATTGCTTAAAGCATCTGCCCATCAGGAGTTTTAGAAATTCTAAGAGTTCCCTTACTGCTATCAGAACTGCTACATCTCTAGTAACACTGTTGAGTTAAAATCCATTTCCTACTTCATATTCACCTTCTCGCTCTCATTCACATTACTGGTACTCTTTGTCAGCACTTGATCTTTTGAAATGCACTACCACTGCTATTAAGACATGGAGTGTTGACATCAGTTATCTGGTGCTGCCCATTGTCTACATTTCATACAGACATGCACTCCTGCTACATTTGCAATTGATGGAATGCATACGTGCCACCAGCACTGCATAATACAAAATTATTATTATTATTACGTGACACTTCCAAGGAGTCCAAAGACTCATTGAGGGAGGGCACCTACTCTACAGCCCTCCGTCTGCACCACTTAATCCATCAAATACAGGGAACTGCAACTACCATCATCTACACCAACCATCTACTGTCCACCATCACTAGTATTGCATGTTTTCTCAATGCCTGTTTGTCTCCTGTATGTAGGATGAAAAACCAGAGTTTCTGGTAGAAAAAATCCAGCTACCTCTGTATGAAATCAGCTAACTCACCTTCAATTGAAAAAATCCATATAAAGCTTGTATGACATTTGTGAAAAATGGAATCTTTAAATGGTTGTGGACTTGGCAATGTGTTAGTAAATGGAGATATGGCAACTTCCATAACCGAAACAAAACAAAATTTTTTGCTGCCAGTTAGAGAGAATGACTATGTAGTTTTGACTTGGAAGATGAATAGACATACAGGAATAGCAAAGATTGTGAATGGATTTCAGGGGGATATTCAGTTGTTTGCAGATTATGTAAATTTGTAAAGGGTTATTTATTAGTAATAGTGCAGATGTGGTTGCCCTTCAAGAGGATTTGAATAAACTGGACAGATAACAAATGAATGAATGGGGATGTCAAATTAATTTGGCTAAATGCAAAATCTTGAAGTTTGAGATACATCAATGAGAGGCTGCATACTTTGTTTGAGGAACTGTACTGAAGGAAGTGGGAGAGGCAAGTGATCTTGAAGTTATGATTGATAGAAACCTGAAATTCAGGGAACATATTACAAAGGATAATAAATTTAGTTTAATCCTTTATCCAAGTGTGAGCAAACAAAGTTTGCGCCTGAAAGTATCTTCAGGACTGGGTTAAGGTGGTACACACCAGGGCAACTCGTTGCAAAGGTGGAGCAAGCTACCAACACTCCTATCCTAGTATCTCCTATAATGCAAAACACATCTCCTTGCGGATATGTCTATTGTTATGCATTAAGGGAAGGGCCACTACCCAGACCGGTTTCGACCTTTATTGAGGTCTCTTCAGTGGGAGCCAGGCCCAAGTCGAGATATCAGGCAGAAACATTAGCAGGTCATCTCCACCTATAGGAATTGCCAATTGGTGTGCCACCCTTTTTTAATAAGTTACTCTGGATTTAGAGAAAGATGTTGAAAGTTTATTTTCCACTTGGTTAGAGTATAATAAATTTAGTTTAATCCTTTATCCAAGTGTGAGCAAACAAAGTTTGCGCCTGAAAGTATCTTCAGGACTGGGTTAAGGTGGTACACACCAGGGCAACTCGTTGCAAAGGTGGAGCAAGCTACCAACACTCCTATCCTAGTATCTCCTATAATGCAAAACACATCTCCTTGCGGATATGTCTATTGTTATGCATTAAGGGAAGGGCCACTACCCAGACCGGTTTCGACCTTTATTGAGGTCTCTTCAGTGGGAGCCAGGCCCAAGTCGAGATATCAGGCAGAAACATTAGCAGGTCATCTCCACCTATAGGAATTGCCAATTGGTGTGCCACCCTTTTTTAATAAGTTACTCTGGATTTAGAGAAAGATGTTGAAAGTTTATTTTCCACTTGGTTAGAGTATAATAAATTTAGTTTAATCCTTTATCCAAGTGTGAGCAAACAAAGTTTGCGCCTGAAAGTATCTTCAGGACTGGGTTAAGGTGGTACACACCAGGGCAACTCGTTGCAAAGGTGGAGCAAGCTACCAACACTCCTATCCTAGTATCTCCTATAATGCAAAACACATCTCCTTGCGGATATGTCTATTGTTATGCATGGGTAGTGGCCCTTCCCTTAATGCACACACCAATTGGCAATTCCTATAGGTGGAGATGACCTGCTAATGTTTCTGCCTGATATCTCGACTTGGGCCTGGCTCCCACTGAAGAGACCTCAATAAAGGTCGAAACCGGTCTGGGTAGTGGCCCTTCCCTTAATGCATAACAATAGACATATCCGCAAGGAGATGTGTTTTGCATTATAGGAGATACTAGGATAGGAGTGTTGGTAGCTTGCTCCACCTTTGCAACGAGTTGCCCTGGTGTGTACCACCTTAACCCAGTCCTGAAGATACTTTCAGGCGCAAACTTTGTTTGCTCACACTTGGATAAAGGATTAAACTAAATTTATTATACTCTAACCAAGTGGAAAATAAACTTTCAACATCTTTCTCTAAATCCAGAGTAACTTATTAAAAAAGGGTGGCACACCAATTGGCAATTCCTATAGGTGGAGATGACCTGCTAATGTTTCTGCCTGATATCTCGACTTGGGCCTGGCTCCCACTGAAGAGACCTCAATAAAGGTCGAAACCGGTCTGGGTAGTGGCCCTTCCCTTAATGCATAACAATAGACATATCCGCAAGGAGATGTGTTTTGCATTATAGGAGATACTAGGATAGGAGTGTTGGTAGCTTGCTCCACCTTTGCAACGAGTTGCCCTGGTGTGTACCACCTTAACCCAGTCCTGAAGATACTTTCAGGCGCAAACTTTGTTTGCTCACACTTGGATAAAGGATTAAACTAAATTTATTATACTCTAACCAAGTGGAAAATAAACTTTCAACAACTTTCAATATTACAAAGGAGATGAAGATAATAACCCAGAGGATTGTGCAATACTGAGAAGGATGCTGAATAACAGTTGCCATTCCATTGTATCAAGCCTTGATTAGACCACACATGGACTATGGTGCTTACATTTGGTTTCCAGGATTTGAAGGGGATAAATGTATACCTCTGACCACCTCTATCAGGCAATGTTGAATACATTGCCCGATAGAGGTGGTCAGAGCACGAACTGTAATGAGTTTAAGGAGTTATATAATAGACTGTGTTTTCTAGGATGGGCCTCCCATGAGTCTTCTGACTCCATAGGGGTCTTGAATCACAATAATTATTATTATTTTATTATAATTTTTGAATTCTTATTAATCCTCACAAAAATAGGTTGTAGAAAACTGCATGACGAATTTCAGCTCTTCTTCAGATAATTCGGGAAATTCCCTTCTCACTGAAGGCGAGATCCAGAATCAAGCCAAAGCAAGATCATGGAATTGCATTTTAAGCCCACTGTCACTTAAAAGCTCAATTAACTGTTCTTTTTTCGCTTATAGTCACGGGAATGACGAAAGATCATTCTCGTGACTATAAGCCTGAAATAGATCTCGAAACCACAAAAATTTCTTATAAACGTTATTCGAAAAATATGTTTGAAAATTCTGTTTCAGAGTTTTGAAGGGTTACAAACCCTTTCCAGAAACTCAGAATGAATAAAAAGATAATTTTCCACTAAAAAGGATTCCAATGTTGGAAACAGTGCAAATTATCTGTATTTTAGATAACTAATGCATAACACCAGTTTTTTTTTTTTCCTCGAATGCTTTTATTTTGTTGTAGGCATCAGGAACAGTTAAAGAATTTCCCTGAAGGGAGAGATTTAGTTCATTTCATTTTGAAAAAAAATGTCTGAAAGATAGGATAGTGTTGATAGCAATGCTTTGTCAACAAGGAGTGATGCAAACGTAGAATTACGTTCATTTATAAAAAAAAACAATAAAACATTGTGCCTTAATTGAAATAACCTTGTTAGTACTTTGCCTCTGGAAGGCCAGCAAATTTCAGAATGAAGCAAAAGTTGTATATATTCACTGCCTATTTCATCGTAGAGTACTGAAAATAACCCGTTATTTAATGGTTGAGCCTTAATAAAATTAACTGCCTTCACAGCGTTGTATAGCACAGTTTTAAATTCTGGTGGTATTCCTTTGGAGGCCAACCTTTCCCTATGTCATACATTGTTTCATAAACAATATACCTAATTCATATCTGGAACCACTTCCTTGACCATAGAAACAACTCCCAACTATGCCTGCCTGCCTGTAAGGGCGTGAGCTCCATCTGAACAAAAGCACATGCATTTTTCCCACTGGATCCCTTTGTGTATTATGTAATTACTGAGAGTGTGAAATATTTCTTCTCCAGTTGTTTGGGATGACAAAGTTCTACAAAACAGAATATCATCATGCATGTTGTTATCATGCGCATATCTTATGTCACACATTAACTACGCATCATCTGTAACATCAGTAGTCTCGTCTATTTGTAACGCATAATAAGGGCTCTTCTTAACTCTTTCGATTAACTCAGATTCTACGTCACCTGCCATATCATTAATTCTGCGACCTACACTGTCATTGAAAGAGGAGTCAAATCAAAATCTTTTAGTAACTTGTTGCCACGCATCTTTTATAACTGGAAGTAGTAAATTTTCCCTGATAGAATGAGGTTTCCCTATTTTCGCTAAGTGCAAACTTAAGAGATAGGATGCTTCCAGCGCCTTGCTATTAATCAAACCCATGGCCAAAACTACATCTTTCCCGTGATTTAATGTCCCAAAGCATCGTTGAAATTGGCTTTTTTTTTTTCTCAATTTGCTTATTTTTCACATCACAATGTTTAGTTTCTAAATGTCAGAGTTTCACAGGTTTCAGGCACTCGTTCGACAACACTTCATAACACATTGAGGTTTCTGTTCGCTTTCATCTTCACACCAAGTAAACCTGAATTCCAAATATGAACTGTTATATTTCCTGCTGTATTTTTTCTTTGAACTGCTTGTTTCTTCTACTTTAATAGTATCAGATTTACTCGCCGTTAAAATAGGTGTATCACAATTAGGCTAGCATCACCTGTTTCATTTGCTCTTCTTTTCAAAGTCCTAGTTCTAAGCCTCTTTTCCATTATTAAAAAATGTTTCCAAAACTTGTATAAATATATAAATATTGGGGTTAACTCAAGATACACTTTGTCTGAGTATCATTTAGCACTTCTGAAGATATACTGAGCCTCGGTTGAAGGAGGAAAGCCTTCAGTAATAAAAATCAGTAAAAACAAGCAATTGGTTGAAATACGGATAACACATGTTCACTTCAAATCTGACAAAACAGCAAGGGAAGGCAGAAGCAATAAAACTATATTGTTGTTCACTTCACCGATCTTATTATTCGTCATTCTGCCACTACAAATTATTTGTTGTGCCAGAATGGCGAGTAATAAAAGAGTGGTGAAGTGAACAACAATATAGTTTTTTGCTTCCACCTTTGAACATTCTGAAGCTTTTTTTTTTTTTGTCTCCATTTGATTTCAATAATTTTTACTTACTTATTCAATTTTAATTTGGTTGGATAACTAAAAATATATATTTATTTAATTAATTTAAGTCTGCTTGTGGACCACCTGTCCCATTCCTGCGGACCACAGGTTGAGAAACACTGCTATAGCACATAAGTCCTTGACTTATGACAGCCATCCCATTAACACATTCACTGAATACCACTTCACTCTTGCACAAGTTGTATGGAACTTAATAAAGATGTTGAAAAACATATTAAATTTGATATAACATAAAAATTATATGCTCTGCTAATATACACCGAGTTAGCTTTGCATTAGGAACACCCACCTAATAATGCATTGGTCCACCACTCTGTGCACTTACAGCTCACAGAAGCCTAGGAACAGATTCCACAAGGTGTCAAACATCCTCCATTCATAATTCAACCAACGTTCCCTGCAGCAACTCTGTCAGTTCATGCTTATTCTGTGGAGGAGGATCAGCAGTTCTCGCACCTTGCTAGCATGTCCCACACATGTTCAAATGGGTTACATTCAGAGGAGTTTAGGGGCCAAGGCAATGTGGTGAATTTGTTGTCATGTTCCTCCACGTAGTCGTCACTCAGTAGTTGTACAAGCCTGATGACAAGGTGTGTTGTCCTGTTGAAAGATAGCACTGTGATCAAAGTAAACCTCCTGCAGATATGGATAGAGATGATCAGCTAACAGGTCCCCACAGTGTTCACCATTCAGTGTTTATGAGATGATAACCAATGGCCATAGGGCATGTCAGGAGAAAGCTCCCCCAGACCATAACACCAACTGTTCAACTAGGGGATAGGGCTAGAGATGCCGTTTATGCCAAATGCAAACCCGACCATCAGCACGATGCAGCAGGAAATGGGACTCATCACTCCATATGACCTTCTTCCATCTGTTGAAAGTCCAATGCCAACATTTCTTGGCTGCCCATGCGAGGCTTTGTTTGCGATACTTGACTGTCATTATGAGTACCCTTGTCAGTCTCTGGTTGTAGAACTCAAGTAAAGAAGCAAGGTATACTGCATGTGGAAATGCTTGCCTCTAGGATCAACCACACAAAGTGCTGACCAATGTTAGCCCTTTTGCTGGATGTCTGTTAATGATTAATCTTGTCCTGGTACACCCTTGATACAGTAGACAGTAGTATGGAAGCAACCAACAAGTGAGGCTGTTTCTGAAATACTGGCACCTATCCTCCAGGCTTCAAATGTCTGAACATGGTCAAATTGGCTTACATCACCATGTTTCTCCATTAGTGGCAAGCATTTACCGATTACTTACAGAGGATAGGTGTGCCCATTTATAGTAGCCACACATGACATTGATATTATACAGTACTTTGTTATCACACCGAATATGTGAATCAGGAAGGGTGGTGGGATTCTTCATGCAAAGCTAGCTCCATATACATTTTAATGTGTAATTTTCAGAGCGATATGGAACTTTTTCAGAATTATGTATCATAATTTGTTTTAGTGAGCATTATATTTACATTCAGTAACAAAATCTCTATAGAATTCTAATAATAATAATATAGAAATAATATAAAGATAGCAATATAGTTTAATATACCTTTTTGTTTTAAACCATACTATAGAAACTGGTGTTTCTCAGCCAGACAAAACAATGGAATCAGATCAGCTCAGTAGAGCCTTCACTACAGGATTTTTTTTCAGTCAGCTTTTAGGAATTGTAAATATTGCATTAGTTGGTGCTTGGACAGGAAGGTATCTTGGAGGTTTTGCTTGGAAGACAGATCCAAGGAAGCAGTTTAATTATCACCCTTTATTTATGATTGTGGGATTGCTCTTTCTGAATTCAAATGGTAAGCATATTAAACTTAAGCAAAATATTTAATGAATTCTTACAAAAACAAAAGTAATCTTTTGTTTTACCTTTTACCATTACAAGACTTTTAATTTAGTTTAGTTCAAACAGTGCTTAAACATAATTTCCAAATTGTTAACTGATGTTGCAGTCATCACTACTTTTTAGGCAACCCTTGTTGATCTTCAGGTGACACTTGCTGATCACTCTCTGGCAATGAGAAAAATTGAATTCTTTTATTTTCTCTAAGTATCCTCCTTCTCACCTCCCAAGAATGTTAATCTTATCAAAATATCTCCTATATCTGTTCTGTAAAATACTATTGCGATAACTTTACCAACTTATATCATAAGACATATAGCTTGGAAAAGAATTTACTAACTTAAGAGAATGTTAATTCAGTGAATTCTTTTCCAAGCTTACATGTCTACCAACTATGAGGTTGAAGTACATTATAGATATACATATTTAACTACAGTAGTATAAATTGGAGAGAGGAAGCAATAGGGAGCATGTAGCAATAGGGGAATGAAATTTTTAGAATTCTTGAGGGACAAATGTCTTAGGCAACATGAAACAGAGAGAACAAGAGGTTCAAGAGTTTTGGATTTGGTTATAGCATCAGAAGAGTTGATAATAACTGAGTTGACATCTCTCCCACCAGTTGGAGAGAGTGACCATATGGTTTTGACTTGGAAAATGAATAGACATGCAGGAGTATCAAAGAGACGGGAACTTATGTGGAATTATAAGGCAGGTGATTATAATAGTCTTAGACGTCAACTTCGGGAAGTTTCATGGAAGGAGAAATCGAAAGGCTGGGATATCATTAGTGCGTGGGAAATTGTGAAAAAATATTTGTTAGCAGCAATGGTAAGTTGTATACCACGAGTGAAGAAGAGGACACAATTTGGAGTAAAGTGGATGACAAACAATATTAAACAGGAATTGCATGTGAAAAAGAGGCTATGGAAGAGATATAAGGAGACAGGTGAACACAAGATGCATGAAGACACAGGCCAGAAGAGTGACTAGTGTGGTAAGGAAAGCGAAACTGGAATATGAGAGGAGATTGGTCCTAAGATCCAAAGAAAATCCTAGGGAATTTTTTAGCTATGTGGTCAGTAGGAGGAGAAATGACTGTGGAAGAATAATATTGTGGGATAAAAATGGGAATAGAGTGACTGATGCAGAGGACATAGTGGAATTGTTCAATGAACACTTTATTGGAGTATTTCATCCTAGAGGAGTCAATTTTAATGCTAGAGGGATAGGGCTGGTTCGAAGTTTAGAGGTACAGGAGGAGAGTGTGTTTCAGATACTGAGTACACTGGATGTCAGTAAAGCTTTGGGACTGGATGGTATTTCACCACGAGTTTTAAGAGAATGTGCTAGGGAACTGACAGTTCCTTTAATATGGCTTTTCAATGAAAGTCTGGCTGCAGGAAAGGTGCCCAGGGAATGGAAGGAAGGTAAGGTTGCCATTGCATAATGGTGGTAACAGACTGGAAGTGTCTAATTATAGGCCAGTCTGTGTGTCATCAGTAGTTAAGATCTTTGAGAAAGTAGTAAGGGAACGTATACAGCATTGGGCAGATAAGGGTAATGTTATCTGTGAGAGTCAACATGGATTTGTGAAAGGGTGCTCTTGTTTCAGTAATATGCTAGCCTTTTATAATAAAGTTACAAGAACATAGATGAGGGAAAGGCATATACTGCAATTTTCTTAGACTTAGCGAAGGCATTTGACAGGGTGCCATGTGATAAGCTGATATTTAAGTTGCAGCACATGGGTCTGGATGTCAGATTGGTCAACTGGATTCAAGATTGGCTGTCTGATAGGTATCAGAGAGTTGTGTATGGTGGAGCAGTTTCAAGGAGGCAGAGGGTTACAAGTGGGGTCCCACAGGGCTCAGTACTAGGACCTATATTGTTTAACCTTTATATCAGTGACATTGCCAGTGGATTGCAAGGGGATATTCAGTTGTTTGCAGATGATGCGAAGCTGGGAAGGATTATTAGTAATAGTGCAGATGCAGTAGCCCTGAAGAGGATTTAAATAAGCTAGATAGATGGGCAAATGAATGGGGGGTGTCAGTTTAATGCAGCAAAATGTAAGGTCTTGAGGTTTGGGAAACATCGATGGGATGCTGCATACTCTATGGGAGGAGTTATACTGGAGGAAGTAGGGGAGACGAGATCTGGGGTTGATGATTGATAGAAACCTGAAGTTTAGGGGATATATTGCAAAGGTGGTGAAGGTAACACAGAGGATTGCTGCAATTATGAGAACGACACTGACCTGCAGAGATAAGAGGGTTATCATTCCGTTGTATAAGTCTCTGATCAGACCACACTTGGACTATTGTTCTCAGATTTGGTCCCCAGGATTTGAAGGGGATAAATTAACTGTGGAAAAGATACAAAGACAGATGACAAAGATGGTTTCAGGACTGTACAAGGATAGTTATGAGGATCGGCTGAGAGAATGTGGACCGCAGAGTTTGGTAGATAGAAGAAGGAGAGGTGATATGATTGAGACTTTTAAACTGTTGAGAGGTGGTTACAGGGTTGACACTGGGGAGTTCTTTCGCTTGGTTGAACAGCGGGAAGGAGTGATGACAAGAGGCCATCCCTGGAAGTTACGAAAAGAAACTGTGAGCAAGAGGGTAAGGAGTGGTTTCTTTGCATGGAGGGTGGTTGAACCGTGGAATGCATTGCCTGATGGAGTGGTGGGAGTGAGAACGGTCAATGAGTTTAAAGAGTGGTATGATAGAATTTGTGTTTCTTAGGGGGGACCTCCCTTCAATGAGTCTTGACACACTTTATGTTCTTAGGAAGGACCTCCCACGATGAGTCTTTTGACTCTGTGGAGGCCTGAATAATAATAATAATAGTCCAACCTCATAGTTGAAATTCCACACTCTTACACCATCTGCTAATCATTATAATTATTGTTGTATTATGTTGGAAGTTTTTCCACTTGGTTATACTATAAATTAAAGATACCAAGTAGGGCCGTATTCATGGGTGTGCAAACTGTGCGGTGGCACAGGGCCTCCGCAAAGCTCAAAAAAATTGAAAAAAGAAAATCAATTAATTTTTTAAAAATTATTAATAAATTAATATTGTAATTATTAAAAAATATTATTATATAGAAAAATATATGTATATAATTTTACAACCAACTATTTTTGTTATAATAAGCGAAATAAGATCGTAACGGTAGTGTTTGAAACTATTCTAAGATATATAACAATATCATATGACATAGTGGTAAATAGGGAAAAGTGCATTTTAAAACAGGTGTTTTTAGTAATTGTAAGGAGTTTATTTTAGTTTATGATTTTATGAACTAGTAAGTATATACACGTACTGTCATGGCAATTTTTTTATATGACATTACTTGCAAAACATCTTTAAAAATATATTTTGTAAACTGGCTTTAGGTTATCCGACATCAGAATTTTTCTTCAATAGCAGGTTTCAATCTATATTAGATTTATTTATTTTCTAATATTATCTATTTTAGATATATTTTATTTATCAGTTAAGGAATTTTGTTTTAATTTATTAACTTATTTTATAATTAAATCTATCGTATTTAATTCTAGAGTATGACTAGTCATGAGCAAGATTATTATGGAAGAAAATGCCCAAGTGGGCATAAAAAACTAAAGAGAAAACAAGAAAAAGAAGCGGCTGAGGAACATCAAAGAAATTCACTGTTTAAATTTATGAAGTTGAATTCATATTTTTGTTCAGATATATCAGTTGATAACGGGAATTCTGAAATAACTACAAACAGTTCTTCGGCTTCAATATTAATTAATAATGAGAGTTCTGAAATACTCAAAGGAAGTGGAGAACATGATGCGTTTGGTCAAACAATGAGTATTGAAGATCCTAAAACTGAGACATTAGAGGAAGGTGAACTGTTTACTATTGATGATCCAGCAACATGGCCCAAAACTTTGAACAATGTAACACTAACACAAATTGTACAACGTGGTCCATCGTCTCCTCTGACTGAAAATGATTTTCCAAAAGATGACAACAAGAGGTGTTTTTCCACAGCTCACTATGTTAGGACAATTGCAAATGGAGAGAAGCAAAACAAAAGATGGCTTGTATATTCAAACTCTTCCAACTCTATTTTTTTGTTTTTGTTGCAAATTATTTTCATTTGATGATAATTTTTTATCTAATAATGGCTTTTCTGACTGGTGACATGTAAGTGAAAGATTAAAGTCGCCCGAACGAAATCCAGTGCACATGAAATGCATGTATTCATGGACATAAATGGAATGTAATTTACAAAATCACGATACAATTGATCAGGCAAATCAAAATGTCATAAAATTTGAAGCAGAATGGTTAAATGTTTTAAGATGAATAGTAGCAGCAATTCTTTATTTATCCGAACATAATTTAGCTTTTAGAGGTAATTTTGATGCTTTGTACACAGCCCATAATGGTAATTTTTTTGGAATCATAGAATTAATTGCAGAATTTGATCCACTTTTAAAAGATCATTTAATGTGATGTTTGGGGAAAAAAATTATAGGTAAGAAACAAAATTCGTATCTATCATCCATTGTGCAAAATGAATTATTTGTTGATATGGGAACCAAAATTCAACAAAATATTGTAAATATGATACGACAGGCAAAGTACTATTCAATAATTCTCGATTGTACTCCTGATGTTAGTCAGCAGGAGCAAATTTCAGTAATTTTTAGATTTTTACATATATTTGAAGCAGATATTGAAATTCGTGAACACTTTTTGACGTTTTTTACCAAGTAATGGCACTACTGGTAAAGGTATATATGAAAATATAAAATCACTTTTTAATGAATTAAATCTTAAATTGTCAGATTTTAGAGGGCAGGGGTATGATAACAGAGAGAATATGAAAGGAGTATATGAGGGAGTCCGTGCTTACATTTTAAATGAAAACGAAAAGGCATTTTATACCCATTGCGCCTGTTATAATTTAAATTTGATTTTAGGGGATGTTGCAAAATCATTAATTATAGTAATAAATTTTTTTAATGTTATACAAAAAATATGTACATTATTTGCTTCCTCAACTTCATGTTGAGACATATTAAAGAAATTTGTTAAACAATTAACTCCAAAACCGGTATGTGATACAAGATGGGAATGTAGAATAGAATCAGTTAGAGCTGTACGTTTTCAAATTCCAGAATTTTTAAATGCACTAAAAGAATTATTTAAAACTGCATCAGATAATACTATTAAAGTAGAAGTGGTTTCAATATATGAACAAATAGATTCATTTGAGTTTATACTAAGCCTTGTAATTTGGTATGAGCTTTTTTCAAAAGTTAATTTAGTAAGTAAAGTATTACAAAATGCAAAAATTCCCATAGATGCAGCAACTAAGCATATTAAAGAGTTAGTGCAGTACTTTGAAGAGTAGAGAATATCAGGATTTGATAGCTGTTTTGAGTTTGCTAAAGAACTGTCAAATCTATTAGAAATTAAATTTAAAGAAAGTTGAGTACATCGAAGAAAAGTGTTTTTTCATTATGAAATGCCTGATGAATCACACATAGGTGATAACAAAGATAATTTTAGGATAAATTTCTTTTTTGTAATTTTAGATACTGCTCTACAATCTGACAAACAAAGATTTGAATTGTATGAAATTCACAAAAAATCATTTGGATTTCTTTGATATGAAATTAATAATTAAAATGACAGAAAATGAATTAAAATTTTGCTGCAAACAGCTGTATCAAAAATTAAATACAGATATTGATGAATCTGAATTTTACAATGATTAATTATTTTAGAAATATTGTTCCAGAAGATACACCCATTAATATTTTAAAATTCATAATTGCAAATAATTTGTCGGATATTTATCCAAATATTACTACGACATTTAAAATATTATTAACCAATTCAGTTATGGTCGCATCAGCAGAAAAGTCATTTTACAAATTAAAATTAATAAAAACCTATTTGCGATCTTCTGTGTCTCAAGAACGTTTGTCGTCCCTAGCAATAATATCTATAGAGCATGAAATTGCAAAAAATTTGAATTTTGATAGCATTATAAATGATTTTATTGATAAGCGCATTAGGTTAAATAAAACTTAATATATTAAGATTTCTTTTAAATCTTATAAGTTGTTATACATATATTTCATTCTTTATGGTAAAAATGGATATTTTTTCATATTTTTATATTATTATTTATATTATTAAATAAATCATTGTTCTGGCATATATATATGTGATAAGGTGTACTTACATAATAAAATAATATATATGTACATACAAACACATATATTTTTTAACTATTTTTTCCCTTTACTTAAATTGATGCTAAAGAGCATGCTTGTTTATTTATGTGCATAAATATTTTTCATATTTGATTTAATTAATTAATTAACAAGATATTCTTCCATTTAAAATTTCCATAAATTTTACTAACTTTCAGGGGCCCCGCTTTTCCATTTCGCACAGGACCCCGCAAAATGTAGAAACGGGCCTGATACCAAGAAATTATATACTTGGTTTAATCCTTTATCCAAGTGTAAGCAAATAAAGTTTGCACCTGAAGTATTTTCAGGACTGGGGCAATAGAAGCTAATGACTTCACTTCACTTGCCTTAGTATCCTGTAATGCAAAGCACATATCCTTGTGGACAAGTATAATGCTAGGGATTATGGGAAGGGTCACTACCTAGACTGGTTTAGACCTTTATAGAGTTCTCATCAGTAGGAGCCAGACCCAGAGGTGATACTAAGGTCGAAGTAATGCGGAAGACATATTTTTCATATACGAGTAGCTCTGCATTTTCTCTTTACTATTTCCTTGTCATCCAAACTATCATCAAAAAAATTTTAGTTCCATTACAAATATGAGCCGTATACCTGTGCATACACAAATAATTCATTTCCTGGTGCATATTGACATTGGTTTGGTTTTAGGTAGAACTATTCAATATGCATGACAAATAAAAGTAGTTATAAATATGATAGAAAAATGATTTCCTTATTGTCCCAAAATCATTGGAATAAATGAAACATGGTTGAATGAAGATGGTATCGTAACGGGAATAGAAATGGAAGGATACAGTATTTTTCGTGAGGATAGAAAGGGCAAGAAGGGAGGGTAGGGGGTAGTGCTGCTGATGATAGCAGAGGAATTAAGTCCACATAAGGTAGACATGAAAGTGGGAAATAGTGGCAATGTTATGAAGCAGTGTGGTGTAATGTGGAGGTTGAGAGGAAGACGTATTTAGTTGGATGTTGCTATAGGCCTGGTAATGTGAAAGGTGGTCATGAATAAATGTATAAACAACTTGGATTAGTGAACAAAGGAAGGATAATTATTATTGGCGGTATAGATTGAAATTAAGAGATAGCATTTGGGAATAAGGAAAATGAATTTCTCGAGTTCTTGAGAGACAACTATCTCAGGCAGCATGTAAGGGAGGGCATACAATGATGGAGAGTTCTAGATCTGATCATTTCATCAGAGGATGTAATTGTGAGAGGCGTTTTGCACTTTCCTCCAGTTGGTGAGAGTAATCATGAAGTGATCGCCTGTGTGGTGGCTAGTCATATGCAGACTTTTGTGAGGAAAGGATATGTGTGGTGATTATGACAAGCTTAGAAGATGGCTTGGAGCTATAACATGAAACAAGGAGTTGAGCAGTAAGGAAATAAATGCTGTATGGGAACTGACGAAGAAATACATAACAACATCAATGTGCGAATGTATTCTGAACAATAGGCTGAATAAGGTAGGTGTAAAATGGATTAATGTGATGCTTAAGCATGAAATCTGGAAAAAGGAAGTACTTTGGAGGAAGTACAAGATGAATAATGGTTATAAAGAACAAGCAAGGAAAGTAAGGAAAATAAAAGTAGAGTATGAGCAGAAATTGGAAAATCAGGCAAAGAAAAAACCTAGAGTTCTTTAGATACCTGCAACTTGTCTGTGACAAGTCAGTTAGAATGATCATGGTAAGATGATGTTAATGGATGAAAGTGGTAGAATGGTAACTGTTGCAGAAGACACTGTTGAGGTATTCAGTAATAAATTTTAAGGATGTTTCATTTTGATCAGGGTGGAATCATGAGGAACTTAAGTGTATAGGACACTGGAGATGATGGCTTAATTGTGAGTGAGCAGGAGGTATTTGAGGAAATAAATAAACTTGATGTCAATAAGGTGATAGGATTTGATGACCTATCACTACTCATCTTAAGGGAATGTTCCAGGAAATTGGCAGTAGCATTAGCATGCCTGTTTAATAAAAGTATTGCAACAGCACAGGTTCCATGGGAGTGGAGGATAAAATTTTTCCACTGCCAGCCTGGTTGGCCGAATGGTTAGCATATCTGCCCTCCAGCCAAAAGGCTGCAGGTTCGAATCCCACCATGGGCATGGATGTTTATGATTGTCTGTGAAGTACTAGTGGTTTTAGTCAGCGGTAGATGGCATTGGTGTTAGATGATGAAGGTTGGTGGAGTAGTGAGACAAAGAGTTGTAGAGTAGATGCCCTTCCTCGATGAGTCTTTGGACGCACTGGAGGTGTGATGTAATAATAATAATAATAATAAAGGTAGTGATAAGGCTGTAGCTTCAAATTATAGGCCAGTTTGTATATCTGGAGTTATGGTGACGGTACTGGAGAGATTGGTGACAGGTAGCATACAGAAATTGGTTAATAACAGCAGTATTCTCTGTGGTTATCAGCATGGATTTGTTAAAGGGAGATCATGTTTCACTACCTTACTTATGTACTATAAGAAAGTGACAAATACCTTGGGCAGGGAAGATGCATATACAGCGGTGTGTACTTGGGTTTTGCAAAAGCTCTTGATAGACTGTCACATGACAAGCTGTTAAATAAATTGAAACAGATGGGATTGGATAACAGGCTTCTGAGTTGGATCAGTGACTGGTTGTCAGATAGGTATCAGAAAGTTGTGTATGGGGTTGCGGTATCCTGAAACAGAAAGGTCTCTAGTGGTGTACCTCAGGGGTCAGTTTTGGGACCATTGTTCAATTTGTATGTTAATGATATTAGAATGGGTTTAACTAGTGACATTCAGCTGTTTGCAGATGATGCAAAATTGGAGAGAACAATGCTTGTAAGGCCATAACATCAAGTGGATGTTATGGCCTTACAAGCAGGCTTGAATAGATTGCATGGATGGGCAGGTAAGTGGAATATCAGGTAAGTGGAACTCTCAGTTCAATGTTGCAAAGTGTAAGGTTTTGAGATTTGGTAGGCAATGATGGGATGCAAAGTATACAATTGGTGAGGAAACTTTAAAGGAATTGGCCTTGTCCACCATCACTCCTAGAAGAGAAAGATCTAGGAGTGATGGTGGACAAGGACATGAAATTCAGTGGCCACGTTGCACAAGTTGTGAAGACGTCACATCAGATAATGACAATGATGTGGAGAACCCTGACTTGCAGAAATAGAGAGGTTATGATGCCATCGTATAATGCCTTGATCAAGCCTCATGGATTATTGTGCACAGATTTGGTCACCGGGTTTTCATGGTGATTAGGATATGTTGGAATGAGTCCAGAGAAGATTCATGAAGGTGGTCAGTGATCTTTGGAATGTGGAGTACAAGGTCAGATTGAGAAAATGTAAGTTGCAAAGCCTCATGAATAAGAGGAAGGGGGGGGATATGATTGAGACATATAAGCTAGTTAGAGGGTTATCAGGTTGAAATGGAAGAGATTTTTTCATAGATGGGGGGGGGTAGAACCAGAGATGATCGCTGGGAACTGTATAAGGAGGGTGTGAGCAGAGGAGTGAGGAGTAGGTTCTTTGCATGGATAGTGGTTGGTGAGTAGAATGCATCGCCTGAGTATGTTGTGAATGTAGACACATTGAATCAGTTTAAAGCATGGTTGGATGAGCATTGTGTGCATTAGTGGGTACTTCCTATGATGAGTGTCTGACTCCATGGAGGTCAGATGATAATAATAATAATACTCAACATTTTGACCTCTATATCAAGATCATCATCAGGGAAACATACATATGAACAAGACACAGGCTATATATACATGGTCTGATAGGCCTGTTTTTATTAAAAAAAGAAATAGCTCATACTCCACAAAAAATCAGTTCACAAGATCCTCTGCAATAATGCCATCAAAGGTAAAAATTATTACAAAAATGCCATTGCCATATCATACATTAGGGAATATCAGTAAAAATAGATAGAACACTCATAAATACAATATTAAGGCAACTTTCAAATTTCTTGTAAAATTAAAAAGTATTCTCAGCTCATCCAAAGATTCCCTTCCTTACCTTGCCCACCTTGGGGGGGGGGATTACAAAAGCCAGTGCACCTGCAACTTTTCCTACATAGGTGGGAAATAGGACACATAATTCCACCAAGAAAAGATGAACAGAAACACCACATTAAAAACCTGTCAGACCATGCACTCCAAACATGCCACAGAATTAACTGGAAAGGAAACATCTGTGCCAAAACCTGGTTTAAGAGGAAATTTTGATGGATTAGTAATTCTAAGAATTTGGAAGATCCATTACAACAATAAACATCCAGAACATGATGGCAGATACCAGAAAACAGTAAGATAACAGGATTGTAGATGCATTTGAAGTTTCACTGTAATTTTATTTATCAATTTTTTTATCCCTCTCTTTATGTGGTTCTTTATCTCTCTACAGTGGTTCTTAACCTTTTAGTAGTTGCAGCTTCCTAGTTTGCAGCTCTCTTTTAGTAGTTGCAGCTTCCTAGTTTGCAGCTCTCTTTTAGTAGTTGCTAGCTCCCTAGCAACATAATAATAATTAAACTTTTTTTTTTTAATAGTGGTTTTACTTATTGATTATAATGAAAAAAAAAAAGAAAACAGAAATCAACGTTACTTAAATGTATTTTAATGAGGCCCCTGTTGTTGAACATGCTCTACTAATTTGTCTATTTTTGCTTCAATTATGTTACTCAATGCTATTTGCATGCATGAGTGTATTTGGAGTCAATTTCAATGTTTTGTTTTAATATTTACCATTGTGGAAAATCCCTTTTCACACAAATATGTAGAAACAAAAGGCAACAAATTTTGAATAGCAATGATAAAGAGGTGCAGATATGTATCCAAAATTGGACCAAACTTTTTTTCTTCTAAACAGAGATCAGACTTAAATCCTTTGTCAATTCCAGTAATGTATCTTTGTCCATTTGTGATAAATTTGTATTTTTGCAGTTATTATATGGATCTTGAACCCACAATTTTCTACAATCAAGTTCATTATTTGGAAAACATTTATTGACCTTTTCAATTAATCTGGAGGTGATATATAATTAAAGAATTTAGGTGTAGTCTATCAAATTTAAAATTGTAGTCTGAAATCATTTGTGACTAGTTAGAAACATTTCAAAAACATCTGAATATACTCTTTGAACCCATCTATGCAGTTTTATTTTCATTGCCTCTATTTTACCTAGGATAGTAAAAATATTAGACTGTTAGACTTGTAAAGATAAATTTAGCTGATTTAGAATAGAGAAAATATCTGCTAAATATGAAAGTTTTGCAATCCAATTTTTGTCATCGAAATAAATGGCCAGGCTGGATTTTTTATCATTTTAAAATATTTCGACTTCCGTTTTTAATTCTAATAAATGAGCAAGAATTTTTCCTCTCGACAGCTGTCTAGTTTCTGTATGAGCATACAGAAACCAACTTCTTCACAAAGAGCAGAAAACAGTCTTGAATTAAGAATATTTGCTTTTATAAAATTTATAACTTTTACAGCAACTATCATTACTTTGTGTAATTTCAGACTCATTTCTTTCGAAGCTAGTTGTTCTCTGTGTATGAAACAATGAGTAACCATTATATTAAAATTTACAATTTGTTTTATTTGAAAGAGAGAAATATGATGACCTATCATAGCGGCTGCACTATCTGTACAGATTCTGACACAGTTTTGCCACTGTAAGTCATTGGATGTGAAAAATGAATTTATTTTGTTAAATATACTTGTTGTATCACTTTCTAATTCTAAACAAAATATTTCTTCAAATATATCTTCTTCTGTATTATGGTCAATATGTCACACATATCCCAAACAGATACTCTTGTTGGACATGACAGTTGATTCATCTATTTGTAGTGAAAACCACAGAGAATTTTTAATATTTTGATAATAATAAGTACACTAACAGTTAGTATACTTATTAGGTAAAAAAAAAAATATGAATTTGAATTATTCATTTATTTTTTTTCTCACCTGAGGTCAGGCTACTGTAAATGATTAACCAAGCAGTTAGATTTAACATACTTTTGTGTGTTAAATCATTTTTTGTCAGCTAGACAAGACACAAGCTACATAGTGTTATGTAGCTTGTGTCTTGTTCATATGTATGCTTTCCTGATGATGACCTTAATATAGAGGTTGAAACATGTTATTTACTGTGTACAATTTATGTTCAAGCAACAATTACTTTACTCACAATTAAGAAAATAATAATCGATGTTTCAACCTCTATATCAACATGCTCCTATGTTAAGAACACTGAACAAGTAGAGATAACAGTGTGATTATAATTTGTACAAAGCCCTTAAAATACTACACTCAGACTGCTGTGCATAAATTTGGTCACTGAAGTTGTGATTAGGATTGTTGTTTATTTTCTAGACATTGTCTAGAAAGCAAACAACAATCTAGAAAGTAAAAGTCTAGAAAATAAAAGGAGTGATACGAGCAAGACATATCAGTGGTTCATAGAGTAGATGGAGACAGGGATAGAATAAGAGACTATTCCTGATCTTATCTAAGAAGGTAAGGAGGGTGTGAGCATAGAAGTAAGGAGTAGAATTTTTACACGGAGAGTAGATAATGAATGGAATGGATTGCTTGAGAATGTGATGTGTGCAGAAAGAAAGAGTGGATAAGTTTTAAGGCACAGTTTGATGAGCATTATACGTTACAGTGAAGATCTCTCATAATGAGTCCTATATGCCAGCAAAGATTGGTCGATTGGTAGAGCCTCTGCTACTAATGGCTCACTCAAAAAGTTAAGCAAGTTTGAGCATGGTTAGTAGTTGGAAGGGGTTAATCGTTCGATGCTATTGCCACACTCTCCCTCGATATGTCTTTGGACTCCCTGGAGGCATCACATAATAATAATAATAATGGATTATTGTGTGCAGATTTGGTTTCAGGGATTTATGGGAGAAGAAAAGATGGAAGTACAGGAATACCTTGTATAGTGCGGTTAATTGGTTCCAAGAAGAGTCCGCACTATGCAAAACCGGGTTGTTCAAGGTCTATTTATAAAGGTTTTCAATTTAATTTGTTTATTACAAAAATTTAGGATGATAAAAATCTTTAAAAATGAAAAAAAAATGTTATTTTTATTAACTGAATAACAAATAAAATCCTTTTATTCTGATATAAAAGTTGTAGAAAACAAATATTGTTTCAATTTTAACGTACAATAATTTACTTTTTACTAAAGTAGTCTTTTAGTGTTCTTTGAACCATTCTTGTCTTCTTTGTCTCTTCAAATACTAGATCTCTGTAGCATTTGATGGCATTATTGAGACTTTATCTCACTTTGATGCTTCTTTCCAAATTCAGGTTGGCATTTATGAGAAAGTCGGAAGCTTCGTCGATTTTTCTCACAAAAGTTGAGAGGTCAGCAAAGGAAAATTCTTCAACCATGACATCAGTGGGGTCATCTTCGTCTTCTTCTGCTTCATAGGCTCATTGTTGTTCCAACTCAAAGGGTTTCATCATCCAGATCATTTGAATGAGAATCAATACATTCGTTCACATTGTTACAATCAAAACTTGTAAAACCAAGATCTTCGCCCATCTGCACAATTTCTGTTGAGATTTCTGTGTTACAAAAGCAACAAAGTCCTTTGAACAATGTGGCAAGATATTATGCGATACGGCTCTCATGTTGCTTTGAGTCACCTCTTGCCAAGATTCATAAATATTTTAAATGGCATCTTTTATGTTAAATTTCTTCCAAAATTCACTCAAAGTCCAAGAATCTTCTTCTTCTGCAGCTTTAATAGCTTGAGCAAAAGTTCGTCTTAAATAGTAAGCCTTGAAAATGGAGATAACACCTTGATCCGTCGGCTGCAGAATTGATGTTGTGTTTGGAGGGAAAAAATTAATCTTGACATTTTCATCTAAGTCAGTCAGTAGAGTTGGATGGCCTGGCGCATTGTCTAATAAAAGAAAATTTTTAAAAGGAATTCTTTTTACAATAGCTTTTAAGTTCATGGCAAAAACAAGTTTTAAAGCAGGCTTCGAAAATTGAACGAGTCATCACCCATGCTTTTTTTATTCGAATGCCAATGAACAGGTAAATTGTTATTTGCAAAGCCCTTAAGAGCTCTTGGGTTTTCCACTCTGTACACTAGCAGCGGCTTCAATTTTAAATCACCTGATGCATTACCTCCTAGTAAAAGTGTCAATCGGTCTTTTGACACTTTATACCCAGCTTGTGTTTTTTCCTTCTCTGCTAGAAATGTGCGCGATGGCATTCTTTTCCAGAACAAGCCAGTCTCGTCAGCATTAAAAATTTGATCATCTGTGTAGCCTTCCTTCTCAATAAGCTCCTTCAATTCATTGGGAAATAATTCTGCAGTTTTAGTGTCAGCACTTGCGCTTTCACCTTGGATTCTTACGTTATGGAGTCCCATACGCTTTTTGAAACTGTAGAACCACTCGCAACTTGCTATAAAAGTTTAACTGGTTGTACCTCCTTCATGTTTGCTTTCATTTTCTTTTATTTTTTCATATAGACGTTGCTTTTGCCTGGATTATCATTTGACTCAAAGGAATCTTTTTCAGATTACAATCTTCAATCCAGATCATTAGAAGGCATTCCATATTTTCCATTGTAGAAGATCGATTTCTTGTGATCACTTTTGACATATAAGAAGCGGTGTTCATTCCATGTTGTTTAATCTTTTCTTTGCTCTGAATAATTGTTTGTACAGATGACTCATTCACTGAATTCTCACATGCTATTTTAGCAAACGAAGCGCCATTCTCGTGACATTTTATAATTTCAAGTTTCTTCTCTAATGTCGACCATTTGCGTTTTTTTGTTACTCCAACAGTGTCTTGTTTGTTTCGTCTCTTTTCACTCATAGTTAATTAATAAAAAAATATTAAATACTAATATTAACGTAAATAATAAAATGCTGTGGGGAAAGAACATCTCTACGTGAGAGCCAATCGAATAACTACTGCATAAACGTGGCTCTCGACTGTCACTTTAGGTGCCCAGGAGTCGCCAGTCAGTGTTGACAATGTTAGTGTATGTAATAATAAAAACCGCATTAGACCAAAACCCGCGTTGTTCAAAGCCGTACTATACAAGGTATTCCTGTATTTGTATTAAGATAGGACTTTTTTGTGTATAGATCTTTATTAATAATGGTTTTTAAGTTTGCACTATTGAATTTTGCTGGTTTTTTGTATAATTGATGTGGCTTTTATTTTTTTGTTACAAATTTGTCTGTCTTATGACTAACTGTATTTGTATCCATCATGGTGGCCACCAGATCTAACACATTATTGCCCATTTAAAGACTACATTACATAGCATAGTACAGCTGAGCATTTTTAACAATGTGGCAAGTGAGAAACGAGAATGTGTATGTGTACAATAAATGTAGGTGGTGGGAAGTGCTGAGTGACATAAGTGCTTTGATCTCAGGATTCAGCAACAGAGACGGTGCTTTGGAAATGGGTGGTACCAACTTCTGGATACCAGTAGTGTGTGTTAAGAGAATGATGAAACCCTGAAAGATTGTCTGTGGATTTGACCTTTGGTAGTGCAGCAGAGAGAGAGAGAGAGAGAGATGGTATTTGATGATCATGATTGCATGATTGAATATCGAGTGAAAGTATAGAGAAGGAAATATAACTGCTGAGATGGAAGGCATGAAGATTGAGTTGAGGAGGGTTAATGAAATGATTAGGAAGGTAGAATGGTTGGGTAGTGTGAGGAGAACAAGAGTAGGTGTGAGAGAAGGACACGAGAGAGAGAGTGAGTGAGTGTGGAAGCAGAATGGGTCAGGGAGACCAGTGAAAAAAAAATAAATGATAGGGTGTGGTAATGAGATTGAATGTGAGTTGAAAATGTAAAGGAAGTGGTAATGATGGTTAGCACGAATAACTGGAGAAGTAGCATGTGAAACGGGTAGCAAGAGATTTGAGACTGATGTTAGGGATAGTGTAGCAGAATTTTGTCAGACGGAAAATAATGAGTGTATTGCCTTGGCATGATAATACAGAGTAGAAGAGAAGAGCATGATAATGAAGGAGATTACCGTAAGAATGTGTAGGGAGAAAATCTGGAATATGTGGATGCATGGACTACACTTAAGGACAGAATGGAGCTGTATTCAAGAGATTGATACATATGAACACAGAAGGATGCAGGCATTTGGAGAGATTGTGGTTGTCCAAGCAAGCGAGTGTGTTAGGGCAGAGCAACTAGAATTGTGTGTAGTGGTGATGGGGGGGAGACAGATGGCCTTGTGGGGATAGTGGCTTGAAAAATGAGAGGGTGTATACTGTATTGCAGAGCTAAATAGAGTATTCATAGAGTAATAATAGCTATAGGAATTCTAGTAATGCACTCGATTTTTTGTATACAAATGCCATGAGCATTAGGAATAAAGAGAGTGAGTTTGTGACATTGATTCACTCACTCTCTCACTGCCCAAAAGAACTTTGGTATCAGTGAAATTTGGTTAACTGAGGAGGATGTTCTGACAGGGAAATAAATCAAAGGATATAGCAAATTTCAGCAGGGTAGGAAAGGTAAACACTGTAGTGGAATGTTGCTTATGATAAGAGATGAATTGTGCCCTCTCAGAATAGAGAATCATACTGGAAATGAGAGTATGTGATGCAAAATAGAAGCTTATGGGACAAGATATTTAGTTGTATGTTGTTATATTTTGGGGAATATAGATGGTGATTACCAGGAAACATTTAGTATATTAATTTGAGTTTTCATTATGGGAGACCTCAACTATAGCAGTATAAACTGGACAGAGCAATTGGACAAAAGCAATAGTTATCTCCATCTACAAAAAAAAAAAAAAAAATAGAAGAACAAAATTGATTCAGAAAAGGCAGGTCTTGCATAGACTCTGCATTTATGTTAAAATTGCTAATTAAAAAACACAGAGAAATGAACATAGAAACACACATAGCTTTTATAGATTACACCAGAGCATTTGATAAAATGATCAAAGAAAAACTATGGGAAATCCTGGAAGAATATGAAATACCAAACCAACTCTTTAGAGCCTTATCAAGATGTTAAAATATCTGTACTTCACAGATATTTTATTATCAAGCTAGAAACCAATAAATAGAGGAGTGTGTCAGGGTTGCCCTCTCTCACCTGTTCTATTTAATATATACATAGATAAAATCATAAAAGAATGGAAGATAACTAATGAAGGAGGATTCAAGATAAACCGTAACAACAGATTTGCTACTCTACTCTTTGCTGAGGACCAAATAATCCTTGAAATCAATGAAGATGAACTACAAAAATCATTATGCAGTCTAAATAATTTAATAAAAACATATGATATGGAAATATCAACAGATAAAACAAAAGTCATGGCCTTCAAAGGTGCTAACCCAATAAGAAGCAAAATAGTAATAAACAACAAAATAATAAAGCAAGTAAATATGTTCAAATATTTAGGATACACAATGTCATATGAAAATGAAGCAGATATAGAACTGAAACTGTCAAACTTTTTAAAAGTAATAAACATTATAAATAAAATGTTTAAACCCAATTATGTACAAAAAAAAACACAAATAAGAATCTACAATACAGTAGCTAAAATTACCTTACTTTATGGCAGTGAGATATGGACAATTAAAAAAAAAGCAGATGAAAGAAGAATTGAATCAGCCGAAATGAAATTTCTGCTCGGAACTGAAGGAGTCACAATAATGGACAAAATGAAAAGTAATGAAATCAGAAATAAACTTGGAATTACAAACTCCCTAAATGAAACAGTTATTTGCTTTATATGCCTTCGAAAGAACATGTACTCAGAATGAATAGAAACAGAATACCTAAACAAATTCTAAATTACCACCCAAAAGGTACCCAATGCAGAGGAAGACCTTTAAAAAGATAGAATTGAGTCCGGAACAGGTCACTTGGCCTATAAGACTAGAAAGGAGGAAAAAGAAGTTTAGTGAGTTATCAATATGGGAGACCTTAACTATAGCAGTATAAATTGGACAGAGGAAGCAGCACATAGTACAAGTGAACTGAATTTTTGGACTTCTTAAGGGGCAATTGTCAGGCAGCATGTGATGGAGCTAACATAATGATCAAGAGTTTTGGACTTGGTCATAGAATCAAAGGATCTGATTGTAACTGAGTATCATACTTGCCCCCCAGTTGGTGAGAGCGATTATCTAGTCCTGACTTTAAAGATGAATAGGCATGTAGAAGTACCAGGACAGAAGCAATTTATGCAGAATTTTAAGCAGTAGCTATCATAGACTTAGGAATGAGCTTGGAGCAGTACAATGGAGGCACTGCTCCAAAGAACTTGAAGAAGAGAGATCAATAGTACATGGGGGATACTTAAAATAAAATTTGTCAGCAATCGCAGATTGTATACCCAGAGTGAAGAATTTTGGATGACTAGAGAAATTAAACAGGAATTACAGATGAAAAGAGATTATGGAAGGCATATTATTCTCTCTTTATATGCCTTCTATAATCTCTTTTCATCTGTAATTCTTGTTTAATTTCTCTAGTCATCCAAAACTCTTCATTCTGGGTATACTGCTGATTGCTGACAATTTTTTTCTTAAGTATTCCCCATGTACTACTGATCTCTCTTCAAGTTCTTTGGAGCAATGTCTCCATTGCACTGCTCCAAGCTCATTCCTAAGTCTATGATAGCTACTGCTTAAAATTCTGCATAAATTTCTTCTGTCTTGGTACTTCTACATGCTTATTCATCTTTTTTTTTTTCTATTCATCTATATTTCTTATACCACTATCTTATGTCAGGACTAGATGATTACTCTCGCCAAATGGGGGCAAGTATGATATCTCATACTTTCCCAAAGTTGGTGATCCTGGTGTTTAGGCTTATACATTGATTCTTTAGCATCATATGTTGTTTAAAGAAATTGACAATGTAGACTTGATAATAATTAAAAATATTTAATTATCCTATATTTCTTATACCACTATCTTAGATCACTTATAAACCACACAAAAAACTATCAGCCCTTATCTACTCCCCCAGCTACAACCTCTGGATTTATCTGGAGTGTACCAGGTAAGCCTGCAGCTGACCTTTCTTATTATGGACAAACAGGTATGACAGCCAACATCCATATAGCAGAGCACCAGGATTACATCCAATTCCACCACTACGGCCACTCAGGATTAGCAGACTCTGCCCTGTATACTTGGCACAGGATCCGATGGAAAAAAGTCACCTTGCTCCACCAAAGCAAATTTAAGTTCAAGAAGCTTTTCCTTGAATCTGCTCTTACCAACTATCCACCTAAACAAATATGGTTGTATCAGAATACCCCCTCATATGGGGGGAACCCTCATCCACAGATAGTCAGCCCAATGGCCAAGAACACCCAACCAAAGCCATTAGGTAGCATAATCATAAGACTTTAGCTTCCTGTATCTCTCTTTGTTACCGAAATATGCTTGTGTGTACATGTTTATTAATCCCTAAAGATGTAGATTTAACTTAAGCGAAATATAGCAAATGATGATAACTAAAAATATTTAATTATTAAGTCTACATTGTCAATTTACTTAAACAATATACAGTGTATAAAGAGAGAGGTTGAAAGAGATTGCATGAGGAATGTAAGGCTCAGGCTAGGAAGATGACTAGTATAGTAAGAAGAGAATAATTAGAATACAAGAATGACCAGCATTGCAATCCAAGGAGAATCCCAAGGAATTGTTTTGCTGTGTGGCCAGTGGGAGGAAAAATGATTGTGGATGGATCACCCTGCTGGATGGAGATGAGATTCAGGTAACTAGTGTAGATGACATAGTTGAGTTGTTTAATGATCACTTTATTAGAGGGTTCCATACTGGTAAATCGGGCTTTATTCCTAGAGAGAGAGAGGATAAGGAAGTGTGAAGCATTAGAAGTGAATGAGGAGGATGTGTTCTGAATACACTAGATGTCAGTAAAGCAGGAGTCGGATGGAATTTCACTACGTTTTAAGGGAATGTGCTGTAGATCTGACTGTACCATTAACTTGGCTGTTTAATGAAAGTCTTACACTAGGAGTGGTTCCTTTAGAGTGGAAAAGGGATAAGACAGTGCCATTACATATGGGTGGTGGTACAATGAGGGGTATCAGATTAGACCAATTTGTATTTCTTCTGTGTTTGTTAAGATTTTGGAGAAATTGGTAAAAACTTTATTCAGAATTGGGCAGATGATGGCAATATTATTTATGCATACCAGCATGGATTTGTTAAAGGATGCTCATGTTGTACTAATCTGGTTACCTTTTACAATAGAGTAACAAGAGCAGTAGATGAGAGTAAGGCACATGCTGTTGTTTTATTTGATTTTGCAAAGGCATTGACAGGGCACAACATGACAAGTTGTTTTTTAAGTTGCAACATGGATTTGGATAACATGTTAGTGGACTAGATTGATGACTGACTTATTTGTTTCGTATCCAAATGCAAGTGGTACAGTAGTAAGTAAGTGGTACAACATGATTTACAACAAATTAGGATACATTACAATGAGATCAGCTTAGATTTGGTAGGTGAATTATACAGGGAATAATAATTAAATATGAAAAAAAATGGAAGCTATACATAACTTATATACAATAAATATGGTCAGATGTTCCTCCAGTATCTTGCACAATCAACTGCTCTTTCTGTGCAGGATATAAGGTCCTCTTTTGTGCAAGGTGATGGAAGAAAGGGACAAGAAAGAAGGTGTTCCATGGACTGGGTTGTCCCACACTCACAATTGTCTGGGACAGTAAGGTGGCCCCATTTGATGAGGTTTTGTTTGCAGCATCCTGTCGTTCAAAGAATACTTTTCCAAGTATTCCAGTCCAAGTGGGCACCACGTGGAAGATGTTCGGCTGTTGGAATACCAGTATTATTTTCAGGATATAATGCAAGCCATTGTTGAAGTCTTGTCTCTGAGAGGTTTTTAGGCGGTTCAACAGTTGCCAGGAAGCTATGTTGGGATCTTAGTCTTTGGGGCACTGCGGTCTGGCCAAATAATGGGTGGCGTTCATCATTCATTTGTCTGCTTCTTTCGTCAGCTGAGAATGCAGATCTTCGAAATGAAGGGGGTGCAATACGAGCCAAAGTATACAGGTCTTTTAGTGGTGTTGGTTTCAGGCATCCTGTAATTAAGCAGCAGCTTTCATTCAATACTGGATCAAGTTTTTCAGCATGGCAGGATCTGGACCATACTGGGCAGGCGTATTCAGCACGATAACTGACTTTCTGATAGATATCAGACAGTTGTATATGGAGAAACAGTATCAGGGAGTAAGAAGGTTGCAAGTGGAGTTTCACTGGGTTCAGTACTGGGACCATTACAGTTCAGTGTTTATGGCAGCGATATTGTCACAGGATTACAAGGAGATATTCAGCTGTTTTTCAGATGATGTGAAGCTTGGGAAGGTTATTAGTAATAGTGATGACGTTCTAGCTCTTCAAGAGGATTTGATAAGCTGACTGGTATATCAGTTTTTACAAATGAATAGGTTTAGCAGTTTAATGGAACTAAATGCAGGACTGAAATTTGGAATTCACAGATGAGATGCTTGATACTCACTTGTTAGAGAGCTGAAACATTGCATCTGTGAGATAGAAAATTGAAGTGAGCCTGTATGAGATGGATCACCTAGGAGCCGAATTGCTCTCCTCTGGTCATCATCAAGAATTTCTATGGAGATTTTAGGTGCATCACCCCAAATGTGTGTACAGTATTCTAAGGATGGGTGGATTTGGGATTTGTATAATTAGCAGCTGGGTGGGTGTAAAATAGCTTCTTGAACAGAAAAAGAATGCCTATTTTTTCAGAAGCTGAGGAAGCTACTGATGTGATGTGTTTGTGCTAAGACATGTTGGAGGTAAATGTCAATCCAAGGATAGAGAGTTCATCCTGTCTAGTGATATCTGTATTACTGAGGATGAAGTGAGCCGAGATCCCTTTTACCAGAGAAAAGGCAGGACTGTGTGTTGGTGGCATTGAAAGTTACTAGGTCATTCTTACCCCCACTGGTAAGAATGGTATGGAGATCAGTGTTTAAGCCACTGGTTGCAGATGATCTTGATGCAAGGGATGTCTGGAAACTACATGGTTCGTTAAAGGAGCAAGATGAGTGGAGAGTGCTATCACCAGCAAAGCTATGGATAGGATTTGTAGTGATTGAGAGTAGGTCATTTTTGTACGACAGAATGGAGCCCTGAGGTATACTCCTGCATTGGTGGCAAAGCTCGAAGAAAGTTGCCATCCACCGTATGCAGTGAGTGACCAGAGAGAAAGCTGGCTATCCAGTTACTAGAAAAGTGAAGAAAGCAAGTGATCTTGGGAGGTTGTAGATTAAAAATTTGAAGTTCAGAGAACATATTGCAAGGTCTGTAAAGACAACTCAGAGAATTGCTGCAGTGTACTGAGGAGGATACTGACCATGGGAGATAAAGATGATGGTTCATTGTATAAAGCTAAGATCAGACCACATCTGGATTTCTGTGCTCAGATCACTTGCATTTGAAAGAGATGAAATAACCTTCGAGAGGTGCACAGATGGAAAACAAAAATGATATCAAGACTGTACAAACTGAAGGCATGCAAACTAAAGATTTGGTGGATAGAAGACAAAGATGGGATATTATTATTATTATTATTATTATTATTATTATTCAGGCCTCCAAGGAGTCAAAAGACTCATCGAGGGAGGTCCTTCCTAAGACATAAAGTCTGTCAAGACTCATCGAGGGGAGGTCCCCCCCTGAGAAACACAAAGTTTATCATACCACTCTTTAAAGTCACTGACCGTTCTCGCTCCCACCACTCCATCAGGCAATGCATTCCACGGCTCAACCACCCTCCACACAAAGAAACCACTCCTTACCCTCTTGCTCACAGTTTCCTTTCGTAACTTCCAGGGATGGCCTCTTGTCATCGCTCCTTCCCGCTGATCAACCAAGCGAAAGAACTCCCCAGTGTCAACCCTGTAACCACCTCTCAACAGTTTAAAAGTCTCAATCATATCACCTCTCCTTCTATCTGCCAAACTCTACAGTCCACATTCTCTCAGCCGATCCTCATAACTATCCTTGTACAGTCCTGAAACCATCTTTGTCATCCGTCTTTGTATCCTTTCCACAGTTAATTTATCCCCTTCAAATCCTGGGGACCAAATCTGAGAACAATAGTCCAAGTGTGGTCTGATCAGAGACTTATACAACGGAATGATAACCCTCTTATCTCTGCAGGTCAGTGTCCTTCTCATAATAGCAGCAATCCTCTGTGTTACCTTCACCACCTTTGCAATATGTCCCCTAAACTTCAGGTTTCTATCAATCATCAACCCCAGATCTCTTGTCTCCCCTACTTCCTCCAGTATAACTCCTCCCATAGAGTATGCAGCATCCCATCGATGTTTCCCAAACCTCAAGACCTTACATTTTGCTGCATTAAACTGACACCCCCCATTCATTTGCCCATCTATCTAGCTTATTTAAATCCTCTTGCAGGGCTACCACATCTGCGCTATTACTAATAATCCTTCCCAGCTTCGCATCATCCGCAAACAACTGAATATCCCCCTGCAATCCACTGGCTATGTCATTGATATAAAGGTTAAACAATATAGGTCCCAGTACTGAGCCCTGTGGGACCCCACTTGTAACCCTCTGCCTCCTGGAAACTGCTCCACCATACACAACTCTCTGATACCTATCAGACAGCCAATCCTGAATCCAGTTGACCAATCTGACATCCAGACCCATGTGCTGCAACTTAAATATCAGCTTATCATGTGGCACCCTGTCAAATGCCTTTGCCAAGTCTAAGAAAATTGCAGTATATGCCTTTCCCTCATCTAATGCTCTTGTAACTTTATTATAAAAGGCTAGCATATTGCTAAAACAAGAGCGTCCTTTCACAAATCCATGTTGATTCTCACAGATAACATTACCCTCATCTGCCCAATGCTGTACACGGTCCCTCACTACTTTCTCCAAGATCTTAACAACTACTGATGACACACAGACTGGCCTATAATTAGACACTTCCAGTCTGTTACCACCCTTATGCAATGGCACTATCTTACCTTCCTTCCATTCCCTGGGCACCTTTGCCAAAGCCAGACTTTCATTGTAAAGCCACGTTAAAGGTATTGTCAATTCGCTAGCACATTCTCTCAAAACTCGTGGCGAAATACCATCCAGTCCCACAGCTTTACTGACATCCAGAGTACTCAGTATCTGAAACACGCTCTCCTCCTGTACCTCCAGACCTCGTACCAGTCCTATCCCTCTAGCATTAAAACTGACTCCTCTAGGATGAAATACTCCAATAAAGTGTTCATTGAACAATTCCACTATGTCCTCTGCATCAGTCACTCTATTCCCATTTTTATCCCACAATATCATTCTTCCACAGTCATTTCTCCTCCTACTGGCCACATAGCTAAAAAATTCCCTAGGATTTTCTTTAGATCTTAGGGCCAATCTCCTCTCATATTCCAGTTTCGCTTTCCTTACCACACGAGTCACTCTTCTGGCCTGTGTCTTATATTCTTCACCCATCCTCTCTTCACCTGTCTCCTTATATCTCTTCCATAGCCTCTTTTTCGCATGCAGTTCCTGTTTAATGTTGTTTGTCATCCACTTTACTCCAAATTGCGCCCTCTTCTTCACTCGTGGTATACAACTTACCATTGCTGATAACAAATATTCTTTCACAATTTCCCATGCACTGGTGATATCCCGGCCGTCCAATTCCTCCCTCCATGAAACTTCCCGAAGTTGACGTCTAAGACTATTATAATCACCTGCCTTATAATTCCACATAAGTTCCCGTCTCTTTGATACTCCTGCATGTCTATTCATTTTCCATGTCAACACCATATGGTCACTCTCTCCAACTGGTGGGAGAGACGTCAACTCAGTTATTATCAACTCTTCTGATGCTATAACCAAATCCAAAATTTTTGAACCTCTTGTTCCCTCTGTTACATGTTGCCTAAGACATTTGTCCCTCAAGAATTCTAGAAATTCCATTCCCCTTTTGTTACATGCATCTTCCTCTCTCCAATTTATACTACTGAAGTTAAAATCTCCCATAACAATCATTCTTCTTGCACTTGCCAAACTTAGCTGTCTAAACATCTCCTGGTCCCCATCCTCTGTGCTCCTGGGTCTGTAGCAACACCCCACTAAATATCCTGTCTTGCCTACCTCTACCTCACACCATACGCTCTCAAAATCATTTGTCTCACTTCCTTCCAAATTCTCCACTCTTAGAGGACCTAGGTCATCACTTATCTGATTGTCATCACTTATCTTATATATATGATTGAAACATTTCTGTTATTGAAAGGTTATTGGTAGAATGAACAAAGGCCATCTAAAAGAAGGACAAAGGCTATCCTTGAAAGTTTGGAGAAGGAAGTACTGAGTAAGTTTTTTCTGTGGAGAGTGGTAGGAGCATGGAATGCATTTCCTAAGAAGGTGATAAAAGTGAAAATGGTTGAGTTTAAGAAGTGGTATGATACTTTGTGTTGTGTAGTGTTGACCTCACTATAGATGAATCTTAAGATTCCATGGAGGTTAGAAAAATAAAGTTGAAGAGAAAGAAGAAATTTGTTAACATTGGAGTACAGACTGACAGCGTAGTGCAAAGTTTCTCAAATGAGAAGTGCATCATACTGTCATCAGCAAAACTGTCAGTTTTTATTTACAGTCAAATAGCAGTCACTGATATATATAGTGCATACAGTAGGCACAAGAATAGTACTTAGCATTAAGGAGAAATAATCCATGCACACTATCACATGTAATGTGTAACCAGGGCGAAAACTGGTAACTCAGTTGCAAAATTCAGAAAATGGCCATATGATGGAGCTTACTTATTAATAGGCCTTTGTGTCAAACACAATCAAATGCCTTAGAGATGTCAAGACAATCATTTGAGGTTTTCTGGATTTTTCCTAGCATTTCTAAGAAGACAATAAGTAAGAAAATAATAATAATATTATTATTATATGAATATATAATAATATATTATATTATTATTATGCCAAGCACTATCTAACATTTGCACAGTATCTATTATACTTTGCTTTGAACTCATTCACAGTCATGGCACTCACAACAGACTCTGGAAACCTATTCCACTCATTCACCACTCTCCAAGCAAAAACTCTAGTTCTAACACCCTTGCTAACTGCACTCTTGCTCAGTTCCAAGGATGGCCCCTAGTTCTCCTATCACCAGACCTGTTCTGAAAAATTTCCTCTGCATTAATCTTGTAAAAACCATTCAGTAATTTGTATGTTTCAATCATATCGCCCCTTTTCTGCCTATCAAGCAGTTTTTGTAACCCACAAATCTTCAACCTGTTCTTTCTTTGCTCAGCTTTTCATGCTTGTGTTTATGGTGGGTTTGGTAAGTATATACAATGTCTCTCACAGGAGGGACATTGTATATACAGCAAGGGATTTTTTTTTTTACTAAGTTACATATGGAGATGTTGAAAATTTATTTATCACTAGGTTAGACTATAATAGATTTAGTTTAATCCTTTATCCCAGTGAGAGCAAACAAAGTTTGCGCCTGAAAATATCTTCAGGACTAAATATAGTGTTGTACTATCTTATCCAGTAAGTAGTGCAACACCAAGGCAACTCGTGGCAAAGGTGGAGCAAGCTACCAGGCACTTCTAACCCAGTATCTCCCATAATGCAAAACACATTTCCTATGTGGATATGTATACTGTTATGCATTAAAGGGATTGGCCATCTACCCAGACTAGTTTCGACCTTTATTGAGGTCTCTTCAGTGGGAGCCAGGCCCAGAGCTGGAGATACCAGGCAGAAGCAGTAGCAAGTCATCTGTGCCTATGGGAGTTGCCAAAAGGTTTATCACCTTTTTTTAAAAATTACTCTGGATTTAGAGAAAGATGTTGAAAATTTATTTATCACTAGGTTAGACTATAATAGATTTAGTTTAATCCTTTATCCCAGTGAGAGCAAACAAAGTTTGCGCCTGAAAATATCTTCAGGACTAAATATAGTGTTGTACTATCTTATCCAGTAAGTAGTGCAACACCAAGGCAACTCGTGGCAAAGGTGGAGCAAGCTACCAGGCACTTCTAACCCAGTATCTCCCATAATGCAAAACACATTTCCTATGTGGATATGTATACTGTTATGCATTAAAGGGATTGGCCATCTACCCAGACTAGTTTTGACCTTTATTGAGGTCTCTTCAGTGGGAGCCAGGCCCAGAGCTGGAGATACCAGGCAGAAGCAGTAGCAAGTCATCTGTGCCTATGGGAGTTGCCAAAAGGTTTATCACCTTTTTTTAAAAATTACTCTGGATTTAGAGAAAGATGTTGAAAATTTATTTATCACTAGGTTAGACTATAATAGATTTAGTTTAATCCTTTATCCCAGTGAGAGCAAACAAAGTTTGCGCCTGAAAATATCTTCAGGACTAAATATAGTGTTGTACTATTAGAAGTGCCTGGTAGCTTGCTCCACCTTTGCCACGAGTTGCCTTGGTGTTGCACTACTTACTGGATAAGATAGTACAACACTATATTTAGTCCTGAAGATATTTTCAGGCGCAAACTTTGTTTGCTCTCACTGGGATAAAGGATTAAACTAAATCTATTATAGTCTAACCTAGTGATAAATAAATTTTCAACATCTTTCTCTAAATCCAGAGTAATTTTTAAAAAAAGGTGATAAACCTTTTGGCAACTCCCATAGGCACAGATGACTTGCTACTGCTTCTGCCTGGTATCTCCAGCTCTGGGCCTGGCTCCCACTGAAGAGACCTCAATAAAGGTCGAAACTAGTCTGGGTAGATGGCCAATCCCTTTAATGCATAACAGTATACATATCCACATAGGAAATGTGTTTTGCATTATGGGAGATACTGGGTTAGAAGTGCCTGGTAGCTTGCTCCACCTTTGCCACGAGTTGCCTTGGTGTTGCACTACTTACTGGATAAGATAGTACAACACTATATTTAGTCCTGAAGATATTTTCAGGCGCAAACTTTGTTTGCTCTCACTGGGATAAAGGATTAAACTAAATCTATTATAGTCTAACCTAGTGATAAATAAATTTTCAACATCTTTCTCTAAATCCAGAGTAATTTTTAAAAAAAGGTGATAAACCTTTTGGCAACTCCCATAGGCACAGATGACTTGCTACTGCTTCTGCCTGGTATCTCCAGCTCTGGGCCTGGCTCCCACTGAAGAGACCTCAATAAAGGTCGAAACTAGTCTGGGTAGATGGCCAATCCCTTTAATGCATAACAGTATACATATCCACATAGGAAATGTGTTTTGCATTATGGGAGATACTGGGTTAGAAGTGCCTGGTAGCTTGCTCCACCTTTGCCACGAGTTGCCTTGGTGTTGCACTACTTACTGGATAAGATAGTACAACACTATATTTAGTCCTGAAGATATTTTCAGGCGCAAACTTTGTTTGCTCTCACTGGGATAAAGGATTAAACTAAATCTATTACATATGGAGAATTCACAAAACTCCTACATATCATGGCCACAGCAGTAACTTATACATACCACTGTTTGAACTCCCTGCAGGTGATTACTTTGTAACTGATTTGGAAGTCTCTTAAAATATTACTATTAGATTCAATTCAGTATATTGCATAATGACCAGTTTGCCAAATAACTTGTGAGGGTGAGGTCATGGTATTGTCTCATAATCTAGCTATGTCAATAGTTTGAGGACTGGCCTATTTTCCAGTGGTTATTGATTTGGACATCTATACTATGCACATCATCAGTATGGTGACTTTGATGGAGCTCAGAGACACAATTGCCTAATAAGAGGTATTTCTGCCTGGAGTGTACACAGCAGGCAAAAGCTTTCTTGTCATGCAGTAATGTGATTGCTTCTGTGGACATACACTGAATAACAGCCAATATAACCATATCCAGTTCTTTTTGGGAAACCTCTGTGGCACAATTGGAAGAACAACAGGACATTGTTCTTCAATCAGAAAAGATCCAAGTTTAATTCTCATCATGAATGAGAGGAATCTACTTTAGTCCCAACATGGTTTTTAGCAGTATGAGCACCAGGTGCTGCAAGTTCTTTCTTTTGGTACCTTGTACAATGGTTTGGCCATTCCTGTGAGGAGGTGTGGATGACACATCTTGAATCCCTGGCTGTGTTAGTTCACTCCTGCTTAGTTTCCTTGATACTATGGTTTGATAATTGTTGACTGGAGGATATATCCAGGACTGCTAATAGATCCACTAATATGATGATGATTTGATTGCTGCACACAGAGTAAACTTCTGCAAAGTTCCACATACTCTGATAGCCTGAACATCATTTACATCAATATTTTAGTCATTATTACCATTATTATTACCACCCCAAGACCTCACTGAGTCAAAGACTCATCTGGGAGGTCCTTTTATCATCCACACATCTCATCATACCGTGTCTTAAACACACTCAAACTCCTTGCAGACACCACACTCCCAGGCAAGGCATTCACAACTCTGCACGAAAAAAATCTGCCTCCCACTCCCCTACTCACACCCTCTTTATACAGTTTCCTGGGATGACCTCTGGTTCTCCCCTGATCTCCCACTATTCTCTGTAGAACTTCTCCACCATTGATCCTATAACAACCCCTTACCAACTTACCCTTACCCGGTGACCAAATCTGGGTACAATAGTCCATGTGTGGCCTAATCAAAGCCTTATACAATGGAACAAGAATCTCCCTACTTCTACACATCAGTGTCGTCCACATCATTCCCAGAAGACTTTGTGTTGTCTTCACAAATTTGACGATATGTCCCCTCAATTTTAGATCCTTATCCACTATCACTCCCAGATCTCTTATTTCCTCTATCTCCAACAATATATTTTCACCAAGCATAAATTTTGCATCCCATCTTTGTTTTCCAAATTTTGAAACCTTACATTTTGCAACATTGAACTCGCATCCCCATTTCCGTACCCAATCACTCAATTTATTCAAGTCTTCTTGTAAGGCCACAACAAGTCGTCTGAGGTCTTCACCTGTTTAGAAAGTTATAATGTTTTAATTGTCCTATTAGATTCAGAGCAGAGTACTTATACATTGCTTCCATAAGTTGCTTCTGATCTTTTTCTTAAGTATTCTACAATTAAGCACGTTCTTCTTTTACTAGCAAAAACTTTCCTCCCACTTTCTTCTGTTCTGAACCTTCTTTTTCAAGGTTGTGTATCTGTCTCCATCCAGCATGGCATCTAGTGTTGTTTTCCACACTCTTCCTCTGTCTTTTTCCTTCTATTTTTCCTTCAATGGCATCTCTGATTATTCCATTTCCTCTCAGGATATGTCCAGTCCAATTTCCCTTTCTTCTTTTATCCTTTTTAACAGATACCTTTCTTCCTCTACTCTTTTTAAGACCTCTTCATTATTTATTTTATCTGTCCATTTTATTTTTTCCATCCTTCTCCAAATTGAAATCTTGATCTTTCTAAAAATTTTATTTCTTCTTTCCTCAATGTCCAGGTTTCAGATGCATAAGACAGCACTCCATAATAACATTTTATTAGTCTTTTCTTTAAATTTCTGTCCATTTTACTATTGAATAAATTTCATTTTCTATTAAAGGCATCTCTTCCCATTGCTATTCTTGCTTTTATGTCAACTGTACATCTTCCATCGCTGCTAATCACACTTCCTAGATATTTAAATGTCCTTACTTGATTCAATTTTTCTCTATTTATTCTTACATCCATAGTTGTCTCTTTTCTTATTAATTTCATTTCTTTTGTTTTGCTTATGTTAATTTTCATTCCATAGTTGATGTAAGATTCCATTAATCTGTTCAGCAGATGTTGTAATCCTTCCTCAGTGTTTGATAATAATGCCTTGTCATCTGCATTTTTTCCTATCTTTATTCCTTCTTCTGCATTCTCCAATGCTTCTTTTAACATTGCTTTGGAATACATATTGAACAAAATTGGTGACAAAGAACAGCCTCGTCCAATGATACCTGTTTCTGCTGTACCATATATATCTCTTACCATATCAGTTTATCCCATATATAGTGAAATAATTAATCTTCTATCTTTCCAATCTATGCCAATCTTTTCCATTACTTCCATCATCTTATCCCATTTTACAAAGTCAAGCTTTTTCAAAATCTATATAACAGATATTAACTTCTTTATTCACATCTAAACTTCTTTCACTTATTATTCTTCACAATCCAATCACATCTCTTGTTCCCTTATCCTTCCTGAAACGAAACTTATCTTCTCCAAGAAATTCTTCCACCTTAGATGCAATTCCTCATGTTAGGATTCTCATAAGTTTTGATTCGTGGGAAATAAGGCTTATTTTTCTAAAATCCTTGCAATTCACTGCATTAATTTTCTTTGGTATAGGTATAAATATTAAGATAATAAAATCTTTTGGTAATTTGCCTTTGTTATAAATTTATTAGTTTAGTTATTTCTTAGATTCCTTTCTTTTGATGTTTCAGGAATTCTGAAACAACTTCTTGGCTCGACCAACCTTTGCCAGCAAAGGTTGATCAATTGGTAGAACCTCTGCTACTAATGGCTCACGCACAAAGTTAAGAGAGCTTGAGCGCGGTTGGAAGGGGTCAATCGTTCAATGCTGTTGGCAGACTCTCCCCCTATGAGTCTTTGGACTCCCTGGAGGTGTCACATAATAATAATAATATAATAATAATTCTGTAGGTATTACATCTACTCCTTCTGCCTTTCCATATTTCAGTTCTCTAATGGCCATCTATACTTCTGTCTTCAAAATCTGTGGTCCTAAATCATTTTCATTTACCTTCTTTATGTTTTCTAAAGGCAACTCATTTGGTCTATTTTCTTTGTCATATAGATCTTCAATGTATTCTTTCCATCTCCCTAGGATTTCAACTTCTTCCATTATAATTTCTCCATTCTCATTTTATATACCTCTAGCTCGAATTCCCTTTCTCTTTTGATTGATACTTCTGGCTTTTTCATATAAAAGATGTTTTTTTCATATTCATATATCATGTCTTCCCTCTCTCTTATAATTTTCCATATCATCACATTGTTTTTCAAGCTAATTTTCTCTACTTCTTTCTGTCTCCCTTCTCAATATGTCATTCATGGTTCTATATTGTATTTTCCCTTCTGGGGTGTCTTTATTTTTCCATTTTCTTCTTTCTTCCATTATAGAAATCATCTCATTAGTTATCCAAGGTTTTTTTTTTATTCTTGTACTATTTACATATCCAATTTCTTCTTCTGCAATCTTCACTTTCTCTTTGATTTGATCCCATTTCTTTTCTGGATCTTCAATCTTAACATTACTTGTTTTCTCTAATTCTTGCTCCAAACTATTTTCAAATTCCTTGGACTTTTTCAATTTCTCTAAGTTTGGTACCTGTCTGTATCTCCTGTTTTTTTTCCATGCATGTAGTCTTCTCTTAGCATTTTTAAACCAAGTATTTATAATAATTATTAGCTCATTTTCTCTACAAAATTCCACTAACCTTTCTCCTCTCTCTCATTTCTATTTCCTAATCCATGTCTTCCCACTAAATTTCCTTCCTCTTCTTTTCCCACAACTCCATTCCAATCTCCCATTATAATCATATAGTTTTTACTTTTTTCTTCCTTAATTAGTTCTTGTATTTGTTCATACATTTCTTCTATTTTCCTCATCTGAATGATCGCTTGCTGGCATATAAACCTACATTATTATGTCAAAACTATTATTATTGTGTTGTTATTATTATTATTATATATGTATTATCATGTCAAACCTATATAACTGAGAGGTGACCTCCACATAGCCTTTAAAGGAACTCAGAGAACTGACCAGGGCTTCTGACCTAATGTCCAATCCTCACCTTCTCGTGGTGCACCCTGTTAGGTATCTACCTGGATACTGAACGAATGAGGATGGGCTGGCAATTTGGTATTTAGCCGACCAAATTGTATTCTTATTGGCTTAAACCAAAATTTCAAATGATGGTACAACATGACAAAATTTCATGAAAGCTGTGGCATCACCCAGTTACACAAGGCCCCTATTTTTTTTTTGCCAGGAAAGGGAACCAGGGCAAACAGTGAAAAGTCATCTACTGGAACAAATTCTGAAACACTCCAACTCAATATCACCAGAGTTCAAGATCGGTACTATCAACATAAGAAGCCTGAATGGTAAAGAAATGAAGCTAGCTGAGGAAATGGATAAGTACCAGATTGACATAGCATTTTAAAACCAAGTATTTGTAATTATTAGCTCATTTTCTGTTATATGCAGGTAATGACAATCAAGGAGAAGAAGGTGTAGCCATAGTATTCAACACTAAATACGAGGCTAATCTTCTTGAATGGCAGGCAGTCTCAAGTACAGTGATGTGGGCAAATATGAGAATTGGAGAACTGGACAATGAGACTTATTTGTGCCTATGGCCCCACAGAAGGTTCTACTAAGGTAGAAATCAAGGAATTGTTTGAGGCTTTAGAGAAAGCAACTGACACAATGAAAAAGGAAAAGGTTCATTTCCTACTCTGCTATTTAGATCCCAAAAAAGGAAGGACCTCAATAGCAGAGTAGGAAATGAATGGCAGACATACAAAAATATTTTAGGAAAATTTGGAGAAAAGAGCAAAACTATTGGATTTCTGCTCAGGACATGGTGGACTGGTTATTAATAACACAATGTTCCAACATAAAAATGTGCACAAATTCACATGGAGAGAAGAGGCAAGGAATAAGAAAAGTCTCATTGACTATGTTATTGTTGATAGTGATATTTTCTCCCTTGTGCAGGACACCAGAGTATACAGAGGATTTGAAATTGGAAGCGATCACTATTTAGTCTTGAGCAGGATAAAATTGAATTTCGTATCGAAAAGAATAACATGTAAGAAAGTTTTAAAGCAAATAAAAGTTGAGCAGCTCTCAGATGTGAACTGTAGACTAAATTACACAAAGATTATTGAAGAAAAAATGAAAGAGTTTGAGAACAGAAACCAAACCTTGGAGATTCGGTGGCAAGCCTTGAAGAAAACCCTGATTGATTCAGCCAGAGAGCCATGTGGTGAGGTTGTCTGTAAGGATAGAAAATTCAGAACACCATGGTGGACACAGGAAGTTAAAGAGACAGTGAAGGAAAAGAAGAAAGCATATCAAAATTTCCTAGCAAATAAGTAAGATTGTGCTTTTAGAGAATACAGAGACAAATGTAAGAAAGCTAAACACTGTGTAAACAAAAATCATGGGAGGACTTTGGCAAGAACATAGAAAATAAATATCAAGAAGGTGGCAAAATATTCTGAAGGTTGTTCAAGAAGCTCAGAAATGGAGGAAAGAGTGCTGTAAAAGGAATTAGGTGATAAAGGTGCATGAAACCAGGAGAAAAAGATATCCTTAAAGTATGGAGTAATTATTTTGAAAAACTGCTAAATGAAACAAGCAGTGACAGCATAGTGGTAAAAAACACTCAACAGGCATGCAGTCAGGAAATACATATCCATACTTGAAGTAGAAAAAGCCATCAAAAGCCTGAAATATGGAAAGGCAGTAGGAGCAGGTGATATTCAACTAGAAATGCTCAAGCATGGAGGTATAAAATTCTTACAATGGCTGCACTGCATAGTTCAGAAGGACTGGACAGAGGGACGAATTCCAGATGATTGGAGTAGAGCTCTTATATATATAAAAAGGGAAATAAAACTGAATGTGAGAATTACAGAGGTATTTTTATACTCAGTGTTCCTGGTAAGATATATGCAAGTATACTTGAGAAACAGTTGAGAAGAATTGTGGAAGAGAAGCTTGGTGAAGAACAAGCTGGATTCAGGCCATATAGAGACTGTCGGGATCAGATTTTCACTGTACGACAGATAGTTCAGAAATCATGGGAATATAACAAAGATCTCAATTTGAGTTTTGTAGATCTGGAAAAGGCATATGTTAAGGTGCCAAAAGAGAAGCTATCCAATATGCTACAGTTATATGGTGTCAATGGGCATTATATCAAGCAATACTTGGTCTTTATTTGAGTTGTAAGTCAGCAGTTAGAACTGATGGAAGTACAGGAAAATGGTTTAATGTAAAATCTTGTATGAGACAAGGTTGTACATTATCCCCTCTGTTATTCATTATCTATATGGATCACATTATGAAGGAAAGTGGTATTAAACCTAATATCAAAATTGGAGATGTTAATCTCAGCTATTTGCTTTATGCGGACAATGTTATACTTCATCTACAAGATTCCATGACTAAATTGAAAAGACAGAGACAATGAAAATAGGTAGAAACATTAAAAATATCAACTGTTGTGAATAGAGAATCTATAGAACAAATAAAACATTTCAGCTACTTAGGCACGATTTTTAGTGAAGAGTGTAAATTAAATATGTAAATAGACAACAGAATCAACAAAGCTAGTATGGTAGGAAGTCAACTGAATAAATTTATATGGAATAAAAGAGAAATTAGCCAAAACACTAAATTAGCTGTATAGAAGACAGTGTTCAAACCAATTTTAACTTATGGATCTGAGAGCTGGGTCAGAAGCAAATCACTTGACCAAAGGCTAGACTGCAGATATGAGAGTCATGAGAAAGATAAGGGGCATGAACAGATGGCATCAATGGCGATATCATATTAAAAATTTAGCATATTAGGAAAGAACTTGACATTACCAGCATCCTGGAATGTGTTAGCAGAGCTAATCTCAGTGGTAGTCACTTAAGCAGAATGGGAGAGGAAAGATTAGCAAAACAAGTATTCTTTGGCAGGTTGGCAGAAAAAGACCCAGAGGAAGACCAAGATATAGGTGAACCGATACAGTAAAAATTGACTTAGAAGACAGACATATAAGATCTGATAATATTGGAGTCTTGACAGGTAACAGACTGATTTGGAGGAAAACTGTAGACAGGAAGTTAGTAATGATGTAAAATTTTTCATGTAGTACTATCATATCCTGTACACACCCCTTGAGGGTATATTCCAGGAATTTGATGATGATTATTATGTCTACTGGTTATGTCTACTGATTATTATGCCTTCTTCTATCCACCAAACTCTGCAGTCCACCTCAGACGATCCTCATAACTATGCTTGTACAGTCCTGAAACCATCTTTGTCATCCGTCTTTGTATCCTTTCCACAGTTAATTTATCCCCTTCAAATCCTGGGGACCAAATCTGAGAACAATAGTCCAATTCCAGTTTCTTGGATAGTTAGTAGTAGGGATTGTTAAATCAGTTTACTGGTAAATGGTGCAAAAATCCTTCAAAACTTTGCCAGGAATTCAGTGTTTACTACTGGTATTTATGTAAATCAGAAACATTTGACTAATTTTGTGAAATGTAGTTTCCTTGAGTAAACTATTCAGACCTTAATGAATCTCATGGTGATGTAGCTACATGCTTATGTTAGTAGTCAGCTGTATGCATTATTATTTCACATATTTCACGATTATTTTAACTTTGCAGTACTAGCAACTCATAAAGTTAGAACATTCATGCCAGGCTAAGTCTGTCTTGCACAAGTGGAACATCAGGCTGGAAACTTGCTTGACTGTACAATATGTTTCTTTGGCACCATCTGGCTACATTTTTAGATATTGTTAAACATATTATTATTATTACCCAAGACCTCATGGAGTGAAAGACTCATCTGGGAACCAGCCACACCAGTTTCAATTCAGTAGACTTATTTCTAAAAATAGCATTTATATATAATTTTAATAGTATAGAAATCCCAAATGGAACTTTATATTATTTCAATCATAAAAAAAATAAAAAAACGGTATTTGTTTTTGATGTTTACATTACATAAATCCATTTGTTTCTGCTCTTAGTGAAGTATATATATATATACAGGGTGTTCGGGATAAATTTGACAGTTTCGTAAGGAAAAAGAAAATCTTCTTTGTATCTATTAAATTTAATGAATTGACAAAAAAACATTACAGGCAGAGTTAATTACAATACTATCAACAAGATTTACTCAAAATAACCACCATTAGCATCGATCACAGCTTCAATTCTGCTTCGGAACCTCGAACAAGCTGATGCTACAGTCTCCCTGGGAAGGGCCGCAAAAACTGTTTTAATTTTATCCATTAACTGGGCTTTTGTATTACTGGAAGTGCGATTGGTGTCTTTTTCAACTGCGCCCCATACAAAATAATCCATGGGGTTAAGGTCTGGGGAGTTTGGAGGCCAAACATTTGGACTGGTGAAGTCGTAGAAATTTTCAGACAACCATTTTTGACTTTTCCCAGAGGTGTGGCAAGGGGCCGAATCCTGCTGCCATACATACGGCCTACCATTGGCTACCCTTGTTATCCAGGGCTTGACTACAGTTAGCAACTCCACGAACAAAGCCCGAATTCCAATGCCAGGGTTCTTCAACACCTGTTCCTGCAGATTTGCGAGGAATTCTGCTGTACGAACGCAATCAGATCGTCTGCTAGGGATCTTTCTTCTTGCTACATCCTCGTAGTCACCATTGCAAGTCTCTAGTTCATGCCTGATTGTTTTTACTGTATTCAGGGAGCATTGGGCAGCAGTCGTAATATCCTTATTTTGATGGCGGGCACGAATCATCATGATACAAGTTATTCTCTTCCATGATTCAGGTGGGTTCCAGCTATCCATCCTTTCTGACATCTTGTATATGAATGAAGAAGGGTCCAAACTTTTAAATGAAGAGAAGTGTGTGTTAATACATGTAACTTACGGAAAAATATAATTAATTATAAATATGTCAAATTTATCCCGAACACCCTGTATATATATATGAATGAATGAATAAATTTCCCTTATCAATTATTTTGAAGTAAATCATTAGCATATTGTACTTAAAGAATGCTACAATAAAACCTATGTTCTTCAGCTTGCTTTGGCTTTTTTAAAGTTGCTATTTATGTTTTGAAATAAAAATTTTGTTGATTTATAATTTATATTAATTTATTTTTAGAATAAATGTTTGTATTGTTTTATGCTATAATAAAATTTTTATTAATATTTCTTTCAATACAGCATTTTTGGAAAATGTAAGAAATTATTGATAAATTAATTTTAAACCACTATTTATGGAAGTTTATTTAGTGAAGTATATATATAATATATATATGAATGAATAAATTTCCCCTTATCAGTTACTTTGAAATAGGTTGTTATCACATTATACTTTTTAAACTAGTATTTATTTCCTCAAGGTCTCACTTTAATGAGTATGGGAGTGGCGAACCTGAGATACCAGATGCTGGACCCTGCCTTATTCCATGTAATATGCATCTGTTATAATCTGTTGTATTAGCTGTAGACTAGTCCCTACTCTTCTTTATTTCCTTCCTTCTTGCTCCTTCTCCAATGCTATCAGAATATTTGATGGCTAGGGGTGAATCTTTCCTATTTTACTTTCCTTCATCTCATGCAGTGTCTGCCTTTTCTCCCAGGTATTTGCCTTACTTAGTAGACTAAACATCCACAGAAGAAGGCAATGGCAAACCACTTCTGTATATATTTTGCCAAGAAAATCTTATGAACAGAGGCTTAAGTTATTGATATGGTGCTGGAAGATGGGACAGCCAGGTTGGAAGTCATTGAAATGGCTACTGGGGAACAGCAGAGAGAAACTTCCAATGAAGTTAACAAGAATGATGAAGCTGGGTCAAAGTGAGCATGGAGGAAACTATTAAGAATCCCATGGACTACAAGAAAGACTAATAAGATGGTTTTAGAGAGTATAAAGACAGAATGCTTCTTGGAGTTGATGATCGTTAAACAGAAGTTGATGTACTCTGTACATATTATGCGAGCTGATGAATCATTGGAAAAGGAAGTTATGTTGGGTAAGGAATGAGAAGAAGACGCTGCAAAAGATTGGATGGACAACATAAAAGAACTTATTAACTTGAACTTACAATTGCTGAAAGAAAGGACAAGTGGGATGGAGAGCCTTTATTTGCAAGATCACCAAGAGTTGAAAAGGACTGGGATGGCACATAACAACATTTATGGAAATGTTTAGCAAATTATGAGTAATAATAATGGAAATGCCATAAGATAAGGAGATATCAAGATCTTCAGTTATTTTAGTTTTTATTCATAGAAAAAAAAAAAGTATTGGTTGAGAGATTAATTGCTTTAAGTTGAAAAATTAGTTCCAGGTTTCCCTACTTGTTTATCTGACCATATGTATAAAAGATTGTATGCTCAGATTTTGCATTTATTGGACTAACCATAGATTTAAAAAAAATTTTTTTTTTATTATTATTACTATTATTACGGGCGACTCCAGGAAGTCCTTAGACTCATCGTGGGAGACCCTAAACATCATGTCCACTATTCGACACTCACAGTATCTATCATACCTTGCCTTGAACTCATTCACTGTCATAGCACCCACAACAGACTCTGGCAGATTATTCCACTCATTTACCACTCTAAAAGTAAAGAACCCAGCTAACACCCTTGCTAACCACATTCTTGGACAGCTTCCATAGATGTCCCCTAGTTCTCCCACCACCAGTCCTAATCTCAAAAATATCCTCTGAATTAATCCTATAGAAACCCTTTAGCAATTTGATTGTCTCAATCATATCTCCCCTTTTCCTCCTATCAACCAGTTTCTGCATCCCACAAATCTTTCACCTGTTCTCATAAGGTTCATTCCATAGACCTGCTATCATCTTGGTCACTCGCCTCTCGATACTCTCAACCTCCTCCCCATCAAGAAGAAACCTAGGTGACCAAATCTAGGCAGAGTAGTTGAGATGAGGTCTTATCAAGGCTTGGTACAGAGGAACAACAACTTGTTTGTCTCTGCATGTTAAAGTATTTTTCAGCAACCAAGATTTGATGAGCTGATTTAGCCACTTTTGCAACGTGTTCCCCAAACTTCATCTCCCTATCCACCAACACTCCCAAGTCCCTAGCGTTATCAATCTCCTGGAGTACAGTTCCACCAATGTGGTATACTGCTGCTAATCTTTTCACCCCAAAATGCATAACCTTACATTTTGTCACATTAAATTAACATCCATTCTCCTTAGCCCAGAACTCCAATCTATCCAAATCATTCTGCAAGATTTTGGCATCTTCTGCATTCACTATTGCTCTATCCAACTTTGCATCATCAGTGAACAAATGAACTGTTCCTCTTAGATCCTTCCCTATATTGTTAATGAACAAATTGAAAAGTAGTGGTCCAAGAACAGAACCCTGCAGCACACCACTAGTCACAGGTCGCCTTTTGGATTCTACTCCTGAATAAACTACTCTCTGATATCTCTCCATCAACCACCCTCCTATTCATCTCACCAACAATTTATCCATTCCCATATGTTGCAGTTTACAGATTAGAATTCCATGTGTTATCCTGTCAAAGGCATTAGCCAGGTCCAGCAGTATCATGGTCAACCCATTACCCTTATCCAGTTCAGCCGTCACTGTGTTATAAAACTTGAGCAAGTTACTGAGGCATGATCTACCCTTCAAAAAACCATGCTGTCCCCCATAGCATCCCATTTTCATCTATCCAATTTTGTATTTTCCTCTTGACTATTTTCTCCAAGACCTTGACAACGATTCCTGATATGCTGATCAGTTGGTAATTTGCAACAGTAGTCTCGGATCCTCCTTTATGCAGTGGAACTATTTTCTCCTCTTTCCACATCTTCGGGACTAAACCAAACCCGAGACTCAGATTAAACAATATGGTCAAGGGCACTGATAATTCTTTAGCTGCTTCACGTAGGACCCATGCTGGTATACCATCCAATCCCCCAGATGTATTGACATTGAGGTTATGCAATAGACTACTCACCTCCACTTCATTCACACAATTCCCATATAAACTAATGGTTCCTTCATTCTTTCAATGTCACCACCTGGATGATATATTCTTGCAAAGTGTTCACTCAGTAATTCCACTATATCGACTGATTCAGTGACCTCCTTGCCATCGGCATTCCTTAAAATCATTCTGCCATGTACAGTTTTTCTTTTACTTGCAGCATATTGAAAGAACTGTTTGGGATTCTCTTTAGCTTGCATAGTTTGTTTCCTTTCATAATACGCTTTTGCTTTTCTTACCACACTTGTTACCCTTCTGGCCTGCGCTTTATACCGTTCGTGTGCCAGCAGGTCACCTTTCTCTTTAAATTCCCTCCACATTTGTTTCTTTTTTTTTTGAAGCTCAGGCTTAATGGTGTTTTTCATCCATTTAACCCCTACTTGTTTTACTATTCGGACTCTAGGTATACAATCAGCCATAACCTCCTGCAAATGTACCTTGACCACTTCCCATGCTCTATCGACATCCAGCTGTTGCAGTTTTACATGCCATGGCACTGAACCAAGCAATCTCCTAAGCTTGTCATACTTGCCAGCACAGTAATTCCACATATACCCTGACTTAATCGAAAATTCTACACCTTTAGCCACCTTCCAGGTCCTTATGATCACTCTCACCAATAGGTGGCAACATGGTGTCATATTCATTACAGTCAAATTCTCAGATGCTATTACCAGGCCAAGCACTTCCAAACCCCTAGTATTTTCTATTACATGCTGGCTCAGATAGTTATCCCTTAATAATTGAATAAAATCCATTTCCTTCCTCACATGTGTCCTCTCCTCCTCCTTCCAGTCAATGTTACCATAGTCGAAATCCCCCATAATAATTACCCTCCTTCCACTCATTTCATCAATTGTTTATGCATACTATCTCCACCATCTATTCCATCACCTGGTCTATAGCAGCACCCAACTGTATATTTTGTTCTGCTAGTCACAATTTCACACCTTGTCCTTAGTACTGGCCTCGGGTACATTATATACATTCTTACACTCAACTGTCTCACTGATGTCTGCATATCCTCCCCCCCCCCCCCCAGTAGTTCTAGTTTCCCTGGTTCTGCACATCCATTTTCACTTCATTCAGCAACACGTTTTCCAGTCTCTGCACACCAAATCCATTGAAATGCAGGCCTTCCATCTTGTATAAATCCTTTCGCCCATCAAACTCATTCCACATGTCCACAAATTCCACACCACACCGTCTGCATAACCTGCACATAGAGTCATTTGCGATTATGGCCCTCCTTCTAAACTCCTCTCTGTCGTACCATGACAACAGACTCGCCATCCTTACTTATATTTTTATATTGCTTCAGTTTTATCTTTATCACAAATCAAATCTAACCATTACACCAGTGGAGGCCATTGAAAATTTTAAGTGGGATGCTGCATATACAAAATAAAAATTTTTTTTTTAAATTTTTTTTTTCCTAATCAGTAACCAATTTATTAATAAATAAATTTACATATTAAAAAATTGCTTTATTAAAAATATTTCACCCTCACTACGAACAAACACCAATAATAAAAGTTTCGTATCTCACAAAAATAATGTGCAAGCATACGACACACTGCCCAAACCAGCAATGTCGAAATGACTTGACACGTGCAATCACAAGTGCAAATGAATATCGGCGAGATGGCTGCATTTGGCCAAACGTCGAATGTGATGATATCAACACTGCTTTAGATCGCAGTGTATTTGTTTTGTAATCTAAAGCGTTAATCAAACAATTCCAATTATTAACTATTCAATCACTGTTGAAACATAAGCTGTAACCTTTATCATGTTGTATTGCATTTACATAATGTTGTAAGCATTGTTATTATTTATAAACACAAACAAAATTTTAATTTTTCATTTTTTCCTTGGAGGTGCTGCAGTGTCACGGTGCTTATGTATGGGCCGCCACTGCATTACACATATGAAAAGCTATGGAAATGTCATGGCATACATTGTCCCTATTGGATATCATTGACAGATATAAATCTCACTTCCATTCATTGTTGCAAGAACTCTGAAAGGGGGAATCAGGAGGTGGTGGAGAGGATCTAGAGATGAGTGAACATGCTGGTGACAGATCTGTAGAATGCCTCCTATCAGAACAGGTTGAAGGTGTATGGGTTGTCAAGTTTAATTGATAGGCATAAAAGAAGGGACATGATAAAAACTTATGCGTTACTAAAGACTGACGCAAAAGAAAATTTTCAATACATGACAAATAGAAAGAGAGAACCAGGATTCACCCTGGGAATTTGTAAAGGGTGTATGAACTAGATTTTTTTTTTGTTTGAATGTGATGAGTGAAATAAATTGCCAGAACTAGTTGAGCACCCTGACAGTGAATGAGTTGAAGTATGATAAGTATTGTGTGTGATATATGTATGATGTATGATAAGTCTTGTGAGTATAAAGTTTAGTATAGGTCTCTTGCAAATAATATAATTTATATATCTGAATCCACTATGAAAGGTTATTAACCTGTTACATACAGTATGATACAGTATTAGTACCATGGGTGAGCTAAGGGCTAGATAATTGGGAAACCCTATTCTTAAAACCAAACATGGGACTTACCACTTAAAGACATATACATTCATGCTCACTGTGGGATCCAAGTCCTTAGCTAAAATTGAAGAACTAATATGCTATCCACTTATCCAACTAGTCCAGCATATGTAAATTGATACAAATTAATTAATATTAAGTGGATGTCATTGAACTAAAAGATTTTTTTCTGTTGAGATGTATTTAGCGAAGTAGAGTGCCATCCCACAATGAGTCCTTGGACTTCCTGAAAGTGTCAATTAATAATAATTATTATTATTTTTTGTAGTTATAAAGTAAATCAACTTTTCCTATAGTGTGTTTAAGTGATAGTAGTTAGGAATATCAAATGATAGCAATTTTTATTTTCTAGCAATCCTTATATTTCGTATATTGCGTAATGAAAGGAAACGCGGATTGAAAATTTTCCATGGTATTCTTCATATGTCAGGTTTTATATTTGCTGTTGTGGGACTAAAAGCTGTCTTTGATTCTCATGATCTTGCTGAACCTCCCATTCCTAATCTATATTCTTTGCACAGTTGGCTTGGGTTGATCACCATTCTTCTTTTTTCACTTCAGGTAAGTTATTGAATTCAGAGCTATCAGTTTATTTTTTATTTTTTTATATATTACATTCATTGCAGTTAATCAACTCCTTTGGGCCATGTGAAGAAATTAGAATTACAGCTGCATTCAAATAACTTTTGATATAGCTATAATATTAATATCACTTAAATATTCATCCGATCATACACAACACTCTCCGTTAAAAAATACCAAAAATCCTGCCAAAAGGGACAGCAATTCCACTAAATAATTAAGACCTACTGTTCTAAATACTTAAATTTCCTGGAATCTGTTAAGGACGTCTAATCCTAAAAGACTTTTCACAAATTTATTCCAATGGTTACAACTATTTCACCAAAAGCATACAAGCTTATAGTGGCTCCATTAATTTCAAACTGTTAGTAGTTTGTGATTCCTGGGGAGATGTAAATATTGTATATCCATATAATTATATAAGGATACAACACTATTATAATAAAGATATATTGTTACAAAATATGACTTATTGTTAAACTGACCATAGATTTTTAATTCATACGTATGTTCGTACAATATTGCCCACCAGTTTCGCTAGTAACTGACTAGCTTTCTCAAGGCTTGCACAGTACAAAAAAATGGTAAATGCAAAAAAGGTTTAAGAATACAAAAAAACGTTAGTACCTGTTAGGTAGCTAAGGTAACACGTTCTTGTGACATTTCTACTCAGTATCATGAACAGGCGTTGCATGCAAACGTGTAATATGATTATTCACATACTGTAGTTCTGTTGAACTGAGGGAATTAATTAGATTTTTCCAAGTATCGTTCAGTATGGCCCCCTTGATTTCTGTGTTTAGGTTGCTGCCTGTACGTAGCACTACTGCTGCTAATTTATCATTTAAAGATATATTGTATATCCTTATAATTCAATCATAATCCGGACAACCTCCTCTGCATTTTTCTAGCTTCATTATTGTCTTATCATTTCATTGTTATGTTGAAGTTCTCATCATCATCATGCATGATGATGAGAATCTTGACATGCAGAAGTAGAGCTTATGGTTCCCTTGTATATGACATTGATCAGACCACATATAGACTACTGTGCACAGATGATTTGATCTGGTTTTCAAGGAGATGCCTTTGGGGTCTTCGGAGAATTCACTAAGTTGGTGCCTGGTCTGTGAGATATGAGATATGAAGACAAATTGAGGGAATGCAATTTGCAGAGCCTTGTAAATAGAAGTTGAGAGGATATGATTGAGATGTGTAAGTTGTAAAGGCTTATTACCAGATTAATATGGAGATTTTTCAGAGTAGAGGAGAGCAGGTTAGAACAAGAGGCCATTCCTGGAAGATTTATATGCGTAGATAGGCTTATGTGTTCGTCAGACATGTTGTAATAGATTTCATGGTATGATATGAACACAGATGGATAAGAAAATAACTATTTATTAACTTAAAAGCTAATATTTTGCTGGTATTATATCCAGCACCTTCAGAGCACACAACACAAAGTTTGTTACAAATGCAAGACAATCTTACACACACACACACACACACACACACACACACACACACACACACACACACACACACACACACACACACACACACACACACACACACAAATAAAATAAATCATTGATTCACCAACCCCTTCATGCAATGAACAAAACAAAAGAAATCACTAAGAAATCACTAAAAACAAAAGAAATCAATATTTTCTTATCCATCTGTGTTCATATCATACCATGAAATCTATTACAACATTCCTGGAAGATGTATAAGGAGTGTGTGAGCAAGGAAATGAGGAGTAGGTTCATTGCATGAAGAGGTTGATGAATCAGTGATTTATTTTATTTGTGTGTGTGTGTGGACCTACTGTAACTCTTTTTGCCTCCATGGAGGTCTGATGTTAATGTTTAATATTGCCATAAAAGTAATAAAGTTGAATATAAATTTAGGAACAGTTTCATTTTAATCATTTGTGTGATGTTTATTATATGTATACATTTCTTATCTTTGTTATCAACTCATGTATATCTAGAAGTGTAAATATACTACAATTTAAATAGAGCACTTGTCTGAACACCATAACCAGTAAATCCCGCATTCAACGGAAGCCATTATTTGGGTTTTAGGCACATCTTTAGGAGTAACAGCAAAATTGTGTCCAAGACGTAATGCACTCGTGGCCTCTTTGGATAAGTTTGTCGATGATAGGTTCACAACGACGCCATCTTGATGAAATTGTGGCTGCTGCATAACATTGCATTGCTGAAGGATTTCAAATTTTTTCCGGTGTCGGTTTTTAACTTTAGCAAATTCTTTATTGGCTGTCGAGTCAGAGATTTTATCCAAGATATCCCATAGCTCTGGGTTCAAAATGTCAGATAATATATCACGTAGTACACTGATGGAGGAATTTATTTTTGAAAGTTCTCAGCGAGTAGCGTATACCTGTTCTCGTAATAGTACTAAACTCGCTCTTTTATAAATACGTTGGGCTTTGGCCGAGTGAAACTTGTTCCTAATTTTTATACAGTTTGGTATCAAATTGGTATCTCGGCACCTTTTTAAGAAGGCTAACCTGTTCAGGTTTTAATACTAGAGGGATAGGGAAAGTTCAGGGTTTAGAGGTGTAAGAGGAGAGAGTGTGTTCCAAATACTGATTACTCTGGATACAAGTAAAGCTGTGGGACTGAATGGTATTTCACCATGGGTTTTGAGAGAATGTGCTAAAGAATTGACAGCTCCATTGATCTGGCTCTTCAATGGGAATGGAAGCAAAGTAAGATAGTGCTGCTTCACAAGGGTGGTAGCAGACTGGAAGTATCTAATTATAGGCCAGTTTGTGTGTCATCAGTAGTTGTTAAGGTCTTGGAGAAATTAGTCATCATCATCATCAAATTCCTGCCATGTACCCTCAAGAGGTGTACATGATATGATAGTACTACATGAAAAATTTACATCATTACTAACTTCCTATCTACAATTTTCCTCTAGATCAGTCTGTTACTTTTCAAGACTCCAATATAATCAGATTTTATATTTCTTTCGTCTAAGGCACTTTGTACCGTATCAATCCACCTATATCTTGGTCTTCCTCTGGGTCGTTTTCCTGTCAACCTGGCAGAGAACACTTGTTTTGCCAATCTTTACTCGCCCAGTCTGTTTAAATGACCATACTACCTGAGATTAGCTCTGCTAACGCATTCCTGGATGCTAACAATGTCAAGTTCTTTCCTAATATCGTCGTTTTTAATATGATACTGCCATTGATGCCATCTGTTCATGCTTCTAATCCTCAGCTCTCAGATCCATAAGTTAAAACTGGTTTGAACACTGTCTTGTATACAGTTAATTTAGTGTTCCAACTAATTTCTCTCTTATTCCATATGAATTTATTCATATGGAATAAGAGAGAAATTCTTCCTACTATACCAGCTTTATTGATTCTGTTGTCTATTTCTATATTTAATTTACCATCTTCACTAAATATCGTGCCTAAGTAGGTGAAATGTTTTACTTGTTCCACAGGTTCTCCGTTCACAATGCAGTTGACATTTTCAATGATTCTGCCTATTTTCATTGTCTTTGTCTTTTTATTGCTGACTTTCATACCATATCTATTACAACAGTTATTAATTTAGTCAAGGAATCTTGCAGACTTATAGCGGATGTATTGATAAGTATAACATCGTCCGTAAAGCAAATAGCTGACATTAACATCTCCAATTTTGATATCATGTTTAATACCACTTTCCTTCATAATGTGATCCATATAGATAATGAATAACAGAGGGGATAATGTACAACCTTGTCTCATACAAGATTTTACATTAAACCATTTTCCTGTACTTCCATCAGTTCTAACTGCTGACTTACAACTCAAATAAAGACCAAGTATTGCTTGATATAATGCCCATTGACACCATATAACTGTAGCATATTGGATAGCTTCTCTTTTGGCACCTTAACATATGCCTTCCAGATCTACAAAACTCAAATTGAGATCTTTGTTATATTCCCATGATTTCTCGACTGTTTGTCGTAAAGTGAAGATCTGATCGTGACAGCCTCTATTTGGCCGGAATATCCAGCTTCTTCTTCACCAAAATTTTCTTCCACAATTCTTCTCAACCGTTTCTCAAGTATACTTGCATATATCTTACCAGAAACACTCAGTAGGGATATACCTCTGTAATTCTCACATTCAGTTTTATTTCCCTTTTTATATATGGGTACTATGAGAGCTCTACTCCAATCATTGGAAATTCGTTCCTCTGTCCAGGCATTCTGAACTATGCAGTGCAGCACTGTAAGACTTTTATGCCACCATACTTCAGCATTTCTGGTCGAATATCATCTAGTCCTGCTGTTTTTCCACATTTCAAGCCTTTGATGGCTTTTTCTACTTGAAGTATGGATATGTATTCCTGACTGCATGCCTGGTCAGTGTTTTTTATCACTGTGCTGTCATCACTGCTTGTTTCATATAGCAGTTTTTCAAATTAATTACTTCATACTTCAATGATATCTTTTTCTCCCATTTTCATGTCACCTTTATCATCTCTAACTCCTTTTACAGCACTCTTTCTTCCATTTCTAAGCTTCTTCAACAACCTCCAAAATATTTTGCCATCTTCTTGATATTTTTTTCTATGTTTTTGCCAAAGTCCTCCCATGACTTTTGTTTAGCTAGTTTTACAGAGTGTTTAGCTTTCTCACATTTGTCTCTGTATTCTCTAAGAGCGCAAGCTGACTTATTTGCCAGGAATTTTTGATATGCTTTCTTCTTTTCCTTCACTGTCTCTTTAACTTCCTGTGTCCACCATGGACTTCTGATTTTTCTATCCTTGCAGACAACCTCACTACATCCCTCTCTGGCTGAATCAATCAAGGTTTTCTTCAAGGCTTGCCACTGAATCTCTAAAGTTTGGTTCCTATTCTCAAACTCTTTCATTTTTTCTTCAATAATCGTTGTATATTTTAGTGTACAGTTCACATCTGAGAGCTGCTCAACTTTAATTTGCATTAAAACTTTCTTACATGTTGTTCTTTTCAATATGAAATTCAATTTTATCCTGCTCAAGACTAAATAGTGATCACTTCCAATTTCAAATCCTCTGTACATTCTGGTGCCCTGCACAAGGGAGAAAACATCACTATCAACAATAACATAGTCAATGAGACTTTTCTTATTTCTTGCCTCTTCTCTCCATGTGAATTTGTGCACATTTTTATGTTGGAACATGGTGTTAGTAATAACCATTCCATGTCTGAGCAGAAATCCAACAGGTATTTGCCATTATTATTAGCTTTGCTCTTTTCTCCAAATTTTCCCAAAATATTTTTGTATGTGTGACAGTCATTTCCTACTCTGCTATTTAGATCCCCAACAAGGACCAACTTTTCATTTTTCATTGTGAAATTTTCAAACAATTTCTCAATTTCTACCTTAGTAGAACCTTCTGTGGGGCCATAGGCACAAATAAGTCTCTTTGTCCAGTTCCCATTCTGATATTTGCCCACATCACTCTACTTGAGACGGCCTGCCATTCAAGAAGGTTAGCATCGTATCTGATGCAGAGGATATAGTGGAGTTGTTCAATTAGCACTTTATTGGAGTATTTCATCCTGGAGAAGGTTTTAATACTGGAGGGATAGGACAGGTTCAGGGTTTAGAGGTGCAAGAGGAGAGTGTGTTCCAAATACTGAGTACTCTGGATACAAGTAAAGCTGTGGGACTGGATGGTGTTTCACCATGGGTTTTGAGAGAATGTGCTAAAGAACTGACAGCTCCATTCACCTGGATCTTCAATAAAAGTCTGGCTGTGGGAATGGAAGCAAGGTAAGATAGTGCTGCTGCACAAGGGTGGTAGCAGACTGGAAGTGTCTAATTATAGGCCAGTTTGTGTGTCATCAGTAGTTGTTAATGTCTTGGAGAAATTAGTGAGGGACTATATACAGCGTTGGGCAGATGAGGGTAATGTTATTTGTGAGGATCAACATGGATTTGTTAAGGGGCACTCTTGCTTTAGTAATATAATTGCCTTTTATAATAAAGTGACAAGAGTAGTTGATGAGGGAAAGGCATATACTGCCATATTTTTAGATTTTGCAAAGCCGTTTGACAGGGTGCCACATGATAAGCTGATATTTAAGTTGCAGCATATGGGTTTAGATGTCGGGTTTAGTCAACTGGATTCAGGATTGGCTTCTGATAGGTATCAGACAGTAGTGTATGGTGGGAAAATATCAAGGAAGCAGAAGGTTACAAGTAATGTTCCACAGTGCTCAGTACTGGGACCTGTATTGTTTAACCTTTATACTAATGACATTGTCAATGGATTGCAAGGGGATATTCAGTTGTTTGCAGATGATGTGAAGCTGGAAAGGGTTTTCAGTAATAGTGCAGATGTGGTAGCCTTGCAAGAGAATTTGAATGAGCTATACATATGGGCAAATGAATGGGGATTACGGTTTAATGCAGCGAAATGTAAGGTCTTGAGGTTTGGGACACATCGATGGGATGCTGCATACTCTATTGCAGGAGATATACTGGGTTGATGATTGATAGAAACTTGAAATTCAAGGGACATATTGCAAAGGTGGTGAAGGTAACCTAGAGGATTGGTGCAATACTGAGAAGGATGCTGACCTGCAGAGACAAAAGAGTTATCATTCCATTATATAAGATCCTGATCCGACCACACTTATATTGATAAATCAACTGTGGATAGGGTACAGAGGCAGATAACAAAGATGGTTTCAGGACTGTACAATGTCAGTTACGAGGATCTACCGAGGGAATGTGGACTGCAGAGTTTGGTGGATAGAAGAAGGAAAGGTGATATGATTGTGATTTTTAAACTGTTGAGAGGCAGTTACAGGATTAACCTTGGGGAGTTCTTCCGCTTGGTTGAACAGCAGGAAGGAGTGATGACAAGGGACCATCCCTGGAAGTTACGAAAGGAGGCTGTGTGCAACAGGGTGAGGAGTGGTTTCTTTGCATGGAGGGTGGTTGAAGCAGATGGTTACCCACTTGTAACCTTCTGCTTTCTTGATATTGCCCCACCATACACAACTCTCTGATACCTATCAGGCAGCCAATCCTGAATCCATTTGACTAACCCGACATTTAAACCAGATTTTAAACTATTAAGTGCATAAATGAAGACTCAATCAAAACCATCAACAAATAGAGATTAAACATATTCTTCTTTGGTGAGTAGGACTACTATATAGTTGTATAACTGGTAATTAGTTTACGAAATTAACAACGCATATAAAGTATATTAATTAAAGATAACTTTAATAAATAACTTCTATATTTCGGCAACGTCACGTTGCCATCTTCAGATGGCAACGTGACGTTGCCGAAACATAAAGATCTTTATGTTGCCGGAACATAAAGATATGGTATGTGCACGCAGGCACTAACAAAAGCAAATGAGGAAGAAAGCAAGAAACTAATATTGCTCCTAAAGTCCTAATGGTGCCCTCTGGTGGGCTGATTTGGTTGACTTGGCAGTTGGGCTGAAGTTCTCAAAATGTAAGTCTCCCAAATTTGGGGTAGTTTCATGCATCCAAATTTGTTGAGGTTAGGAACGTTTTTTAGAGCTGCTGAAGATTCCTTGAATAATCTCTCGTATTTAAACTTGCTGCGGTGTATTATTTTTGTTTTCTTCCAGCGAATTCTAGGGTGGGTATCTAAGGCATGGTCTGCCAGCCCAGAGCGGCTGTACTGGTGAAACCGGATGTAGTCTTTGTGTTCTGAAATCCTGATATTTGTTGTTCTGCCTGTTTGGCCAAAATTTATTTTGACTAAACAGGCAAAACTTTAATAAAAATAAAAAAATAATAACTTTAATAAAAAATTATTTATTAAAGTTATCTTTAATTAATATACTTTATATGTGTTGTTAATTCCGTAAACTAATTACCAGTTATGTATGACCAACGTATAAGCCTTGCTACTAGTATATAGTTGTATTTTTTATTATTTATAAATACAATTTTAAAATAATATTTTCTGCATCTCTTGAACATTCAAAAATATATTATATGCGGCTCTTATTACCGAAGAACTTGCCCACCCCTGGTATAGAGCATAAAAATGTCACTGCTTCTATACATATCATTATCCCCTCTCAACCATACTGGGCTCAGTGTTACCTGATGTTGTCCCCCTTTCCCCAAGCACCCATATTCACAAGAGGCCATCCCTGCTACCATCCACCCTGAGAATTCTAGTTTCCCTGCATTGACACACTGACTCATTCAGAAAATAGCAATCTCTCTCCAGATACCTTCATCCTTCCTCATTCAAATGCAAGTGGTCTCTCGCATAAGTTCCCTTCTGTCCTCGAATGCCCTCCAAGCATTCCAATTCCAAAATAAAAGGTAAGGAAATTATTTTTGAAAATTTCAAAAAAACTAGCTATTTAAGTTTGTCTCTTGATTCTACACCTGATCATATTAATATGATAACATATTAATCAGTTAACTGTTGTAAGTTATGTTTCTCGGCATGATGGTCATCCCATTGAACAATTTTTAACATTCGTTCCAGTGGAAGCCATTCTGAAGAAAATGTAGCCAATTTTATACTTGATTATATAACAAATTAATGTAACATTGATTTTAGCAAGGACAGTCCTATAATTATACAATCAGCATGTCTTGGAAATATAAGGGTATGCAGCTAAAAATTTCAGAAAAACATAAATATATGTATGTTCCCAATGCTGGGAATTCATATTTAGTCAGCTGTGCTGTGTAGTTAATTGTTGTATAGACAAAATAACCTTTTTTGCAACAAACCTATACTTTTTTTTTCTCTACTTCTACAAAACAATAGTCTATTTTAAATATGACATAATTATTATTATTATTATTATTATTATTATTATTACAGGTATCTCCATGGAGTCAAACTAGCAAAACAATATCTGTCGTATCTCTTCTTGAATTCATTTGCAGACAAAGAGCTCACAACTAAGTCAGGCAATGAATTCCACTCATTCACCACCCTCCAGGCAAAAAACCTTGTTCTGACACCTTTGTTAACCATACTCTTCTTTAATTTCCAGGGATGACCTCTTGTTCTTCCATCACTATCACACAGCTGAAACATTTCCCCTGCATCAATCCTATAAAAACCTTTCAGTAATTTAAATGTTTCTAACATATCCCCTCTTCTCCACCTATCAACCACCCTCTGCAATCCACAAGCTCTGAATCTGCCAATGTAGGGAGCATTTTTTACATCACTTACCAACTTAGTCACTCTTCTCTGAACCCTCTCCACAGCCTCCTCATCTTCAAGGAATTCAGGTGACCAGACCTGAGCACAATAATCCAAATGTGGAAGTATCAATGCTTTATAAAGGAGAATAATAACCTCTTTATCTCTGGATGTTAGTGTGTTCCTCAATAACCAAGTAATTCTATGTGCAATCGTGGACACCTTAGCAATGTGTCCCCTGAACTTCATCTCCCTATCTACCCACACCCCTCAGTCCCTAGCCTCATCAATCTCTTGGAGTACTGTTCCATCAATGTAGTACACAGCTGGTAATCTTTTAATCCCAAAATGCATGACTTTACACTTTTCCACATTGAACTGACATCCATTATCTTTTGCCCATTTTACCAGCTTATTTAAATCATCCTGCAAACTTTCAACATCAGCTTGATTTTTTATTGCGCTACCCAACTTTGCATCATCAGCAAACAACTGAATATCTCCCTTTAAGCCATTTCCTATATCATTTATATACAAATTAAACAACATTGGCCCAAGCACAGAGCCCTGAGGCACATCATTGGTCACCTGCCTCATCCTGGACTTGGCTCCTCCATACACCACCTTATGGTATCTCTCCCTGAGCCATTCGCCTATCCATATCACCAATTTAGTATCCATTCCCATCTGCTCCAATTTGCATAACAGTGTTCCATGGGGTATCCTATCAAAAGCCTTAGCAAAATCCAGAAGTACCACTGTGTAACCAGTTCCTTTGTCCAACTCAGATGTCATTCTATTATGAAAAGTTAATAGATTGCTAAGGCAGGATCTACCTTTAACAAATCCATGTTGGCCTCTATAGAGTATCATATCCTGATCCACCCATTCTTGAATTTTGTCTTTAACCAACTTTTCCAATACTTTTACCACTACTCCTGAGATAGTGATTGGTCTGTAATTAACTACCACAGTTTTAGAGCCACCCTTATGCAAAGGAACCACTTTGCCTAACTTCCACTCCCTAAAGTGGAGGAAACGGAGGAGTACATGTTAAATGAAGTGCAATTATGAATAAATATGATTCGATTACTTATGCTTTAATTAAATTTTGGGTTGATGAATATGAAATAGAAAGTTTTTTTCACCTGATTATAAATTAAAAATACCAAAAAATTATATTCTTGTTTAATCCTTTATCCATGTGTAAGTAAAGTTTGCACATGCTGTTTCTTTATGAGCAAACTTTGTTTGCTTAAATTTGGATAAAGGATTAAATAATATAATTCTGGGCATTTTTAATTTGATGAATGCAAAAATGGTGAAACCAAAACAGAACTCTTTGTTATCCATGAAAAAGTGGAAGAACCTGAATTTAATTTTTATACTTGTATTATGGAATTATATACTGGAAGAGTTTCACAAAACCAGCAAAATATTACAAGATTCTCAAACTTCGTTAAGTTCATGTTCAAAACTGCACGCATATTTTCAGATTTCATAAAAGAAACCTGAAATAGTTTTGATAAGTTTGAACAAAATGCAAAAGAAAAATTACCAGTTGACATAGATTATAAGAGTGCAAAGGAAAGAAGATCCTGTAAAGAAAATAGTTTGTTGCCTTAGTCAATATGTTGGGACCTCAGATTGTAGGCATTAGTGAGACTTGGCTATCAGAATCAGACATACTAACTGGTATTGAGTGTAAAGGATATATTATTTTTAGGAATGATAGAGAGGATATGAGAGGAGAGGAGGAGGCATGCTGCTAATGATATCGGATGACTTGAATCCTGTTAGAGTTGAGACCTATGATTGTAGTACTACTAACAACATTATTTCATGTGACAGTGAAATTTGAAGCCATCTGGTGTAGGTGGAATCTAACAAGATCAATTACACAGTATTGTGTTTTTACAGACCTGGTGGATTGGTTGCTAGTGATGAAGAAATGAATAACCAAATAGACATGATGAGCGCAAAAAGAGTAATAATAATGGAAGACTTTAATTATTCAAATATTGATTGGGTAGCAGTAGAATGTCATGAGGAGAATAAAAATGCATTTATTGAGCTATTGCGGGACAACTTCCTCAAGCAGCATGTGACAGAAGGAACTTGAGGTCAGAGAGTGTTAGATTTGATTATAGTGTCAGAGGGCATTTCAGTTAAAGATGTAACTATTTTCCTCCAGTTGGTGACAGTGATCATGTGGTACTCTCTCTTGGAAAGTAACTAAGTTTATGAATGTTCCATTCAGAAAAGGTTACATGCTGAACTAAGCAGCAAATTATGACCAACTGAGGAGTATACTGTGAGTTCAGTGGAATGGGATCGGTTGATGGAAGGGGATAATATTGACAGTGCATGGGAAGCATTTAAACAATACTTAAATGATGCAATATCAGAATGTGTCCCAAGACTTCGAAGAATAAATAGAGTAGGAATCAAATGGATGTGAAATCTTATTAAGCAATAGATTTGTAAGAAAAGGACAATGTGGAAAAATACTGTTTGCATATGGATAACATCCATTATGAACGTTATAAGCAGCAGGTTAGAATAGTCACAACTGTTGTATGGAAAGCAAAGTCTGAGTATGAAAAGAAACTGGCTCTTGGCTCTACCTGCTAAAGACAACCCACAAGAATTCTATCGATATGCTGCAAGTAAAAGAAAGAATGAAATGCAGATAGCATGCAAGTTACAGATGCAGAAGAGGATGTTCAACTAATGAGTGCCCATTTTGTTAAAAGCTATCAACCTGGTGTACGTGACATTGAGCTCACTGCTATCTCTTTATTGGATGAAGAAACTCAGGTGTATGAGGATGAGGTATTAGAGCTGTTGCACAAACTGAATAAGAATTCAGCAATAGGGACTGATGGGATATCAGCACGTGTGCTAAAAGAATGTTCATCTGAACTAGCTATTCCTTTGACCAGGCTGTTTAATGAGTCTCAGAAGAGGGAAGATTCTGCAAGAATGGAAAGAAGGTATAGTACATTACAGAAGGGTGGTGCAAAGACAAATGTATCCAACTATCTACCAATTAATATCTCAGGAGTGGTGGTGAAGATTTTGGAAAAATTACATAGGGCTCGCATTCAGAAATGGGTTGATAGTGAATCTCTACTATGCATTGAGCAACATGGATTTACTAAGGGAAGGTCATGTTTTAGCAAATTGCTCACATTCTATAACAATGTTGCCATTGAACTAGAAAAAGGGAATCGATACACTATTATACTTTTGGATTTTGCTAAGGCTTTTGGCGAATATAGCATGGTAGACCGTTGCATAAATTGAAGAATATAGGTTTGGGTTATAGAATATTAGTATGGATAAGAGGATGGCTGACTTACAGATATCAAAAAGTGGTATATTGGGGATCCGAGTCTGCAGGACTATCCATTCAGCCATGAGATCATAGCTCCGATGGCTGCCTAACACTCCTACTGCATATTTCCACGTGAGGGTGAAAGACGGTGGGTTCAGGGTACCATCACTTAGATGACTGATTCCACACCTGTGGCTCCCCACGTGTCCAGAATCATGAAATTAGAACTATCTTCTTCCCAAATCTGCAGAGAGGCTTTCTATAGCCCATTAATACAAGAAGACTTTAGGCAGGCTAAAGGTTGGTCCTATTATCAAGATACCTTAATTGAGTCAGCACCTGCAGAACACAAGAGATAGGCATCTCTGCTGCACTGTTCTGTAGATGGTGCTCCTTTAAAAGAGTCATGTGGTGCCTCCCCAGCATGAGTGGTTAAGGGATGGCACCAGAATCCTCCCTAGGTTCGAGTATATTGACCTTATCATGATGAGGATCAATACCCTGGCCACTGAAGCTTGCACAGCTTGATGTGGTAGTGACGACTCATACTGTAGGGCTGGCTGCCACTACAGTGAGACATTATCTCATATAGCCCAGTGTTGCTTCCACACCCATGGGGTCAGCATGAGGGGGGCATGACACCGCGGTCTCCATTGTGAACAACCACTTTAAGAACAAAGGTTGGAAGACCGCAGTGGAACTACATTATAGGACCTCCATGGGTTTGCATAAGCCAGACTTAGTGATTAAAATAGATGGTGATGTTTGGGTAGTTGATGCCCAGGTGGTGGGAACAGGATGCCCACTAGCCTATAGCCATAATAATAAAGATAAACTATTATAAGATCTAGTTAGTAAGATACGGGAGGAACATGGGGCAACTCGGAGGTTTACCAGCGCCACCATCTCTCTACATGGTGTATGGAGCACAGATAGCTATAAGGACTTAAAACAGCTTGGGCTTATGCAGAAGTATATAAAAGTTCTTTCCTTGAGAGCCCTACAGGGCAACTGGTGGCATGGTGTTGCCACCAGAGAATGACTACAATGATAACTAGAACAGGCATAGGGTAAAATACTTGTAAAAACTTAGGCCTATATCAAGTTTGGACGTGATGTAAGGGTAGTACTGCCCATAACCAGTACAAAGATTAATAAATAAAAAAAAATTAAAAAAAACCAGCGGACCAAGTACCATAAGGATCAGTGCTTGGTCTGCTGTTATTCAATCTATACATTAATGATATTGGGAATGATATGACAAGTGACATACTGCTATTTGCTGATGATGGAAAGATAGGTAGGGTAATCAGGAATGCTGCTGATATGCAGTACTTGCAGAATGATTTGGATAGGCTGGAATTGTGGGCATGGTATTAGTAATAGTAAAGTCTATTAGTAATAGTAAAATCTATTAGTCTAGTAAATGTAAAGTAATTTACTTTGGCATGATTAGATATCCAATGTCGTATTATATTGATGGGATTATGCTTGAAGAAACTGATGAAGTTAGGGATTTTGGAGTGTTAGTAAATCAGAAGTTGAGGTTCAGGTGCCATGTAGCAAAGATTGCAAATACAACTCAAAAGATAATTGCAATGCTGAAGTGAACGTTCGCATGTAAAAATAAGGATGTCATTCTGCCTCTTTACAAGGCCTTGATAAGATATTGGAGAGAGAGAAAGCCTTTACAAGGCTCTCTCTCTCTCTCTCTCTCCAATGTACCACTGTGATTCTGGTACATTGGAGAGAGAGAGAAAGTGCAAAGGAAAGTGTTAATAATGATATCAGGAATGTGGAATACTGATTATGTAGCCAGATTGAGAATTTGTAGACTGCAGACACTATCCAATAGGAAAAAGAGGGGTAATATAATTGAAACTTACACACTTCTGAAAGGGTCATACTGGATTTCAATTGATGGGATTTTTCAATTTATGGAGGGTGGGATAAGGACAAGAGGGCATCCTTGGAAGCTGAGAATGAATGCCGCTAAGGAGTGGGGGGGGGGGCTAGATTTTTCTCTCATAGGGTAGTGAATGATTGGAATGGATTGCCACTGGATGTTGTGAGTGCAAACAATGTGAATGTATGCAAGAATAAGTATGATAACTGGTGCATGTAGTATATGGTCTCTCTCAATGAGTCCCTGACTCCCTGGAGGTCTCTCTTAATAATAATAATAAAATGCAGAGTAATGATGGAAATGTATCAATCTTTTTGCAAGAGGTAAATTTATTATAAAATCTTTCACTTCTATCATGGATTCATTAGAAAGTCATTTACAACAAAGAACTGAAGTTTATAAGATTTCTCAAAAAATTTCATTTCTATTAAATTTTGACTAGATTGACAAAGAGCTCAGAGAATATGTAAAACGTTTAGCATAAATAATTATCCTGAATACATAGATGATAACCTATATGAAGATTTGAAACATTTTCATCTGTATATAAAGCAGAATTATTCTCAAACAAATGAGAATAATTATCAAAATTTAAGCAATATAATAATTCAAAACAATACAGTCAGGTCATATTTTTCAAATGTTGAAAGTATATTTCAAATTTTCTTACCTAGATAACTAATTGCTTTGGAAAAATATAGTGAAAGTTTTTCACTCAGACTATGAATTAAAGATACCAAAAATTATATTCTTGGTTTTTAATCCTTTATTCAAGCGTAAGCAAACAGTTTGCAAATGAAGTATCTTTATGACTGGGCTACTTGTATATAGAGGCTAAAGACCTCACCTTGCCTTAGTATCCCATAATGCAAAGCACATCCCCTTTTCAGCATATGTAATACTATGCAATATTGGAAGGGCCAATACCCAGACCGGTTTCAACCTTTATTGAGGTCTAATCAGTGGGAGCCAGACCCAGAAGAGATACCAAGGTTGAATGCAGAACTCATATTTCCGATATACAAGTAGTGAAAAGGTAAACTATGTGTAATAAGGAGTATACACCTTATTAGTGAAATACTCTTAATCAGAGATGGATGTTGAAAGTTTTTTCACTTGTATGAGACCTCAATAAAGGTCAAAACTGCTCTGATTTCGACTTTTATTGAGGTCAGAGGTACATCAGAAAAGATAGCCAAAGTACTAATGAAACATCCTTGTGTTAAATTAGCAACTCTGATCTGCTCTCCTAAGGATAAACTTTATCCTCCAGCATATCCTAAAGTGTTTGAAGTTCCTTGTGACATGGACTACTATCGGCAGACAGGAAGATCTATTAACATCTGCCTGGAAGAACATAAAAAAATACATTTGCTACCATTATTATGGGTAAGTTAGGACTGGCAGACCACGCTTTGGACACCCCTTCACACAGGATTAGTTGGAGGAAAACTAATGTGCTATTCGGAAGTCATTAGAGATCTGAAAGATTATTTTTTGAGGCAACCATGGCTATGAAGAATTCTCCTAACCTGAACAAATATGGTTGCATTAATTATATATTACATATATAATTATATATTACAACATTGTTGTTATGTGCCATCCAGTTGTTTTCAACTTTTAGTGATCTTTTGAACAAAGACTCTCCATCCTACTTGGCTTCTTATCCTTTCTGTCAGTAGTTGTAAGTTCAAGGTGGTAAGTTCATGTAAGTTCTTTCATGTTGTCCATCCAACTTTTTTGTGGTCTTCCTCTTCTCATTCCCTCAATTTTCCCCAACATAACTGCGTTTTCCAATGATTCCATCAGTTTGCATAATATGTCCAAAGTACATCAACTTCTGCTTAGTGATCATCACCTCCAAGAAGCATTCTGTCTTCATATTTTCTAAAACTTTCTTATCGGTCCTTGTTGCAGGTCCATGATATCCTTAATAGTTTCTTCCACACCCATAATTCAAATGAATCAACTTACTTTCTATCTTTCTTCTTAATAATCCAGCTTTCACATCCAAACCAGGGGCGAATGCTGGTCTTGAAATTCACGCTTGCTCTTGTTATCATTCAGGGAATGAGAGGTGTGACTGAAGTCTGATTAGTGGAATAATGAATTACTGACCATTTAAAACTATGTACAGGTAACCCTTGTATAATGTGGATGTTAGGTTATATAAATCGCGTTATGCGAGTCTCACATCACATAGAAAAAGTAGGGTTATGTTCCGAAATCGTTTTTTTTTTTTTTTTTTAATTATATAAACAAGGACCTATCCAACAAAAAATATATTTTTTATTTAATTCAGGTAATTCATGTAAGTTAAGAAAACATATAAACTATTATACAAATACATAGTATAAAAGTATAAAAATTACAAATTGTACTTAAACTTCATTGCACACAATGCATAAATGTTTTAGGCAAAATCAAATAGTGCATATTTTAATCTTTCATAGCACAAAGATTTGAGGATTGGTTAATAAACACTGGTGTTAATAAACATTGGTGAATAATCACCTGATGCATTATTACAAAACAATAGAGTAATTCTATCTTTAGAAACTTTGAATCCAGTTGTTGATCTTTCATTTTTCGAAATATAGGTGCATTTTTGCACTTTTTTCCAGTATAACCCGGATTCATCCACATTGAACACCTGGTCTGCACTATAAATGTTTATAAACTTTGAGAGATTTTTGTTTCATAAGATTTCCATCCATAGGAATTTTCTTTTGAAGTGCAATCTTCTATCGAAATCATTAGAGATTTCTCCATTTTTCCATTAGAATATCACGTACACGAGCAACGTGCTTTGCAATTATCGTTGACCAAGCAATAAACACTTTCTCGGATTTTATGTTCATTTTGTTTGATTGTTCGAATTGTTGATTCATTTAAATTCAAAGTCCCTGCAAAAACTCCTGGTTTTTCTCCGTTTGTCAACCGATCCAAGGTTTTGAATATTTTTCTTCGAGAGAAATTAATTTTTTTTTCAATGTTGGTTTTTTCCCTTCCGTTGCAGTTTGTAGCCATTACTATAAAAATAATTTTTTACACAAAAAAGCAAGCATTACATATTATATGTAACTCACCAGAAAATAAAGTGCTCAGCTTGAGATGAACACACTTACGATTTTTAATGCACTTTCCTGGCAGAAACGAGGATAATTTTCAACAATAAACATCTTATACTGTAAACAATTGAGGTACATGCGTGCTAAAGGGTATTTCCCCTAATATCAACTTATAATTATATGCAGGATACAGGTAGACACAAATTAAACGAAGATAAAATTTGATTTTTAAGTCACGCGGTGAAAAACATATGAAAAGATAAAGGGTTACTTCAATTTGTAGACCATGTTTTTATCGAAATTGCGTTGTATAAGTACCGCGTTATATGAGGGTTATCTGTATTTAGAAATTTATGTACATTTAATCATACAAATACAACATTTATTTTACAAATGATATTCTATCTTTTTCAATTTAGCTACTTGAATACAAATTCTACCCTACAGTTCTTCTTTATGAACTGGTCAATAACATCACCATAAAAAGTTGGTTGTAACTTAATTATCCCAAGCAACACGCACACTTGTAAAGGCTGGCTGAAGCTCACTGGCTAGAGCTACTTTGACTGTGTATTGCCCGTGTTTAAACAACAGGGTGAGATGATATGGAGGAGGCAGAAATGGCTATGCATGCACATGAAATCACAGTGCTGAAGCGAGGACCTGGATGCGCCCACAACCGAGCAAGCCATGGTAGTTTGACTAGCGTCGGCCTTCGATACACAACGCAAAGCTCAATTATTGCCACGCAAACTTAAAATGTCTTCTGTCTACAAAAATAAAAGCCTAAATGGAATGCTTATAAATGCATGCATTTATTAATAAATAAATATTACTACTTTCTCAATTAATGAGCTTCGCAGCAAGCATGGAGAATTCGTCACTGATCCAAACATCAGCACTGGAAGTTTATTTTTCACTAGTTTATAGACTATAATAAATTTAGTTTCATCCTTTATCCCAGTGAAAGCAAACAAACTTTGCACCTGAAAATATCTTCAGGACTGAATATAGTGTTGTACTATCTTACCTGGGTAAGTAGCACAACACCAGGTAACTCGGAGCAAAGGTGGGGCAAGCTACCAACACTCCTATCCCAGTATCTCCCATAATGCAAAACACATCTCCTTGTGGATATGTATACTGTCATGCATTAAGGTATACTGTTATGCATTAAAAATAAACATTCAACATCTTTCTCTAAATCTAGAGTAATTTAATAAAAAAAAAAAAAAAAAAAGGTGGCAAACCTTTTGGCAAACCCCTATAGGTACAGATGACCTTGCTACTGCTTCTGCCTGGTATCTCCAACTCTGGGCCTGGCTCCCACTGAAGAGACCTCAATAAAGGTCGAAACTAGTCTGGGTAGTGGCCAATCCCTTAATGCATAACAATATATCCACAAGGAGATGTGTTTTGCATTATGAGAGATACTGGGATAGGAGTGTTGGTAGCTTGCCCCACCTTTGCTCCGAGTTGCCTGGCGTTGTACTACTTACCCAGGTAAGATAGTACAACACTATATTCTGTCCTGAAGATATTTTCAGGCACAAACTTTGTTTGCTCTCACTGGGATAAAGGATTAAACTAAATTTATTATCAGTACTGGAAATACCATTGCTTTGACAATTCTAACTTTCATGGCCTTGCTCACACCTCTATCTTTCATAATTTTTGCTAAATTTAGCATCACATTTTTTCCCATGACTATCCTTCTTTTAATTTCATCTTCACATTTACTATAATTTCTGATTCTGGAATCCAGTAAATCATAAATTTCAACAATTTCTATTTTATCTCCCTTTATCTGAAATTCATTTAAATTGCCAGAAACCATCACTTTTGCTTTGCTGATGTTTATATTAAACCTGACTTTGGTACTTACCATCTTAACCAATAGAATCAACCATTCCAGATCTTCCTTATAGCAGAAAATAAGATATCATCTGCATATCTTAAATTATTTATTTTCCTGCCATCAATCTTAATTCCAGCTGGATCTTTGTCTAAATCAACCATTCTCATAACATATTCACTATAAATATTAAAACGGGAGGGCGACAGTATACAATCCTGCTGCACCCCTTTCTCCACTTGAAAACTGTCTGTTTCTCCAAAGACTCATTTTACTGAAGCTTCTTGGTTGTCATACAGCTCTCTGAATTAGATGTTTAGATATTTCCATTGATCTCATTATAATCTACAGTCTGTTGTGATCCACACAATCAAAAAGCTTTCATAAAATAGTTTTACTTTTTAAATTAAAGTGATGGTTCTATAATTATCACAATCTCTGGCATTTGATTTTTTGGCATTGGGATGAATACTGATGTTTTCCAATCTCTAGGCCAGTATATTTTCTTCCAAACCTGTTGACAAATTTCAATCAATATGTTCATTACTTCATCCCCAGCTGCTCTCAATAATTCTACTGACACACACCATCAGCTCCAGAAGCTTTTCCTTTTGACAGCTGTTCCATTGCTGACATCACTTCACTTTTCATTACTATGGGTTCCTCAACAAATACTCCTTCAATATTATTTTCTTTCTTGTACAAATCTTCTACATACTCTTTCCATCTTTTTATCACTGCTTCTTCTTCCATCAGACATTTACCTAAATTACTTTTTACAACTTCTAATCTAGGGATAAACCTCCCTGTATTAATTTTCTAAACAGATCTCTTGTTCTTCCCATAATATTGCTTCCTTCCTTGCACCTTTTGGAAGTTTATTTTGCACTTGGTTAGACTATAATAAATTTAGTTTAATCCTTTATCCAAGTGCATGCACCTTTTGTTTAGATATCTTTCCTTATTTCCTAGCCTGTCTTTGAAAATCTGCACTCAATTGTCTAACTTTTTCTTTATTTCTCTGAAGTTTCATTTTTCTTTCCTCTGCTATTTGAATAGCTTCTTCTGACAACCATTTACAATCTTTCTTTCTTGTTGTTTTATTAAGATTCTTTGCTGCTTATGACTGTACATTTTGTTTCTTCCCATAGTTGTTCTTAATCTCTTCCTGTCTTCTCTAAACTTTTTAATTTCTTTCCGACTGCTGCTACTTTAAATGCTCCATTTATAGGATCTAAATCAAATCTGATTTTTTTGCTGGAATAGCAAAAAAAAAAAAAAGTTTTGCTATTCTAACAAAAAATTTGTTTTTGCTAGAATAGCACCATACAAAACAGGAGTTTGGTGGTCAATCTCGTTCTTCTTTTTTTTTTCCCTCTTTCTTTCACATAAAGCTGCAAACATATACTTTTACAAGCTTCAACTCTTTCTCTCTGCATAAAAATATAAGAAATTCATATCAGAACACCTGATATTTTGAGAATCATGTAGACTGAAAACACACCAGAATTCCTGTCAATTTCACTAAGTTTCTTTTTTTGAAAATCTGTTCACCATTGTTAGTTTTCCCCAGTGGGAAAACTAACAATGGTGAACAGATTTTCAAATCTATTTTTTAGGAAAAATAGATTTGTTCCTGATTTGTTAGGAAAACTAACAAATCAGGAACAAAAGGAATTAAGAATGAATTGGTGGCATAGATAGCCTTAACCTGTCAACAGATTCTAATAATCTTTTGTAGTTCACAAATGATGCACTGATGAGAATATAAGTAGAAAGGTATGGCATATTTTCACAAGAGTAGAAAGAGTAAACAGAGAGGTGAAGCGTTATGATAAATGATGAGTTGTGTCCTCTCAGAATAGAGAGGACCTAAATCATTTGTCATAACCATTCTTGAATTTGGAAGAAAACATGACTAATGGTTTTGAGAGTGTGAGATGTGGATGAGCATATTTAGTGGGATGTTGCTGTGGGCCAGGAAACACAGAGGATGATGAGCAAAGACATGTTGAGGCTGACAAGTGTGGTAAGGGTGATTATTGACTGAATGGCCTATAATGATCATTATAGGCCAATCACATCTCAGGAGTGTTGGTTAAGGTAATGGAGAAATTGGAGAAAGAGAGAATTCAGGTCTGGGTGGACAGGAATACGATACTTTAAGAGGGACAGCATGGTTTTGGGAGGTGTAGGTATTGCCTTAGTAATTTTCTTACTTTTTATAATCAAATGACACTGGAGTTGGATAAGCTAAATGGTTACTGAGTGATATTACTAGACTTTGCAAAAGCACTTGACAGGATTCCACATAGAACTATTGCACAAATGAAGATGGATAGGAATCTGTTGATTTAGATTAGAGGGAAGCTGATAGACAGATACCAAAGAGTGGTTTATGGAAGAGTTGAGTCCAGAAGGCAGGTGATCATTGGTGTACCACAGGGCTCAGTTCTTGGTCCTCTGTTGTTTAATTTGTACATCAGTGAAATAGGAAATGATTTGACGGGAAATTATTATTACTATCAAAGACTCATCTAGGAGGTCATTTTATCATACACACAGCTCATCATATCACACTTTAAACACACTTAAGTTCTCTGCAGACACCACACTCTCAGGCAAGGCCTTCCAATCATTCACAACTCTGCACGCCAAAAACCTACTTCTCACTCCCTTGCTCACACCTGCTTTATACAGTTTCCAGGGATGACTTCTGGTTCTCCCCTGATCTCCCACTGTTTTCTGTAGAACCTCTCTAAAATTGATCCTATAACATCCCCTTACTCTGCATGCAAAAAACCTGCTTCTCACTCCCTTGCTCACACCCTCTTTATACAGTTTCGAGGGATGACCTCTGGATCTCCCCTGATCTCCCACTGTTTTCTGTAGAACCTCTCCAAAATTGATCCCCTTACTAACTTGTAGATCTCTATCATATCTCCCCTCTTCCTATCCACCAGACTGTAAATTGCATCTTCTCAATCTTTCCTCATATTCGACATTCCAGAGATCAGAAACTACCTTAGTCAGTCACCTCTGGACTCTTTCCAACATCTCTTCTTCTTTTTGAAAACCAAGTGACCAAATCTGAGCACAGTAGGCCATGTGTGGCCTAATCAAAGCCTTATACAATGGAACAAGAATCTCCCTAATTCTACAAGCCAGTGTCCTCTGCATCATTCCCAGAAGTCTTTGTGTTGTCTTCACAATTTTGGCAATGTGTCCCCTAAATTTCAGATCCTTATTCACTGTCACCACAAGATCTCTTATTTCATCCACCTCCGATAATATATCCTCGCCAAGTATAAATTCTGCATCTCATCTTTGTTATCCAAATTTTAAAACCTTACATTTTGTAACATTGAACTCACATTGCCCATTCCGTGCCCAATCACTCAGTTTATTCAAGTCTTCTTGTAAGGCCACATCTTCCCTATCCTTTATGGTTCATCCCAATCATCAAGTCCCAATGTTTGCATCATCTGCAAACAACTGAATATCTCCATCCAAATCTTCACCAATATCATTAACATGCAAGTTAAACAGTAGTGGCCCTAAAACAGACCCCTGAGGTACACCACTAGTGACTTTCCTTTTCCTGGATATCGCTCCACCCTCCCCCCCATACACAACTTGGTGATACCTATCAGATAGGTGTCTCCAATCCAATGCACTAATCTAATATCCAACTCCATCCGCTCTAGTTTGACTCTCAACTTATCATGCGGTAATCTATCAAAAGCCTTTGCAAAATCTAAGTATTTTACTGTGTGTCCCTCTACTCTGTTCAAGGAAGCTGCCACCTTATTGTAATAAGTAAGTAGATTACTAAAAGATGACCTCCCTTTAGCAAATCCATGCTGTCCATCAAAGATAATACTATTGTTGTCAACCCAATTCTGTATCCTATTACTCACCAGCTTCTCCAACAACTTAACCACAAACACCTGACACACAGATAGGCCTATAATTTGATGCTTGAGTTCCACCTCCCTTATGAAAGGGCACAATCTTGCCCTCCCTCCCACTCCTAAAGAACTTGACTCAGTGCAAGACTCCTATTAAAAAAATATGTCAAGGCAGGTGTCAACTCCCTAGTACATTCCTTCAGAATATATGGTGATATATATTGTCAATTCCCACAGCCTTATTAACATCTAGTTTTCTTAACTCCCTATACACCTCTTGCTCACCAGTCAGTCTCTCCTCCCCATCATCAGCTGCTCTCAAGCAGCTCACAAGACTCAAAGACCTTTGAACTGCTCATTAAGTATCTCCACTATATCTTCTGCAATAGCTGTATTTATATCATTTTCCCCCAATCAATGTCATCCTTCCATAATCATTCCTTCTTTTGCTTGCTACATATCAAAAGAACTCCTTAGGTTTCTTTTTGGCTTCATTAGCTAACTGCTGCTCATACACCACATTTGCTACCCTTACCAACCAAGTCAACTGCCTTGCCTGCTCTTTGTAATCCTCATGGAATTGGTTATTACCATTCTCTTATGCTGCCTCCATAATGACCTTTTTCTCTGTATCGCATGCTTAAAATCTTTATTCATCCATTTCACATCTACTCTATTTAACCTTCTGACCCTTGGAATATATTTAGACATTGCTTCTACAAGATAGTTCATGAAAATCTCCCAAGCTGCATTGATCTCCTTTCCAGCTAACTCCTCATTTCACCCTACACCCACAAGCTGTTTCCTGAGCTCTTCATAATCGCCCCCCCCCCACCTTGTAGTTCCACACATATACCCTTTTCTCACAGTGCTGGCAACCACCCATGTAATCACTTCATGGTCACTCTCACCAATTGGAGGATGATTGGACACCTCATTTATAATTCACTGTATTTTTCTGTGTATAAGACGATACTTTTTTTCTAAAATTTTTAGACCAAAAATTGGGGATCGTGTTATTCTCGGGCAGGGTAACCAGTTGAGAGACCTGCAGTTGCTGTGGCGAAATTGCCGGTACCTTGTCTCCATGAACAGGATTTCGCCAATTACTAGCCTTTGTTAACTCTGTCATTTAACATCATTAATGGCTGATTCTGAATAAACCAGTCAGACCTCTCAAAGCATTTATACGTCTGCAACTTGTTGGTGGGGTAATTTAATGCATTAACAATATTTTGAGCACTAGCTCATAAAAATGTCCGAAAATAAAAAATAAATGATTGTCATATTCTTCAAAATTCAAGTAAGTCATCAATTATGCAAAAGAACATGGAAATAAAGGTTCAGAGAGACAGTTTGAACATCCTCATACTGAGTATATGATTGGACACAGGAAGAACAACTACTCAAGATGCCAAAAAAGAAGGCCTTAAGGGGGAAACCAGCAAAATGGCCAAATTTGGAGCAGAGGCTTAAGACTTGGATTATGGATCAGTGCCAGAGTGGGATATGTGTGTCAACCGAGCTTATTCAATATGAGGCAAAAAAGTTTGCAAGAGAAATGAACGGTGTTGATTTCATAGGAAAGGCAAAACGGTGCTTCAACTTCATAAGAGAAGGGTTGGTCATGAGAACACAAACCAAATTAGCCCAGAAAATGCCACCAGCTTATGAGGATAAAATCCAACAATTTTACTCCTATGTCATAAAACTTCGGAAAAATTATGCTTTTGAACCAAGTCAGATTGCAAACATGGATGAGGTGCTTCTCAATTTTGATACACCTTCCAACAGAACTGCTGATATGAAAGGGGTAAAAACAAGCGGTCATGAAAAGACACACTATACTGCTGTCCTTTTATGCTGTGCAGATGGTACCAAACTGCCTCCTATGTTCATTTTTAAGAGGAAAACATATCCTAAAGAGAGCATACCACTACATGATGTTCTTGTCCAAGTTCATGAGAACGGCTGGATGAATGAAGAGATCATGGCTATTGGGTTTGCAAAGGTTTGGTTCAGAAGACCTGGAGGTCTCTCAAAGAGGCCAGCTCTGCTTGTGTTTGATCAGTTCCGAGCACGTTTAACAGAAAAGACAGAAAAGGTAGCAGCGGATTTGTGAACACAGCTGGCAGTTATCCTTGGTGGACTTACAGGTCAGCTACAGCAAACTAGATATTTCTATCAACAAGCTCTTCAAAGCTCTGATGAAAGAAGAAGAATGGAATAAATGGATGCAAAAAGCAGGTAATAACTTGACACTGACGGGAAGAGTGAAAAAATCAATACTGAGGTATGCAAATGGTCCTAAACTCATGGAATGGAGTCAAGCAAGAGGTGGTTGTGAAGTCCTTCCAGAAATGTGGAATCAGCAATGCCATGGAATGGATGGAACTGAGGATGATCTCATATATATATATATATATATATATATATATATATGGAGAGAGAGAGAGAGAAGTGACTCAGAAGACAGTAGTGATTCAGTAGAGGTTGAAGAAAGTGATGATATGTCTGGAACTAATAGTGATGAAGAAAATAATATGCTTGGAACTGAGAATGATGCATAATTTCTTAGTAAGCATCTTTAAAATATTACCTAATTACTAAATATACTTTGAATATTTAAAAAATATATCAAATGTGTTCTGTTTTATGTTTAAAATATTGATTTCTTAATTTTGAGTTCAAAAAAGCAGGGTTTGTATTATATATGTCTTATACACGGAAAACTATGGTACATCCTCTGATGAGATAATCAAATCCAAGACCCTCAATCTTCATGTGGCCTCTGTTACATACTGTCTGAGGTAGCTGTCCCTCAAAAACTCAAGAAACTCATTTTCTTTATTTCCAGTTGCTATCTCATCATTCCAGTCTATGTTGCCATAATTAAAATCACCCATAATGATCACCCTTTTCTTATTTACTTGGCTAATTTGATTATACATTTCATAGTCACTATCATCCACATTACCAGGTCTATAACAACATCCAATCAAGTATTTCATTCTATTCACCTCTATCTCACGCCATACTGCCTCAAAAACCGCTGACACTATTTCCCTCTTGCATCTCTACTTTGTATGGACATAACTCTTTTTCTGTCATCTATAGCACTTCTTCCTTCCTTCCTTTCTACCCTTTCAATCCTCACAAAGCACATCATACCCCTTCCATCTCTATTCCTGTCAGGATGTCGTCCTCATCTAATGTCTCACTTATTCCAACAATTTTTGGGTGAACAGACTCAATTAATGCAACCATTTCTTCTGCTTTGTTTCTTATACTTCTAGCATTTGTATACATACACAACAACTCATTCCTGGATCTACAACTGGTTCGCTGATTATACCACTCATTTGATATGATTTCTCCATGCTCAACTGGAGCCATTTCCCTTTCTGCTTATTCATTTTAGAACTCTCTTCAAGTCCAACTGTTTCCTCATGATCCCAGGTCATCCCATTCCTTTCCTGTCTGCACATGCATTCGCATCCTCTTGGAGAATCTGCCTTAACTCTATTCAGTAGTTTGCTGATGAAACTGGGAAAAGCAATAGTTAATAAAGGTAACGTAGAAGTCCTGTAGGATGACTTAAACATACTAGCAGTATGTGTCGTGACGACTCCTTTCTGTCGTGTTCTAAATCTATCTAGTTTCAAGTCACTTTTATGAATAATACAACTAATTACGAAATGATCACCGATCCAAAAGTAGGGAAATTTATATTTATACTGCGCCACCCTATTCTTAGATTAGTCTATATAAATAGTAGGATCAGTTCTAAATTAAGTTAGCAGTTATCTCATTAGGCCGAATCATCTGTTATCATTTTTACTTGGGGTTCCCGCAAGATTCGAATGTTTATGAATGGTGCAATAATAAGGAATTCAGGCAAACACAATATTTAGATCAACAAAATAAAACATTTAATATATGATATGGTTAACAAATACAAGAACTCTATTTTAAAATGGAACTATACAATTAACTTAACACATCTTCTTAGGTCACTGATGCTAATTCAATGTTCTAACTTTCATATACTATTCACAGTCTCAAAAATACAAATCTTCTTATCTCAAGTTAATATAACAATTTCACATTTTATTCAGTCTTCACAAATCTATCAGCTCAATGTTTATATTCACAGCAGGCAATAAACTACGTAAGCTATATTCCAAGCAAATATATTCCCGGACCTTGAGCATCGGAGATATATTACAGTTAATGCTAGAATAGAGAAACTTATACAACTACTCTTACCAGACAAATTCTTCAATACATCAAATTATTGAGAGAGCACTTATGAATTAACTTAATTAACATTAGCGGAACACACATAACAAATATTCTCCATAGTTAAAACTGTATTACTGTAAGTCGCACTTCACTATTCCAAACAACAGTAATTAGGTACTAATATCTTTTCCTGTTCACTTTTCTCCAAATAATCAATATAACCTTTTCCTAGGGCAACATAGAATTTAATCGTAATCCAGATTAACTAGAACTAATCAGAATTTTCGCATTGACTGTCCAGTTTTCTTTTATCTGATTACGGCATCAACCTTTCTTCATAACAACAGCAGATTTCGCTTATGACATTAAACTTTATGTTTCACTACTTATAGGTTCACTTCCGAACACTATACTCATAAATTTCTGCCCTGAGGAATTTATAATCTTGGTTCCGCAAAACTCTCTCCTCACTCCTTAATAATAATTCTTCTCTTTCTTTCTATCTTATCTATGACCTTCCCTCTTCTTTTCTCTTTCTCTCTCTATAACCTTCTATATATGACCTTCACTCCCACCTTACGTTCGAACGCCACGCTCTACTCCACTCGTGGTTGTTTACGCGTGCGTCTCCATGACAACAGACTGCACGTAAACATTTCGCTAATGTAATGTATGGTCTATTATTATTCATGAGTGATTACATAACATTAAATATTTCACAAATAAAAACAACAGAATATTTAAGCTACTTCTTTAACTTTTTGATTACGTATACAGTTAAATATAAATTAACACTTTACGTTACACCATATATATTTAGTTATACAAAATTCTAAACATATTATTATTTTATAAACTAATAATAGGTCAGGTTTTGAATAAATTTTTAATTAGTAATTCTTATTTAAGAAATAATAAATAAATTTATATGAGCCATGATTAATATTTAATAAGCAATGTTAAATGTGAATGAAAAATAATAAATTACATAACATAGCTTCATTCACAATTTAACATATGGTCAAAGGTAAATGGCTGCCAGTTTAATGTGGCCAAATATAAGGTAATGCACTTTGGGAAGAGGTCAGAATACTATATTGATGGAATTGAACTGCAGGAAACTGATGAGGCCAGGAGTGTGATTGTGGGCCAGAAGTTGAAGTTTAGAGAACATGTTGTAAAGGTAACCAAAATAGCACATCAGATTATGTGGTTGTTGATGAACAAACACACTAATAAGCAGGATAGAGAGATTATTGTTCTTTATAAGGCCATATCTGGACTACTGCACACAGATCTGGAATCCTGTATTCTGTGGTGATGAAGTTGTGGAAAGGATCCAGAGGAAAGTGACAAAGATTGTGACAGGTCTGTAGAATGCTCCTTACAAGAACAGATTGGTCTGTGGACTTCAAAAATTAGCAGATAGATGAAAAAGAGGAGACATGATAGAAGCATGTAAGTTATTAAAGGGATTTTATAGGATTAACAAGGAAGACTTGTTTTCAGCACATGGCAAGAAGGGAGAGAACCAAGGTGGTCACTAGTGACAGTTGTGTAAGAATGTAATTAGCAAAGATGTTAGGACTAGGTTTTTTGCTTTTGTGGAATGGGTTGCCACAGGTTGTTGTGGGTGCTTTATCAGTGAATGAGCTTAAGAAGTATGATAAGTATTTCTTATGGAAAGGCTTAGATGTTGGTTATACATTCTCACTAAATAGCTTAAGGAAATTACATTGTACAATAGAATATACATTAAAATAAATTTTAATACACTTCCAATATTTCGGCAACGTCATGTTGCCATTATCACAGGAACTTAAATACAAGACATGTGCACGCAAGCACAACACACAGTAAAAAATTAGTAAGTATGATAAGTATTGTGTGAATAAATGGATCTCCCTAATGAGTCTTCTGACTCTATGGGGAATACCTGTATGATAATAATAGGAGATTTTAGCTAAACTAGTACAAGAATGATCCCTTTTTCAATTCTGGCTTGATCACTAGAATTGAAGCAGGGATCATTCTGAGTTGTGAATGTTGAAAGATGACCTAACTGTTTGATTTTTGGGCTGTAGATGATCAACCTTCATAGACAAGTAATGGAAAAGGTCTGAGTGGTTCTCAGAATATTGAAGAGTGACACAGACAGTTAATCAATGTATTGTATGGGGCAAGGAAATTTTGAACCACAGCTGATTGTAAAGAGTAGATTCAGGATTTGACTGCATAGATCGTATATTGAGCCTCAAACTATTAATTGAGAAAAAAAGAGAATTCAGCTTAGAAATACATCTAGCATTCATAGAATATATATATAAAAAAGATTTTGACAAGATAGACAGGTAAACGCTTTGATATATTAAAAAAACACTTCAAGTATAAATTTATTAACACCTCTTTACAGCCTATATGAGCAACAATAATAAGTCCAAAAAGAGGCAAGAATAGAACAAAAACAATTGAAGTAACAAAAGGACTTTGACAAGAAAGGTCAAAGTCCTTTTGTCTTTGTCCTATGTCCATTATTATTTAGAATGTACATTATATAAATGAAATAATTAAAGAATGGAGGTTTACCCACAAAGGATTCAAAATAGAAAAGAATTTATCTTAGATATCTTACTCTTTACAGATGACCGCATGATCTTTGGAGCAACTGAGGGCAATCTACAGAAATCTGTATATAAATTTATTTTTAATAGTAAAATCATACGCGAGTCTCTAGTTTAAAAAAAAAAAAACATTTGGGAACAAAAAACATTCAAGAGGGAAAAAATGCCCAATAGACCTAAAACAGTAATAGACAATAAAAGAAAATAATTAACAAGTCAATAAATAAATGATGAGCTACTCAACATTTTTAATTATTTGGGCTGTAAATTAAGTTAAAAATAAAGATTTAGACATTTCTAGAATTTAGAGTAGGTACCCTCTCTCGATGAGTCTTTCGATACCTTGGAGGTCTCTCACATAATAATTTCTAACAAAATGAACAAATTGTCCAAAGGAAATGGAATAATAAATAAAGCTTTACCAGCAAGTGTTCTCCAAAAGAAGCAGACTAAGAATGTATAATAATTTATCAAAACCAACATTATTATATGCCAGTAAAAAATGGACAATAAGAGAAAGAGATAAGAAAAGAATCATTGCAGCAGAAATGAAATATACGATAACAACACTAGGTTACCAGACTAGATAAAAAAAAAAAAAAAATGAAGACATACTGAAAGAACTAGACCAAACACCAATAATGGAAACAATAGAAAAATACAATAGAAAATGGAAAGAAAGCATCTAAAACAATTGGCATGTGATAGAATACTCAGGAAGATGTTGAACTACAAATCAAAGTGGGGGGGGGGGAGGGTTGAAGAAACAAAGGTAGACCAATGAAATGCTGGGATGAGACCAAAACAAGCCACCTGGCCTAGATTCATGAAAGGAGAAGAAGAACATAAACTAAGGATACAAATATCCTAGTTGTCTGGAGTAATTCCTTTGAAAGATTATTAAATGAGACAAGCAGTGACAGAACAGTAGTGGAAAATATTCAAGAGGAATGTAAACAGGAGTACATCAATATTTGATGAGAAAGCTATCAAAAATCAAATGTAAAAACCGTACAATAATATCAGCTGGAACAGATGATGATATTGTACGGGCACCTCATGGAGTCCAAAGACTCATCGTGGTCACCCAAAACTACCCACACAATATATCACTCATTCACAACTCTCCAAGCAAAAATTCTAGTCCTCATACCCCTACGAACTACACCTTTATTCAACCTAAAGGGATGACTCCGGCCTCTCCAGCCAAGTGCTGAACCAATTTCCCTGCATCTATCCTATAAAACTCTTTAAGCAACTTAAATGTTTTCATCATATCCCCCTGTTTTTCTCCTATCAACCAACTTCTGCAGTCCACACAAACTCAATCTATCTTTATAGGGAACATTCCACAGACTACTCATCATCTTGGTCAATTGCCCATGAATTTTCTCCATCACTTCCTCATCTCCAAGAAACCCAGGAGACCAGACTTGAGCACAGTAATCCAGATGTGAATGTATCAAGGCCTTATAAAGAGGAATAACAACTTATCTCTGTTTGTTAATGTGTTCTCACTAACCAAGTAATCTTATGTGCTACCATAGCAATATGTCCTCTAAACTTGAACTGTCTGTCTACCACCAACCCTAAATCTCTAGCTTCATCTATTTACTGGAGTACAGTGCCATCATCGTGATAAATGGCTTGTAATCTATTTATCCCAAAGTTCATAACTTTACATTTTTCGACATTAAACTGACACCCATTAAATTTTATCCATACTGACAGCCTATTTAAATCGTCCTGCAAGCTCTCCACATCGCCTTGATTAACTATTGTTTTACCTAATTTCATCATCAGCAAACAACTCGATATTTCCTTTCAGGTTATTTCCTATATCATTCATGTACAAATTAAACAGCAATGAACCTTCCGGCACACCAATAGCCACCTGTTTTCACCTAGATTCTGCCCCTCCATATACCACTTTTTGATATCTGTTCAGCAGCCACCCTCTTGGGGATGGATATGACACTTAATCAGTGTCATATCCATCTCCATTTGTTCTAATTTGCATAACAGAGTTCCATGTGGTATCTGTCAAATGCCTTTGCAAAATCATTATATAGCCAGTTCCTTTATCCCACTCAGCTGTTACTTTATTATAAAAAGTTAGTAAATTACTAAGGCATAACTAATCCTTCACAAAGCCATGTTGACCCTCATACAGTATCATATTTTTATCTGCCCATCCTTGAATTCTCTTTTTGACCAATTTTTCTAGTATTTTTCAACACACCTGAGATACTCATTGGACTTCACAAGGGCATTTAACAGAATATCACATGAAAAATTATTACATAAGTGGGAGCAAATAGGAATGTATATGAAGTTGGTCTATAATCATTGTCTATAATTTGCTACTGTAGTCTTAGAACCTCCCTTATGCAAGGGAATTACTTTGCCCTCTTTTCAGATCTTAGAACTCTACCAGAGCTGAGACTTAAAGAGCCTAGTCAAAGGCATTGCCATTTCCCTTGCACATTCTTGCAAACCCTAGCTGATATCCCATCTAATTCCACAGCTGTTGGAAGTTTTTTTTCTACTTGGTTAGACTATAATAAATTTAGTTTAAATTTATCCACTGCTGTATTTACATTGAGATTATGCAATATCCTATGAACCTCCAATTCATCCACCTTTGTTCCCACATTAGTGTCTGTCACATAGGTTAAAGCAGTAACCTCACTAGTTTGATATACCCTTGCAAGATGGTCACTCAGTAACTCAACTATTTTATCCACTTCTATCTCCTTGTGACCATCATCACTTGTTACGGTTAATCTTTCATAGTCATTCTTCCTCTTACTTGCCACATAACAAAAGAACTATTTGGGATTTCCTTTGGCCTGCTTGGCTAGATTCTTTTTATGATTTGATTTTACCTTCCTTGCCATGCGTCACCTTTCTTGCCTTAGCCTTGTACTGTTGATGAGTTTGCTGGTCACCTTTCTCTTTATATATCCTCCACAGCATTTTCTTCTTTTGCAGCTCATGCTTAATGATATTAGTCATCCATCTACCTATTATCTGATTAACCCTCTTTATCCTAGGTATACAATTTAATACTGGTTCCTCTAGATGACCCTTAATTATATCCCATCCACAACTAACATCCTTACATTGCAGTTGATGGGTTCAATGAGAGGTATGATAGATTATGTGAATAAATTGGATCTCTGTGATGAGTCTTCAGACTCAATGGAGGTGTCTATATAATAATAGTAACCTAGCCCTGTGACATTTCACTAGTCAATTTCATTTGCCTTGATTCCACTCCACAAAACTGCACGCTGTGATGTCTGTCTATCAGTCTTCCCCCCCTCTTATCCATGCCACTAACTTCATATCCATTCCTATTTGCTCTCACTTGTGTAATAATTTTTCATGTGGTATTCTGTCAAATGCCTTTGTGAAGTCCACAATTTAACTTGTTATGCCTGTATACAAATTCCAGGAGCATTAGGAACAAAGGAGTTGTTTGCTGCCTTAGTGAACCTTGTAAAAACTGAGATTGTTGGCATTAGGAAACCTGACTCATATTCAAATGTAAATGGAATTGACTGTGAACAGAATAGTATTTTAAAAAAGGATTGAAGAGTACTACTAATAATATCAGATGATATCAGTCTATTTCAGGTAGAGCTCATGAAAACAATAATAGTAATAATGTCCCATGTACCAGTGAGTTTGAGGCTATTTGATGTGAAGTGGAGGATAACAGGATGAAATATATGGTGGAATGTTGCTACAAACCTGGGCAGTTTACTTGCTTTGTACAAAGAGATGCACTGCTAAATTATCTAAATTATTATTTGATGCGTACTAAATGAGTAATCATTATGGTTGACTTATAAATTATCTGGACATTGATTGGGTAGCAGAAGAGTGATATGGAGAGTGAATGAAGGAGAATTAATTGAGCTGTGGCAAGATGACTTTCTCAAGTGCATGTGAAAGGAGCATCTTGAGGCTAAAGAGTCTTCAATTTGATCATAAAATCAGCAGGAGTGTCAGTTAAAGATGTGACTATTTATCACATTTTATGACACTGATCATGCTGTATTGATCTGGAAGTTGCTAAGTATATGAATGTACATCTGAACAGGTTGCATGCTGAAATACAAAGTTGGAAATTATGACAAACTCAGGAAAATACTAAATGGACACTGTATTCCTGGGAATGAATACTATGTTCATTCCCATGGTATCTGTTACTGAATGTGTGTGGAAGGCTTCAAAAAAATGTGATATTTGAGGGGCACCCCCTACAGTTCAGAGAATAAATAAGGTGGGAGTAAAATATTTGCGTTATTTTAAGCAACAGATCCATAAGAAGATAAGGGTGAGAGGAGTTATGAAATATGCAAAGTGCAGACCAGAAAACAAGAGTATTTTACAGAAATCTAAGTTGGAATATGAAAAGAAATTGGCTGTGCAGGATAAAGGCAACCCAAAAGAATTTTATCATTATGATGCAGGTAAAAGAAAGAATAACAATTGTTCTAAGAGTTATCAACCTGGTGCGTGTGTGTGTAACACGCACCAGGTTGATAGCTCCTAGCGAAGTGAGCATTCCTAGCACACCATAGGGTTGAAGAGGTAGAGGAGCATGAGGAGGCGTTCTGGAGATGTTGCATAACTTGGATAAGAGTTTGGCAATAGGGACAGATGGGATATAAACACATGCAAATGAATGTCCAAATTCATTTGCAATTCTTTTCTCAGCTCAGAAAAGATCCCACAGGAATGGAAAGGATTATAATTCCTTGGCACAAGGGTGGTGTGATGTGTGTATTGACCTGTCATTGGAGTGGTTGGGAGATGTTAGAGCACTTGGCAAGAGCTCACATACAGAATAGTTGACAGAAAAGCATGATTTGGGTGGTCATGTCTGAACAATTTGAGTAACATAATAAAATATGAGTACTGCTGATTTGGATAAAAGGAATAGATACTCTCTGATACTGTTGTACTTTGCTAAGGTATTTGATAGAATACTACATTAAAAGGTATTGCATAAATTGGAAAATATGAGATTGAAATATAAATTATTGACTGTGATAAGTATGTGACTGAGGGACAGGTATCAGAAAGTGGCATGTGGGGGAGGGAAAGTCTGCCAGATTTAAGGTGACTAGTGCTTTACCTCAGGGATCAGTCCTTGGACCATTGTTGTTGTTCAATCTGTATATTAATGGTATAGGAAAGAACCTGACAGGAGTGTTCAATTGTTTGCCAATGATACAAAGTTATGTAGGGCAATCAGAGATGCTACAGATATACAGCACTTAACAGAATGATTTGAATAGGCTTGGAGTGTGGACAAATGATAATGGCTATCAATTCAGGGTAGTAAGTTTCAAGTTATGCATTTTGGCATGTTGAGATATCCAGTGGCATATTATATTGGTGAGATTATACACCACCCTTGTGCTAAGGAATTATACATTCTTTCCATTCCTGTGGGATCTTTCCTGCAAAAAGGGCATCTGTACCTCTTACCTCTTTTAGTTTTGGAAGTGAATCCTTCTGCTAGAAAAAGTGGTAGGGTTACAGATGCCCTTTTCACACAGAGTTAGTAGGACAATCACAAACCTCCATGTCCCTGCAGGAACCCACAGCCTCTTGGCTGGAGAGCGAATATGCTAACCAGTCGACTGGTCAGAGTGGTTAGCATTTTCGCTTTTTCTCTTTACAAGGTCTTGATACAACAACTAATCACACCTAGTCTACTCAAAACTCAGGCAACCAAATGTAGATTATGAGGACAGATTAGAATATGTGGGCTGAAGATATGGGTTGATAGGAGAAAGGGAGATGATATGATAGAAGTCTAAACTTCTGTAAGAGTGTTATAGGATATCAATTGATGAAATTTTTCATTATATTGGAGATGGGGAGAAAACAAAGGAGCATCCATGAAAGCTGAGTTTGTGTGTAGTTAAGAAAAGGATGAAAGCTAGAATTTTCTCTCAGAGCATGATTTATTTATTCATATGGAGTTTCCTCCCTTTATCTCTCTTGTCCCTATTTGGGCGAGTTGAGCCCCCTTCATGGGGGGGTTAAGTATTTATGGCTGTAGATCGATATGTTCACGGGGCCGGTTTGTCTGCTTGCGGAATGAAAAACCCCAAATAAACTGGGGGGGGGGGGAATCCTGCTGTCCGTGCCCAAGACCGGCTAACTTGTCTATGGCTGAGGAAGATCCTTAAGCTCCTCACATCCACAACGGGAGTCAAACCTAGGACACTCCTTCCTCAGGCATATGGTTGTGAAGCACACAGCCACTAGGCTAACTGCACAGACAGAGCATGATGAGTAAGTGGAACAGTTTGTAAGTGTGCTGTCTGTTGTCATTTTCTTGTTTCTTTATTAAAGAAGCAGATCCCTTATGCTTTCTTTGTCATGTCTTTGATTGCATTTTTATTATAATAATTATCACAGGATATACATGATTCCTGAGGTTAACCACCGAAGATATGCTTTAGATATTTATACCCTAATCACACTGTTCTTTAAACCATTAACCATCTGCCCTCTCAGGAATGCATTCCATGTACCTTCCACCCTCCATGCAAGGGGTAACTCACACCTCTCTTACTCACTAGTACCATGTTGCAACTTTCAAAGATGGTTCATTGCTTCCAAGAACATCCCATACCCATTCAAACATCTTCCCAGAATTTATCCCGTAAATACCTATCAACTGTTTAAATTCCTCAGTCGTATCACTATTTCCATCTTTTATCTCTTAATGCTACAAATTTGCACGTGTGTTCAATCCAGTGGTGGCCAGTGAAATTTTAAGTTGGGGTGCTGCCTATACAAAAAAAAAATAAAAAATTTTTTTTTCCTAATCAGTAACCAATTTATTAATAAATAAATCTACAAATTTATTTATTAATAAATTGGTTACTGATTAGGAAAAAAAAATTATTATTTTTTAAATTTGTATAGGCAGCACCCCCACTTAATATTTCACTTAATATTTCAGTTGAGTATACAGAATTCACAGTATATGCATTCCCTACATTGACTGCCGTTATTTAAAAGTACCTGATTACTGAAATCAGCATCTCACAACAGATCCATGTAGATCTTCATATATAATATTATCTATATCTTCCCAATTCTGTGTTTGAGTCTTCATTTAAAACAGAAGAAACACAGATTGATCTATGTTTCATGTCTCCAGCTTATCACCACACTGAAATTGTGCTATTTGGTCCTCTCTCTACGATTCACAAATCCATGTTGACCCTCACAGATAACATTACTCTCATCTACCCAATGTTGTATACGGTCCCTGACTAATTTCTCCAAGATCTTAACAACTACCTATGACACACAAACTGGCCTATAATTAGACACTTGCAGTCTGCTACTGACCTTATGCAATGGCACTGTCTTACTCTCCTATTTCCTGGGCAGGTGTCCTGTAGCCAGACTTTCATTGAAAAGCCCAGGTCAAAGGAGCTGTCATTTCTTTAGCACATTCTCTCAAAACTCGTGGTGAAATACCATCCAGTCCCACAACTTTACTCATATCCAGAGTACTCAGTATTTGGAACACACACACACTCCTCTTGCACCTAAAACTCCTGAACCTGCCCTATCCCTCGAGTATTAAAACCTTCTTCTACAGGATGAAATACTCTAATAAAGTGCTCATTGAACAACTCCACTATGTCCATTTTTATTCCACAATGTCATTCTTCCACAAAAATTTTTCCTCCCACATAGCTAAAAAATTCCCTAGGATTTTCTTTGGATCTTAGGGCCAATCTCTTCTCATATTCCAGTTTTGCCTTCCTTACCATACTAGTTATTCTCCTGGCCTGCGTCTTATATTCTTCATGCATCTGCTCTTCAACTGTCTCCTTATATCTCTTCCATAATCTCTTTTTCACATGCAGTTCCTGTTTAATATTGTCATTCACTTTACACCAAATTGTGTCCTCTTCTTCACTTGTTGAATACAGCTTACTATTGCAGCTAACAAATATTCCTTCACAATTTCCAAAGCACTAATGATATCCCGGATTTCCAATTCCTCTCTCCATGAAACTTCCCTAAGTTGATGTCTAAGACTATTATAATCACCTGCGTTATAATTCCACATATGTTTTCTCTTTGATACTACTGCATGTCTATTTATCTTCCAAGTCAAACCACATGGTGGGAGAGATGTCATCTCAGTTATTATCAATTCTTCTGATGCTAAGATCAAATCCAAAACTCTTGAATCTCTTGTTCCCTCTATTACATGCTACCTGAGACATTTGTCTCTCAAGAATTCTGGAAATTCCATTACCTTATTGCTACATGCATCTCCCTCTCCCCAATTTATACCGCTGTAGTTAAAATCTCCCATAACAATCACTCTTCTTGCACTTGTCAAACTCAACTGTATAAACATCTCCTGGTCCCCACCCTCTGTGCTCCTTGGTTTGTAGCAACATCCCATTAAATATCCTGTCTTGCCCACCTCTACCTCACACCATATGCTTTGAAAATCATTAGTATCACTGCCTTCCAAAGTCTCCACTCTTAGAGGATATAAGTCATCACTTATCATAAGCAGTTCTCTACTACCACACTTTCCCTTCCTATCCTTGTGAAAAATGCTATATCCTGCTACTTCTATTCCTCTTATTATATCCTCTTCTGTCAACCACGTCTCAGTGATCCCAATAATCTTTGGCCAGGCTGATGCTATCAGCACCACCAATTCCTCTCCTTTATTCCAGATACTCCTGGCATTAGTATAAAGCATAAAAATGCCACTGTTTCTATACCCAGCATTATCCCCTCTAGCCTCCACTGGGCTCAGCGTTACCTGATGTCATCCCCCTTCTCCCAAGTACCCGTTCCCACAAGAGGCCAACCCTGCTACCATTCACCTTGAGCATTCTAGTTTCCCTGCATAGACACACTGACTCGTTCAGAACAGCAATCTCTCCAGATGCCTATGCCCCTTCCTCGTTCAAATGCAGGTGGTCTCTCGCATACAATTCCCCTCTGTCCTCAAACACACTCCAAGCATCCACATATTCCAATCCTCTCTTCTGACACATTCTAGCTATTATGTTATTCAATACTGCTGCTCTTCTGCTCAGCTCATCACTATCTTTCCTCTCTGCGTCTTCTTTCATACTACCTCAAGCAAGAATCTCGTATCTCTCTCTCTCGCTGCCCAATTTACATGACCTCTCAAGTCATTTGTTCCTACCATCACAATCATCTCATCCACCCTTTCACCCCTCTTAATTGCCATAGCCACACTTTCTATCGTTCTTCCAGGCAAACACTCCTCACGCATCCTATTTTAACATCACGGATCATCGAGTCCCCATACATTAAACCTCTCACCACCCTGTTCCTCGATTGTTCCCATGCATCCCTCAATCTCTCTCCTCTAACACTTTCTCTCTGTGTTCCCCTACTTACCTGACATCATGCTATCCCTGGTTCCAGTGCTCCCTCGCATTCTTCTCATTCCCTCTCTCCTACTGTTTGCATTCTCTTCTCTTCTATCATTTACATAACTCTCTCTCATTCCCTCCCTTCCACTTACCCTATTCTCTCCCCTTCTATTGTTCACATAACTCTCTTTCATTCCCTCCCTTCCACTTATCCTATTCTCTCCTCTTCTATCATTCCCATACCCCTCTCTCATTTCCTCTCTCCTACTGCTTCTATACTCTCGTCTTCTATCATTCCCAAACTTGTCTCTCATTCTCTCTCTCCTACTGTTTCTATACTCTCCTCTTCTGTCATTGCCAAACCTCTCTCTCCCACTGTTTCTATTTTCTCCTCTTCTATCATTCCCAAAACTTTCTCTCACTCCTACTCTGATTCGCTTTGCATACATCTCTTCCATTCTCTGTTCCCTTATAGTCCAAATAGAAATCATCTAGGTTTTAAAATCAGAATTTACTATTCTGTGTGCTGTATAAATGCATTAACAGTGAGTAATTATCTGTTTTTATTTCTACCTTTTTCTTTCTAATATTTGGAAAATGAAAAAAAAGTTGTAAACAAAATGTTAAAGTATTTTGTAAATTATGTAAATTTTATAAATCATACAGTATAATATAATAAAAAAAATTATTATTATTTTGAACTAGTTTATTGCAGGTTTTCTAGCTTTTCTCTTTCCCACACTTACTGAACCTGTGAAAGCAAGCTATCATCCAGTACATGTGAAGATTGGTGTTACTATATTTGTTCTGGGTGTTTGCACAGCTGTTATTGGAATTAATGAGAACCTTATATTTAAACTGTAAGTATAGCTCGGTTTTATGCTGTTATAAAATGATCATCACCAGTTTCCTGATATGTACCCTCCAAGGGTGTTCAGACTACTATCAGCACTACATGATTAAGTTTATATTATTAATCTCCTATCCACAATTTTCCTCCAAATTAGTCTATTACTTGTCAATACTCCAATATTATCATATCTAGCATTTTGTGCTTCTAAGGCACTTAAGACTGAATCTTCTTGCCATCTTGGCACCAAACACCTGTTTTGCTAACAATTAAAGATACCAAAATAATTATATTCTTGGTTTAATCCTTTATTCAAGTGTAAGGAAACAAAAGGTTTGCATCTCAAGTAATTTCAGGACTGGGCAACTCATATATGGAAGCTAATGACTTCACATCACTTGCCTTAGTATCCCATAATGCAAAGCACATATCCTTATGGACATGTATGATGCTATGCATTATGGGAAGGGTCACTACCCAGACCAGTTTCGACCTTTATTGAGGTCACATCAGTGGGAGCCAGACCTCTGCCCATAATGCATAGCATTATACATGTCTGTAAGGATATATGCTTTGCATTATGGAATACTAAGGCAAGTGATGTGAAGTCATTAGCTTCCATATACGAGTTGCCCAGTCCTGAAATTACTTCAGGTACAAACTTTGTTTCCTTACACTTGAATGAAGGATTAAACCGAGAATAGAATTTCTTGGTATCTTTAATTTATAGTATAACCAAGTGGAAAAACTTCCAACACTGTTTTGCTAACCATACCACCTTAGATTAGCTCTACTGGCACATTCTTGAATGCTAATGCGAAGGTCCTTTCTAATATCTTCATTTTTAATATGATTCTGCAATCTGTTCACTTCTCTAATTTTTCTCACAACCCTGTCTTGTATACTGCTAGTTTGGTGTTTTGGCTAATTTCTCTCCTATTCCATATAAATTTATTCAGCTGGATACACACAGCATGCCAGCTTTGCTTATTCTGTTATCTATTTCCAAATTTAACTTGCCATCTTCACTAAATAGCTGAAAAATGTTACTTGCTCTATAGGCTCAACATTCAGAATGCAGTTGGTATGTTTAATGTTTCTGCTTATTTTCTAGTTTTTATCTTTTTATTGCTAATTTTTATGCCAATTTGTTACAGCTGTTATTCAATTTAGTTAAAGTACCCTGAGGACTTGCACTAGATGTGTTTTGAAGTACATCATCTGCATAAAGCAAAGAGCTAAGTTTGACATTTCCAATTATAAAATCAGGCCCAATGCTACTTTCTTTCATAATATGATCCATATAGATGATGAATAAGAGTTGAGATAAGTGCATCCTTGTCTTACCCCTGATTTTATATCAAACCATCTTCTGTATTTCCTTCAATTCTAACTGCTGACTTACAACTTAAATATAGATGTATTGCTCTGTGTAAATGTTCCATTTATCCCATATAATTGTAGTGTTTTGAAAAGTTTTTATTATTATGATTATTATTATTTAGACCTCCATGGAGTCAAAAGACTCATTGTGGGAGGTCCTTCCTAGGAAACACAAAAGTCTATCATACCACTCCTTAAACTCATTGACCGTTCTTGCTCTCACCATTCTATCAGGCAATGCATTCCACAGTTCAACCACCCTCTATGCAAAGAAACCACTCCTCACCCTCTTGCTCACAGTTTCCTTTCATAACTTCCAGGGATGGCTCCTTGTCATCACTCCTTCCCGCTGTTCAACCAAGCTAAAGAACTCCCCAGTGTCAACCCTGTAACCAACTCTCAACAGTTTAAAAGTATCAATCATACCACCTCTCCTTCTATCCACCAAACTCTGCAGTCTACATTCCCTCAGCGGATCTTCATAACTAACATTGTACAGTCCTAAAACCATCTTTGTTATCTGCCTTTGTATCTTTCCAAAGTTAATTTATCCCTTCAAATCCTGGGGACAAAATCTGAGAACAATAGTCTAAGTGTGGTCTGATCAGGGTCTTATACAACGGAATGATAACTCTTTTATCTCTGCAGGTCAGTGTCCTTCTCATTATTACAGCAATCCTCTGTGTTACCTTCACCACCTTTACAATATGTCCCCTGAATTTCAGTTTTCTATCAATCATCAACCCCAGATCTCTTGTCTCTCCTACTTCCTCCAGTATAGCTCCTCCAAGGAGTATGCAGCGTTCCATCGATGTGTCCGAAACCTCAAGACCTTACGGTTTGCTGCATTAAACCGAAATCCCCATTCATTTGCCCATCTGTCTAGCTTATTCAAATCCTCTTGCAGGGCTACCACATCTGCACTATTACTAATAACCTTTCCCAGCTTCACATTATCTGCAAACAACTGAATATCCCCCTGCAATCCACTGACAATGTCATTGATATAAAGGTTAAACAATATAGGTCCCAGTACTGGTCCCTGTGGGACCCCATTTGTAACCCTCTGCCTCCTTGAAACTACCTCACCATACACAACTCTCTGATACCTATCAGACAGCCAATCCTGAATCCAGTTTACCAACCTGACATCCAAACCCTTAAATATCAGCTTATCATGTGGCACCCTGTCAAATGCCTTCACTAAATCCAAGAAAATGGCAGTAATTTTCTCTGGGCATTGTGTCACATGCCTTTTCCAGATCTATAAAACTTAAGTTATGGATCTTGTTATATTCCCAAGATTTCTCAACTATTTCTAGAGTAAAATCTGGCCTTGACAACCTCTATTTGGTCTGAACCCAGCTTGTTGTTCTCCAAATTTCTCATCCACAATATTTCTCAATCTCTTAATCACTTATGCTTGCATAAATCTTATGACACTTAGTAGAGAAATTCCTCTATAATTTTCACATTCAGTTTTATTTCCTTTTCTATAAATGGGAACTATGAGAGCTCTACTTCAGTCATCTGGAATTTGACCTACTGACCAGGACCTCTCCATGCTTCAGCATTTCTTATCAAATATCTTCTACTCCAGCTTCCTTTCTGCATTCAAGTTTTTGATGGTCTTTTCTACCTCTAGTATTGATATGTACTCCCTTTTTTTCCCTCTTGAAAATGTTCTAGTGTGTTCGTTTCACTGCTTGTTTCATTTAACAATCTTTCAAAAGTAATTACTCCAGACATCTAGGATATCCTTATCTTCAATTTTCATGTCACTTAATCATCTTTGATTCCTTTTCCAGTACTCTTTCCTTCATTTCTAAGCTTTTTCAATAGCTTCCAGAACATTTTGCCATCTTCCTGATATTTATCTTCTTTATTTTTAAACAAAGTCTTCCCATGCAGTTTTGTTTAGTTACTTTTACACATAGCTTAGCTCTCTTGCATTTTTCTCTATATTCTTTTAGGGCATCTTCTGACTTATTTGATAGGAACTTTTGGTATGCTTTCTTCTTTACCAGAACTGCTTCTTTAATTTCTTGTGTCTGCCATGGAGGGTTCTTATTTTTCTGTCTTTACAGGCAACTTCATGACATGTCTCCCTAGCAGAATCAATTAATGCCTTCTTCAGAGTTTGCTACTGAGACTCCAATGTTTGGTTCTTGTTTTCAAACTGCTTTAAGTTTTCTGCAGTAATTTTTTAAATTCTCTTTAAAACTTTGCTACATACTATTCTTTTCAATGTAATAGCCATTTTTTTTTTCTTCTTAGCACTAAGTAATGGTCACTTCCAGTTTCATATCTTCTGTACACTCCTGTATCTTGAACCAGCTATCAACAACGATGTAGTTAACGAAGCTTTTTTTTTCTTGTGGCCTCTCCACGTGAACTTGTGCACATCTTTATGTTGGAACATGGTGTTAGTGATGACTTGTCCATGTCCTGAACAGAATGGGATCATTGTTGGATCTCCAACAAGGACCCATTTTCTTTATGTCAGGTGCCTGTTCTAATTTACATGGAAAATTCTTTGATTCCTTAGAAGAACCTGGTGTGTGACCGTAGGCAATAAGTTTCATCATCCATTTCTCCATTTTGAAGAGTGTCCGCATCACTCTACTTTAAACTGCCTTCCAGTCAAGAAGTTTATCTTCATGTTTGTTGTTGAATGTTATGGCTACTTTATTGCCTAAATGTAACATCCAATACTTATTACAGGTAACCCTCGTATAACGCGGTACTTATACAATGCAGTTTCGATATGACGCGGTACTTATACAACACGGTTTCGATATAACGTGGTCAACAAATTGTAGTAATCCTTTATCTTTTCATATGTCTTTCACCGTGCGACTTAAAAATCAAATTTTATCTTCGTTAAATTTCTGTCTGCCCGTATCCTACATGTAGTTATAAATAGTGAATTTATATTAGGGAGAAATAACCTTTAGCATGTCAATTGTTTACCGTATAAAGCGTTTATTGTTGAAAATTGTCTTCATTTCAGCCAGGAAAGCGCATTAAAATCATAAATGTGTTAATCTCAAGCTGAGCACTTTATTTTCTGGTGAGTTATATAATACAGATTACAATTTGGGCAGCTAAGTCCCAAATTGCCAGCCAATCTTCATACCTAGTACTAAGTATGAAATACCACTCCTTAAACTCATTGACCATTCTAACCTACCTACTAACAGGGTGCACCATGTGAAGGTGAAGAATGTTATAAAATGGTATGAAAAATTAATACTTAATTTTGTTGCAGTGAATATTTGTTGAATTAGTATTTTTCTTACTAATGCCTACAATCTGAGATCATGTATTTATCAAAGCAACAATCTCAACTCCCTTTTCTCCTGATGACGTTTCTAGCATTTGTATACAGACATAACTTTATCTGGTCTTCTTTTTATACTCACCTTTGTAGCCTGATTGGTTCAATTGGATAACTTATCATTATTCATACCTAATATTTCACTTATGTCATCATCATCATAATAACACTAATAATGGGTATAGACCATACTGGTCTGTTCCAGTCTCATTATCCATCCAATATCCTTTTTTGAAGTCTACTCTGCCTTCTTTTTCCAATCGGCTTATATTTTAGTATTTTTTTCGGATGTCGGGTGTTGGCCATTCGGTTTACATGTTCAATCCATTTTTGTTTATAATTGTTTAGTTTTTCTTCTATTGATTTTGTTTTTAGTTCTTTTAAAATGTCTTCATTCTTTTTTTGATCTAATAATGTGTATTTTGCAATTCTTCTCATAAATCTCATTTCACTTGTTTTTATTCTTTGTTTATCTTGCTTTTATTCTTTGTTTATAATGTGGGCACTGCTAAAGTATTGTATATTTTCAAGCGTGTTTCTTTTTGTACTATATTTGGGTTGAGTGTTCTATTTATCAGGCCTATAATCTGTAAAAATTTTGAAGTTTTTAATTTTATGTGTTTTTCTCCTTCATATGATATTTCACATCCAAGATAACTGAAAGTATTTATCCCCTTTTTTAAATTTCACTTATGTAGATATCCTTATGTAAGTGTTGTTATTATTATTATTTGGTAACTTTCATAGAGTCAACAGACTCATCGTGGGAGGCCCACTCAATCAGCAGCATGCCTATCATAATGAGCTTTGAAGTTACTATACAAATAACTTATAATTAATTACTATGTAAATAACTTACTAACACTTCTTACTTACTAACAATTCTCCATGTAAAATATCTACTCTTCACTCCTTTCTTCACTACATCTCTACACAACTTCCAGAGATGGCCTGTTGTTTTTCCCATCTTAACATCCACTCTTTTTATAATTCCTTGTGTATTAATCTGATAGAATCCCTTAACTAACTTGACGGTCTATATCATATTTTCTCTTTTCATCCTATCTACCAACCTCTGTATTTCACATTCACTCAAGTGCTCTTTATAACCAACACTTCAGAGTCCTGATATCACTTTGGTTATTCGTCTTTGGACACTCTCTAGTGTTTCCACATACACAGTGAAAACTAGGTGATCAAATCTGAACATAGTAGTCCATATGTGATCTGACCAATGCCTTATATAGATGCACCACCACCACTTCCTTATCCCTACATGTCAGTGTACTTTTTATCATAGCAGCAAGAAGATGTGCAGTCTTTGCAACATGTGTGATGTGCACTCAGAACTTCAGTCCACTGTTTACCATCACTTCAAGATCCTGAATCTCATCCATTTCCTGAAGTACAGGTCCAAAAACACAGTATGTATGAGGGTTGTTTGAAAAGTTTGGTAAATTTCCAATAGATGGTGACACAGTTTATTCATTCATGCCAGTGTCGGCACATATCATCTTTTTCATGACCCCTGGCAAAATTTTAGCCACGTGTGACACGTACTTCTCATTTGGCAAACGTGTAAAATGACCGTGTTCACATTTTTCATAAAAATGGAGAAAAGTGAGTTTTGTGCAGTAATAAAACACTTTTTATTTGAAGAAGTGGACGGCTGCACAGATCAAACCGAGTTAGATGCAGTTCATGGGGACTCTGCACCAGCATTAAAGACTATTTATTTTTAGATAAATGAGTTTAAACATGGCCGTAAGTCCATCAAAGATGAGGTGTTCAGCAGACGCCTGCCTGAGGTCACTATGAAGGAAATGATTGACAGAATCCATGGTATCATTATGAAAGACTGTCGAGTGAAAGTCCATGAGATTTCTTAGATTGCAGGCATCTGAACTGAATGGGTGCATAATATCCTGCACGAAAAATTGCACATGAAAAAACTGTGTGCGCGATAGGTGCCGCGATTGTTTACTGTTGATCAAAAACGCATGATCAGAAATGCAAAAAGACATTTCAATGCAGTATTTGGCAATGTTTAATTGCAATTTGCAGGATTTTTTGTGTCGATTCATGACTGTAGACGAAACTTGGATCCACCACTACACACCTGAGTCCAAGCAGCAGTCAAAACAGTGGACAATGCCCAGTAAAAGAGCACTGAAAAAAACGGAAAAAGTTTTCTCAGCTCGGAAGGTAATGGATGCTGTTTTTTGGGATTCCCAAGGAATTATCACGATAGACTATTTGGAAAGGGATAAGACAATAACAGGAGTCTATTATGTGTCAGTGTTGGACCTTTTAAAAGAAGAACTGAAGAAAAAACGGCCAAGATTGGTGCACAAAAAAATTCTCTTCCATGAAGAAGACAATGCACCATCCCACTCATCGGCCGTCGCAGTGGCAAAATTTGTATGAATTGAGGTTTGAATTGGTTCCACATCTGGTATTCTATGGATTTGGCCCCATGTGACTTCTTGTTCCCAAACTTAAAAATTTGGCTCGGTGGGAAAAATTTTCTTCGAATGACTGTCATCAAGGCCGTTAATGACTATTTTGCACAATTTGACAAATACTACTTTTTAAATGGGAGGAAAAAATTGGGAACTCGCTGGACCAAATGTGTAGACCTCGATGGAGACTATGTTGAGAAACAAAGATGTCTTTTTCCAAAAAAAAAAAAAAAAAAAGTTTTATTTTTTTACCAAACTTTTCAAACAACCCTTGTAGCCTTTATATCTCTGTATCCCAAAGTGTAATATTTTGCATTTATTAACATTAAAACTGCAACCCCACTCATTTGTTCAAGCTAAAAGTATATTCAAATCTTCCTGTAGAGAATTAACATCAACACTACTCCTGATATTTCTTCCTAACTTTGCATCATTGGCAAACATTTGACGATCCCCAGTCAATCCACATGAAATATCATTAACAAACAAGTTAAACAGCAGGGTCCCAAGCAGAGAACCCTGATGCATGCCACTGGTCATGCATCAAGTTGGTATCGTTCAGAAAGCCAATCTCTGATCCATGTAACCAATATACTATCTATATTCTCTGCAGATTATACACCAACTTATCATGTGGTAAATTATCGAATGTTTTTGCAAAGTCCAAGAATATCACTGTATGTATTCTCCCTTATCCAACACATTTGTCACCTTATCATAAAACATAAGCAGATTGCTAAAACAAGACCTACCCTTCACAAACCTATGCTGACCATCATAGAGAATCTTATGTTCATCAACCCAATCCTGTATTCTATTTCTAACCAATTTTTCCAACACTTTGATCACAACTGCAGATATACAGACTCGTCTATAATTGGGAACTTCTATTCTCAAACAATGCTTGTGGAGAGGTATTATTTTGCTTTCTTTTCACACCTTAGGAACCTTACCCACTGCAAGATTCATGAAATAACCAAGACAAGGGCATGGCTAACTCTTTTACACATTCTTTAAAAATATGTGGTGATATGTCATCCATTCCCACAGTCTTATTAACATCTAACCCAAGCAAGACTTATAAAGCAATCCTATCATCCTTAGATATTTGCTTCTTCTAATTTCATTTACACCAGTTATTTTCTTCTTTAAATGTTCAATTTTCTCTTCTATACATTTAACTTGACTCTTCATTTTCATTAACTATTGCCTAAGCTCTTCCATGTCACTTCTATTATTACCATCATAAGCACTCCCATCCATTTCATGATTATTCCCGGTAATGCTATTATTATTTCGTAACTATTTTCATCATTAAGTCTGAACCTGGTAAGCATGCAGTCTTTCTTTCATCATACTCTCCTCCTTTACTGCATACTTTCATATCATTATCACAACTATATAACTTAATTGCTCTTGTGCACAGATAATTGCTATTCCTCTCAACATGATCTAGTTGTTTCTATAACTCTCAATATTAGGTCTCATACCAATAAGTAATTTTTCCATACTCCTAATTACAAACACATTCAACTGCAGGCCGTGTTTTATGTATGCATAGAAAATTGCAAACACTTTGGACTGCGAGGATGAATGAAAAGGATGAGAGTATTAGAATAGTACATTAGAAAGAGAACAGTGTAGCTAAGAATAAAGAAAAGCGTGTGCACAAATGATGGTAGTGAGTGTTGGTTGGAAGAATTTTGGCAAGAGTAGGTGAGAACGAAGACTGAAATTAATGTGACAAGTATGAAATTGGGCATTTGAAGAAGTGATTAGATGATCTGATTAAAGGGGGGGGATTAGTATCACAAAAGAGGCATCAAAGAATAATGAAGTGGTCTTGTATAGTGATTTGGTTGTTATTTGTGTTCATGGATAAAAGGGTAAATGTCATAAAATGTGTTTCTAGTGGCACAATGATACAAACATTATTGGTAAAAAAAAAAAAAAAATTAAAAAAATGAGTTTGAAAACAACAACCAAACCTTGGAGACTCATTGTCAGACTCGTTGTGACAAATGCATGTCATTCAACATGTTGAATTGGATTTTAACGGTATTGATGTGAACATAGATTGATAAAAAAAAAAATAAATACAGGTAAGTTATTTTAAATGGAAAGGGAAAATATACAAACAATTAGATGGGACAGCTATGGGATCCCCCCTTTCTCCCCCCCTTAGCCAACTTCTACATAGAACATCTGGAAAAGTTAGCTATCAGCACAGCATCTCTCAAACCTAGTCTCTGGCTATGCTATGTTTATGATTGTGTTTGCTATTTGGCCACATGGCCCCCCGACACATTGAATACATTTTTAGTGCATCTAAATAGCCAGCACCCTAAAATCCACTTTGGAACTAGAAGCCAATGACTGCCTGCCCTTCCTGGACACACTGATCACATGTCTTCCAGAAGGTTCCTTATCATTCTTGGTTTATAGAAAACCTACACATACAGGGAGATATTTACACAAACAATCACACCATAACCCTTCTCAACAATATGGTATCTTAAAAACACTAACCCATAGAGCTAGAGCAATTTGTCCCAAAGACATTGCTCTTACTGCTGAACTTTCTCACCTGCATCACACCTTCCTGACCAATGACTATAACCCCCATAAGACAGATAAAATACTAAATGCTACCCAAAAATCCCCCCCCCCACTATCTACCACTGAAGACTACAACAAAACTATCACCATCCCATACATTAAAGGCACATCTGAAAAAATATCTAGAGTGCTTAACAAACACCAACTACTCACCGTATTTAAACCTTATGCGAAATTGGCAACTCTCATACATTCACCTAAGGACAGATTCACTCTTTTATCACATCCAGGAGTCTATGAAGTGCCCTGTTCATGTCATCGAGCTTACTACAGACAGACAGGAAGAACTGTGGACATCCACCTCAGTGAACACAAAAAATATATCTGGCACTTTCACTATGGTAAGTCGGGTCTGGCAGACCATGCTTTGGATACCCTTGCACACAGGATTAATTGGAAAAAAAATAAAAGTACTGCACAGAAGCTTCTACAAGTCAGAGAAGTTGTTCCTGGAATCAACAGAAGCCTTAAAACATACTTCAAACTTCAACAAGTATGGCTGTATAAATCTACCAAAGATTTGGGAGACAGTCATCCTAAGACCAAATAAATTTTTTTTCCCCAAAAACTTTGGACTACTATTTTTAAAAACTTTCAAAGACTTGGACTAGTATTTTTCAAAACTTTGGACTGCTGTTTTTTTTTTTTTTTTTTTTTTTTTTTTTTTTTTTTTTTTTTTTTTAAGGGCCATCTAAGTTTAATAACTTAGATGGCCCTTAATTAGGACTTTAGTCTTGTGTTGCATGCTGCAATTACTTATACTAGTCCCACTGTTATACCGGATTGTGGTTGTCTTGCTATTGTAACAAACTCTGTTTGTGTGCTCTGAAGATGCTGGATATAATACCAGTGAAATATTAGCTTTTAAGTTAATAAATAGTTATTTTCTTATCAATCTGTGTTTGCATCAATACCATTAAAATCAAATTCAACATGGGGGGGGGGGGTAAGAAAGCTAAGCTATGTGTAAAATCAGCTAAACAAAACTCATTAAAAGACTTTGATAAGAATATAGAAGATAAATATCATGAAGGTGGCAAAATGTTTTATGTCAACTTTATCACCTCTTAAGCTTAGAAATGAAGACAAGATACTGTGAAATAAACTGAAAATGATAAAGGTGACATAAAACATTGAAGATGGACATTCTGAATGTCTAGAGTAAGTACTTTGCAAAATTGTGAGATGTGATAAGCAATTAATGGAACAATGATAAAACTTTTGTGTGCAAAGGTTTCTGTGGTTCAGTAGTTCGAGAGATAGATTCTGGTCTTGAGACCACATGTTTATTAAATGCGAACAGGATACGTGAAACCAGATAAGTTTCGTAAGTCGTATGACTTACATCATCAGAGGCATTGGTGTATAAAAAAGTTAAACACAACTAACAAAGATTAAATTCATAGTCCATTAGATGTTTCTAACTGTAACATTGAAAAAATTGAAACATTCGTTACTGAATGTTTCATTTTTTTGAAACAAACTTCCAAGATCTGAGGAAGTTTGTATTATAGGATACTAAAGCAAGTGATGGGAAGTCGTTAGCCTCTATATACAAGTAGCCCAGTTGTGAAGTTACTTCAATCTAACTTCCTCATATCTCAGACATAACACATGTGAAGCACAGAATGTGACAGTGTTAGTTGGAAACATCTAATGGACTATGAATTTAATCTTTGTTAGTTGCATTTAACTTTTTTTATACACCAATGCCCCTGATGATGTAAGTCATACGACTTACGAAACTTGTCAGGTTTTCACGTATCCTGTTCGTATTTAATAAACATGTGGTCTTAATATTGGAATCTATCTCTCGAATGATAAAACTTATTCAGGAGGAATGTCATCAGGAGTACATATCAATACTTATTGAATCTTGGTTTAATCCTCTATCCAAGTGTAAGCAAACAAAGTTTGCACGTGAAGTAACTTCACGACTGAGCTATTTGTATATAAAGGCTAACGACTTCGCATCACTTGCTTTAGTATCCTATAATGCAAAGCACATATCCTTATGGACATGTACAATGCTATGTATTATAGAAGTGTCATCCAGATCGATTTTGACCTTAATTGAGTGATGTGAAGTCATTAGTTTCTATATACGAGTTGCCCATTCATGAAGTTACTTCATGTGCAAACTTAATTCGCTTACACTTGGATAAAGGATTAATCCAAGAATATAATTTCTCGGCATCTTTAATTTATATCAATACTTAAATTAGAAAAAGCCATCAAAACATAAAATATGGAATGGCAGCCAAAGTAAATGATATTCAATCAGAAATTCTCAGTGAAGGTTTGAAAGTTCTACAGTGGCTACATTACATAATTCAAAAAGCCTGTTCAAAAGTTCAGATACCAATAATTATAGTACAGTACATCTACAAAAAGGAAAATGAAACTGTGCATGTGAAAATTACAGAGGAATCTATTGAACATTCCCAGCAAGATTTATGCAAGTATGTTAGAAAAGAGACTAAACAAAATTATGGAAAGGAACTTGAGGAAAAACAAGTTAGGTTATGGCCAAATAAGGGTTGTCAGGATCAGCTGCATTATGCAATACATACCTTATTTTTTACCTAGGAACTCTCTTTGACAGTTTTTATTTCAGAGGTGATATTTGCATATGCTCACTTTGATATACCATGTCAAAGAGTTTTCACTTAAATTTCCTCTTTTTGATCTCTGACTAAAAATTTCTCCATGCCGTTCTATTAGATTTATTTACTGTCACTCTTACTCTGGTAATTAGTACTATTTCCATGCCTCCGTGGCATCCAAAGACTCATCGTGGGAATTCAAACACTCACACCAGTGCCACCAATCATATTACACTTTTTTTTTTTATATCTTTTCTTTAAATAGTGATTTTGTCCAGTCCAAATTTCCTAACAATGAAGTCATCTTCATTAATTTCAGTGTCTGCTACAAGTCTGCAAGATTCTCTGACTAAATTGAATAGCTGTTGTAATAGATATGGTATGAAGGTCAGCAATAAAAAGACAAAGCCAATGAAAAAAGGCAGAATCATTGAAAATGTCAACTGTGTTGTGAATGGAGAACCTGTGGAACAAGTAAAACATTTCAGCTATTTAGGCACGATTTTTAGTGAAGATGGTAAATTAAATATAGAAATAGACAACAGAATCAGCAAAGCTGGTATGGTGGGAAGTCAATTGAATAAATTCATATGGAATAAGAGAGAAATTAGTTGGAACACTAAATTAGCTGTATACAAGACAGTGTTCAAACCAGTTTTAACTTATGGATCTGAGAGCTGGGTCAGAAGTAAAACACTTGACCAGAGACTAGAGACCGCAGATATGAGAGTCCTGAGAAAGATTATAGGCATGAACAGATGGCATCAATGGCAATATCATATTAAAAACGAGGATATTAGGAAAGAACTTGACATTGTCAGCATCCAGGAATGTGTTTGCAGAGCTAATCTGAGGTGGTATGGTCACTTAAACAGAATGGGCGAGGAAAGATTAGCAAAACAAGTGTTCTCTGCCAGGTTGGCAGCAAAACGACCCAGAGGAAGACGAAGATATAGGTGGATTGATACGGTACTAAGTGCTTTAGACGATAGAAATATAAGATCTGATAATGTTGGAGTCTTGACAAGTAACAGACTGATTTGGTGGAAAATTGTAGATAGGAAATTAATAATGATGTAATTTTTTTTCATGTAGTACTATCATATCCTGTACACCCCTTGAGGGTACATGGCAGGAATTTGATGATGATGATGATGATGATGATGAACCTTTTTTACTTAAATCTTGGTTTTAGTCATTCAATTCTTTTAAAATATATATATATATTTTTTTTTTTTTAATGATTTTATTTAATTTAATTATCACTAGAGGTCAGGCTAAGAAAAAGATTAATTAACAGCATAGATTAGATTTCATATACCAGTTCAGAGTGCAAGAGCATGTAGCATGGTTCCTTATACACATGTATCCTTGAGATGATGACCTCAATACAAGGGTCGAAACGTCAAATTGTTATTTTATTAATAATAAGTAAAATAATCATTTCAACACGTGTTTTGTGTCCCTAAATTCGGATATATGAATTTAGTCAGCGAATCTTGCAGACTTGTAGCAAATTTATTTAGAAGTATAACATCATCCACATAAAGCAAAGAGGTGAGATTAACACCTCCAATTTTGATATCAGGTTTATTATTATTATTCAGGCCTCTAAGGAGTCAAAAGATTCATTGAGGAAGGTCCTTCCTAGGAAACACAAGTCTATCAAGACTCATCGAGGGGAGGTCCCCCCCCCCTGCACCTGAGAAACACAGTCTATCATACCACTCCTTAAACTCATTGACGGTTTTCGCTCTCACCACTCTATCAGGCAATGCATTCCACGGTTCAACCACTCCTCATCCTGTTGCCCACAGTTCCCTTTCGTAACTTCCAGGGATGGCCCCTTGTCATCACTCCTTCCTGCTGTTCAAACAAGCAAAAGAACTTACCAGGGTCAACCATGTAACCACTTCTCAACAGTTTAAAAGTCTCAATCATATCATCTCTCATTCTTCTATCCACCAAACTCTGCAGTCCACATTCCCTCAGCCGATCCTCATAACAAACATTGCACAGTCCTGAAACTGTCTTTGTTATCCACCTTTGTACACTTTCCACAGTTAATTTATCCCCTTCAAATCCTGGGGACCAAATCTCAGAACAATAATCGAAGTGTAGTCTGATCAGGGTCTTATACATCGGTATGATAACTCTTTTATCTCTGCAGGTCAGCATCCTTCTCATTACTGCAGCAATCCTCTGTGTTTTCTTTACCACCTTTACAATATGTCCCTTGAATTTCAGGTTTCTATCAATCATCAACCCCAGATCTCTTGTCTCCCCTACTTCCTCCAGTATAGCTCCTCCAATAGAGTATGCAGCATCCCATCGACATGTCCCAAACATCAAGACCTTACATTTTGCTGCATTAAACCGACAACCCCATTCATTTACCCATCTATCTAGTTTATTCAAATCCTCTTGCAGGACTACCACATCTGCACTATTACTAATAACCCTTCCCAGCTTCACATCATCTGTAAACAACTGAATATCCCCGTGAATCCACTGACAAAGTTCTTGATATAAAGGTGAAACAATATAGGTCCCAGTACTGAGTGCTGTGGGACCCCACGTGTAACCCTCTGCCTCCTTGAAACTGCCCCCACAATACACAACTCTCTGATCCTATCGTACAGCCAATCCTGAATCCAGTTGACCAACCTGACATCCAAACCCATGTGCTGCAACTTAAATATCAGTTTATCATGTGGCACCCCTGTTAAATGCCTATGCTAAATCCAAGAAAATGACACTATATGCCTTTCCCCTCATCTACTGCTCTTGTAACTTTATTATAAAAGGCTAGCATATTACTAAAACAAGGGCATCCCCTCACAAATCTATATGTTTACTCTCACAGATGACATTACCCTCATCTACGTAATGTTGTATACGGTCCCTAACTAATTTCTCCAAGATCTTAACAACTACTGATGACACACAAACTGGCCTATAATTAGACACTTCCAGTCTGCTACCATCTTTATGCAATGGCACTATCTTACTTTCCTTCCATTCCCTGGGCACCTTTCCTGTAGCCAGTCTTTCATGGAAAAGTTCGTTAGCACTTTTTCTCAAAACTCGTGGTGAAATACCATCCAGTCCCACAGCTTTACTGACATCCAGAGTACTCGATATTTGGAACACGCTCCCCCCCCCCCCCCCCCCCCCCCCGCACCTCTAAACCTGAAACCTGCCCTATCTCTCTAGTATTAAAATTTACTCCTCCAGGATGAAATACACCAATAAAGTGTTCGTTGTACAATTCCACTATGTGCTCTGCATCAGCCACTCTATTCCCATTTTTATCCCAAAATGTCATTTTTCCACAATCATTTCTCCTTCTACTGACCACATAACTAAAAAATCCCCTAGGATTTTCTTTGGATCTTAGAGCCAATCTCTTCTCATATTCCAGTTTCACCTTCCTTATCATACTAGTCACTCTCCTGGCCTGTGTCTTATATTCCTCATAACAATTTGCTCTAATCAACAAGCTCTTAAACAAGAATTAAAATTATTAGCAACACATTTATAAATAATGGCTATAACAAAAATACTAGTAATAAAGTTCTTCATAAAACTGCATCAAAAAAGAATATAGATTACAGTAAAACCATAGCCATCTCATACATTAAAGGATTATCACAAAAAAATCAATAGAATTCTACACCATTATAATTTTAATGCCGCTTTTAAACCACCTATAAAATTAAAAAACATATTCAACTGCTCTAAGGATCCTCTCCTCCCATTGACACATCCTGGAGTTTATTGCATCTACTGCACCTGTAACTTACTTTATATTGGTGAAACTAGATGTACAACCCTTATAAAAAAAAAAAAAAAAACAATTTTGGTGAAGCAGGCCTCTCAAATCACTCTCTCAACACCCTACACCAAATTAATTGGAAAAGTACCTGCTCTTTGCATCACACAAAAACCTGGTATGAAAGAAAATTTAAAGAAGCCTGTGAAATTCTGATTAACCACCCTAATCTCAACAATAATAGTGGCCTAAAAATTCCAAGGATTGGATGGTACATATTCAGCCTACTTAGTATCTAGCATACTTTAAGACTAAGCAATTTACAGATTTTATTGAAAACTATTCCATACCAATTGGTTGAAATTTATATGTATAATCACAGTTTTTTTTTATTTTTTCATTTATATGTCTATTCTATATATAAAAAAAGATAAGCCGAAATTTGAAATGTTTTTATGTCATGTTTTTTGTCTTACCAGCCCTGAACTTGGGGGATTGGGTGCTGTAGGCACCAGGGGGGGCAAGTCCCCCCCAGTGTATATATATATATATATATATATATATATATATATATATATATATATATACAGGGTGTTCGGGATAAATTTGACATATTTATAATTAATTATATTTTTCCGTAAGTTACATGTATTAACACACACTTCTCTTCATTTAAAAGTTTGGACCCTTCTTCATTCATATACAAGATGTCAGAAAGGATGGATAGCTGGAACCCACCTGAATCATGGAAGAGAATAACTTGTATCATGATGATTCGTGCCCGCCATCAAAATAAGGATATTACGACTGCTGCCCAATGCTCCCTGAATACAGTAAAAACAATCAGGCATGAACTAGAGACTTGCAATTGTGACTACGAGGATGTAGCAAGAAGAAAGATCCCTAGCAGACGATCTGATTGCGTTCGTACAGCAGAATTCCTCGCAAATCTGCAGGAACAGGTGTTGAAGAACCCTGGCATTGGAATTCGGGCTTTGTTCGTGGAGTTGCTAACTGTAGTCAAGCCCTGGATAACAAGGGTAGCCAATGGTAGGCCGTATGTATGGCAGCAGGATTCGGCCCCTTGCCACACCTCTGGGAAAAGTCAAAAATGGTTGTCTGAAAATTTCTACGACTTCACCAGTCCAAATGTTTGGCCTCCAAACTCCCCAGACCTTAACCCCATGGATTATTTTGTATGGGGCGCAGTTGAAAAAGACACCAATCGCACTTCCAGTAATACAAAAGCCCAGTTAATGGATAAAATTAAAACAGTTTTTGCGGCCCTTCCCAGGGAGACTATAGCATCAGCTTGTTCGAGGTTCCGAAGCAGAATTGAAGCTGTGATCGATGTTAATGGTGGTTATTTTGAGTAAATCTTGTTGATAGTATTGTAATTAACTCTGCCTGTAATTTTTTTTGTCAATTCATTAAATTTAATAGATACAAAGAAGATTTTCTTTTTCCTTACGAAACTGTCAAATTTATCCCGAACACCCTGTATATATAAACATGTTTCTCTCCAGCCCCATTTAATTTTGTAACCTAATAGATAATAATAGGACTCTAGCTTTTTTATTATTATTATTACTACAGGTGACTCCAAGGAGTCCTTAGACTCATCGAGGGAGGCCCTAAACATCATACCCACTCAACTATTCGACATTCTCACAGTATCTATCATACCTTGCCTTGAACTCATTCACTGTCATAGCACCCACAACAGACCCTGGCAGCTTATTCCACTCATTTACCACTCTAAAAGTAAAGAACTCAGCTCTAACACCCTTACTAACCACACTCTTACCCAGCTTCCATAGATGTCCCCTAGTTCTCCCACCACCAGTCCTAATCTCAAAAATATCCTCTGAATTAATCCTATAGAAACCCTTTAGCAATTTGAATGTCTCAATCATATCTCCCCTTTTCCTTCTCCTGCGCTTTATACTAGCTTTGATGTAGTAAAGGTTTTTTTTTTTTTTTTCACCAGAGGTCAGGCCAGTAATTGTTGTAACAGTTGGTCAATAACTTTAGCAAACCATGTAGATTGTAGTGCAGCTTGTTTCTCTGTATTATATGTGTATGCTCCAGATGATGACCTTGATATGAAGGTCGAAACGTCGAATGTTCATTTTGTTCATATTAAACTAAAGTTTTGCTCTAACACGATAGTTGTCTCCATAATTTTCCATAATGTATGGAAATATGAATTTGACACTATTCTCTACAACAGTGTATCCCAGACTCACTACCCACATAACCCCCCTTTCAAAATTTTAGTGATACCAGTAGATCCCATTTCAAGTACAGGCAATTTGGGAGAAGTTAAAATAATATTTAATTCAAACAAGTTTATTTTTTTAAAACATTTTCATTATAATTTATTACAAATATACAGGGTGTTTGGGATAAATTTGACAGTTTCGTAAGGAAAAAGAAAATCTTCTTTGTATCTATTAAATTTAATGAATTGACAAAAAAACATTACAGGCAGAGTTAATTACAATACTATCAACAAGATTTACTCAAAATAACCACCATTAGCATCGATCACAGCTTCAATTCTGCTTCGGAACCTCAAACAAGCTGATGCTACAGTCTCCCTGGGAAGGGCCGCAAAAACTGTTTTAATTTTATCCATTAACTGGGCTTTTGTATTACTGGAAGTGCGATTGGTGTCTTTTTCAACTGCGCCCCATACAAAATAATCCATGGGGTTAAGGTCTGGGGAGTTTGGAGGCCAAACATTTGGACTGGTGAAGTCGTAGAAATTTTCAGACAACTATTTTTGACTTTTCCCAGAGGTGTGGCAAGGGGCCGAATCCTGCTGCCATACATACGGCCTACCATTGGCTACCCTTGTTATCCAGGGCTTGACTACAGTTAGCAACTCCACGAACAAAGCCCGAATTCCAATGCCAGGGTTCTTCAACACCTGTTCCTGCAGATTTGCGAGGAATTCTGCTGTACGAACGCAATCAGATCGTCTGCTAGGGATCTTTCTTCTTGCTACATCCTCGTAGTCACCATTGCAAGTCTCTAGTTCATGCCTGATTGTTTTTACTGTATTCAGGGAGCATTGGGCAGCAGTCGTAATATCCTTATTTTGATGGCGGGCACGAATCATCATGATACAAGTTATTCTCTTCCATGATTCAGGTGGGTTCCAGCTATCCATCCTTTCTGACATCTTGTATATGAATGAAGAAGGGTCCAAACTTTTAAATGAAGAGAAGTGTGTGTTAATACATGTAACTTACGGAAAAATATAATTAATTATAAATATGTCAAATTTATCCCGAACACCCTGTAGATGTATGCAAGGGTGGTGAAATAGTTGCTGAGGATTACAATTAAGACACGAATAATTCCCAACAAAAGTTAGTTCCAGCTGTGTGGTTTGAACTATTTGAATTTAAACTTTTTTTATTTTATTTTTTTATTATTTTGCACCTCCAGGGAGTCCAAAGACTCATCGAGGGAAAGCACCTGCTCTACAACTCTATCTCCACCACTCAATCATTTTTGATGCAAATAGTTCAAATCACATGGCTGGAAAGCACTCATGCCATCAACCAGACACAACCCTAACAGATTAGTCAATAATGCCAAGAGATACATTTTGTGTAAAATGACCATCAATTTTTTTGGTTATTGAAAAATTAGTTATAAGATAGGCCTGCACTTATCTGAGACAATAAAGTAAAAAAAAAATTAATCAAAATTTAAAAAAAAGTGCTCATACTCCCTAATGACCTTTTCACAAATACCTGCTGGTATGTGTACCACACCTTGATAAACACTGTCTTAATCAAAATAAAATATCCTAATCACTTAATTATTATAATTATATGTATATTACAATTTTTGATTAGAAATTTTTTATTTTTAGGGGTCCTCGCTATTCTGAACTACCAGATACAGCAGTTCTTGGTAATGTTTTGGGACTTGCACTGCTTGCATGGTGCTTACTTGTAGTGTGGCTTGTGACAAATCCTCATTACAAACGAAAACCACTGCCTGAAGAGATTGCTTTACAGCAGAGTCCAGTTAACTAAGATACAGAATGATTGTGTGGATTTCATTCACATGGTAATTAAATGTTGTATAATTCAAATTAAAAATTGTACTATATAGAATAAGTGAGAGCCTTTTTCTTATCAGTATTAAATTGCCCTTGTTTGGAATGTGCACATATTTACCATGTTTTTGATAAGATGGAAAAGATAAAAACTTATTTGAAATATGTTAAGTGCATGATTCATAAGTGTGTACTTTCAAGAATCATTTGGAGATTGTTTTTCTCACTGCTAGTGACATTATTATTTTCTTCAGCCCTCTCTGAAGTCAAAGATTCATCATGGGAGGCCCCACTATCTCTCTCACACATACACACTGCTCATCATACCATGTCTTAAATATATTCATATTATCTGCAGACACCACACTCTCAGACAGTGCATTCAATCATTTACCATTCTCTATGCAGAAAACCAACTTCTCACTCCATTGCTCACACCTTACTTTAGCAGCTTTCAGGGATGACCTCTTGTTCTTTCCTCATCCCCATCTCCTACCATTCTTTGAAAAACCTCTTTCTTAACACGTTCATTGCCAATCACGCAATATCGCGTGATGCGAGTTCTCACCGAGCGGCCGATCACGCATTATTGCGTGGATGTCGCTATCAAGTAAAAAAAATTTGGCCACCACACGAAATTCCAATTTTCAGCTTGGCAATGAATGTGTTAATCTGAAAAGAATCCCTACCAACTTTTGTCTCTATCATATCACCATTCCTTCTATCCACTAAACTATGTAAATTGCATCCTCAACCTTTCTCCATACTCTACATTTCAGAGACCAGAAATCACCTAAGTCAGTTGTCTCTGGACACTTTCCAATATCTGTTCATCCTTTTGAAAACCAGGTGACCAAATCTGTGCACAGTAGTCCATATTTGGCCAAATCAGGGCTTTATACAATGGAACCATAATCTCTATACTTCTATAGGTCAGTGACTTCTGTATCATTGCCAAAATTCATTGTGCTGCCCTCACAAATTTAGCAATGTGTCTGTTCTCTAGACTTTAGATCCCTATCCACCATCACCCCCAGATCTCTTATTTCCTCTGCCTCCTTCAATATATCCCCACTAATTTTATACTCTACATTCCAAATTGATAATCCCCCCCCCCATAATCAGGAGTAATTTTATAAAATTCTTATTAATGGATCTTGCAAATTTTTAGAAAATCATAAAGTAAGGATCCCTATTTTTTAATTTTAAATGGAAGTGAATTACATTTGTAGGCTTTCAGCAGTCTGCATGATTGTTCAGGTATCTGAAAAAATGGTTGATCAGACTGTCAGAGGTTTAACAGTAACTTGATTTTCTTTTCAATATCTTCATCCATTGGGAAATATCATCCCTACAGATGCCTCTTTGAAAGGGTGATTGAGAAAGCCAATGTGTTTTGGACTTGTTTTGTTATGCTACAATATATCTGACCTCTTGTGGTGGGTAGCAGTCAACAGTTTTGGCCAAAGGTGAATGCTTGTAAACTGTAAGTCTGTTAAACAGTCATGTTATTTGTTTCACCATATCCACTCCATGTGGTGTGGAATTGCCAAAATGACTCCACTGTTTAAAATGACTTCATATTTTCCCAAGATTGCTGTACCTGTTCATCTCCTACTTTTGTGAAGAGTGGTGGGAGATTGGGAAAGAACAAGTGGTCATCCTTGGAAGCTGTATGAAGTGTAAAGGCGTGTGAAGCAGGTTTTTGCATGAAGAGTTCTGAATGACTGGAATGCCTTGCATGTGGTGTCATGCAAGGCATTCCAGCAGAATGCATTGCATGAATTATTATTATTATTTAGGCCTTCAAGGAGTCAAAAGACTCATCTCGGGAGATCCTTCCTAGGAAACACAAGTCTATCAAGACTCAACGTAGGAGGTCTCTCTCAGAAAAGGAAATACAAAGTCTATCATACTTAAACTATATACTTGATCATTCTCGCTCTCACCACTCTATCAGATAATGCATTCCACGGTTCAACCACCCTCCATGCAAAGAAACCACTCCTCACTCTCTTGCTCAGTTTCTTTTCGTAACTTCCATGATGTTACGAAAGGCCCCTTGTCATCACTCCTTCCTGCTGTTCAACCAAGCAAAAGAACTCCCCAGTGTCAACCCTGTAACCACTTCTCAACAGTTTAAAAGTCTCAATCATATCACCTCTCCTTCTTCTATTCACCAAACTCTGCAGTCCACATTCCTTCAGCCGATCCTCATAATTAACATTGTACAGTGCTGAAACTGTCTTTGTTATCTGCCTCTGTACCCTTTCCACAGTTAATTTATCCCCTTCAAATCCTGGTACCAAATCTGAGAACAATAGTCTAAGTGTGGTTTGATCAGGGTCTTATATATCGGAATGATAACTCTTTTATCTCTGCAGGTCAGCATCCTTCTCGTTATTGCAGCAATCCTTTGTGTTACCTTCACCACCTTTGCAATATGTCCCTTGAATTTCAGGTTTCTATCAATCATCAACTCCAGTATATCTCCTGCAATAGAGTATGCAGCATCCCATCAATGTGTCCCAAACCTCAAGACCTTACATTTTGCTGCATTAAAGTGAAACCGCCATTCATTTGCCAATCTGTCTAGCTCATTCAAATCCTCTTGCATGACTACCACATCTGCACTATTACTAACCCTTCCCAGCTTCACATCATCTGCAAACAACTGAACATCTTCCTGCAGTCCACTAACAATTTCATCGATATAAATATTAAACAATATAGGTCCCAGTACTGAGCCCTGTGGTGCCAAAGAGGAGGAAATAAACTTTTTTTAAAGTGATTTTTTTATTGGAGGGGGAGATAGGGGCGCCAACTAAAGTTTTGCACGCAGGCGGCGGACACTACTGCCGCGCCCCTGAACCCTCTGCCTCCTTGAAACTTCCCCACCCTACACAACTCTCTGATACCTATTGGACAGCCAATCCTGAATCCAGTTGACCAACCTGACATCCAAACCCATGTGCTGCAATTTAAATATCAGCTTATCATGTGGCACTCTGTCAAATGCCTTCACTAAATCCAAGAAAATGGCAGTATATGCCTTTTCCTCATTTACTGCTCTTGTAACTTTATTATAAAATGCTAGCATATTACTAAAACGAGAGCGTCCCCTCACAAATCCATGTTGACTCTCACAGATAACATTGCCCTCATCTGCCCAATGTTGTCTACAGTCCCTAACTAATTTCTCCAAGATCTTAACAACTACTGATGACACACAAACTGACCTATAATTAGACACTTCCAGTCTGCTACCACCCTTATGCAATGGCACTATCTTACCTTCCTTCCATTCCCGAATTTTGAGAGAATGTGCTAAGGAAAAGTCAGGTCAAAGGAGCTGTCAGTTCCTTAGCACATTCTCTCAAAATTCGTGGTGAAATATCATCTGGTTCCACAGCTTTGATCCAGAGTACTCAGTAACATGTTCTCCTCCTGCAACTCTAACCTGCCCTATCCTTCTAGTATTAAAATTTACTCCTCCAGGATGAAATACACTAATAAAGTGTTCATTGCACAATTCCACTATGTCCTCTGCATCAGTCACTCTATTCCCACTTTTATCCCGCAGTGTCATTCTTTCACAATCATTTCTCCTCCTACTGGCCATTTGTATGGTAATTTTTCAAGTAGCTTTTCAATCTCATTAATTGCTATACTGAATTAGCTTCCTGTAGAGAATACCTCACCAAGGAATCAGCTTACAAACTGAAGATATCAAAATACTATCTCTCTTGCTCCCCATGTTTTATTTTAAAAAATAATAATCATAATAATAAAAATAGTTACTGAGAACCCATAATATATTAGTCAGTTTTAACGTACCTACCCTCTTCACTAATGTCTCCATTTATAGGATATATATTCTATTTTATAATTGCTTTCCTGATTGTAAAGCATTCTTCATTCTCCATCCTGTAAGCCTGTGGATTTAAATCCTTCTACAGTCCAGATGTTTACAAATGCATTAAAGTAGTAGATGATTTTCACCTGGTAAGACCACTGTCTTCTAACTGGATACATATTTTGTGGGTGGGAACAAATGAAATATAGTCGAAGTGACTCAGACTAGGTGCATTTCTTAACCATTTCATATAATCTAGCTTATCAACAAACAACATAAGCATATAAAATTAACAATTCTGAAATGGGAGAAAAATAATACTTTGATGACAGATAATGAGGGTATCAAGAAAAGTGTTATTTTTTTGATAGCCATTAATCAGGTAGGTTTGGTGATGTCTTGGTGGGGTAATCACAATGATGTGATAATTGCTCTTTGATTAGAAAAAGCTTGGATTTCAATCCTGTCTAGGACATAAAGAAACTGAACATGAAACTGAATTAATTGCTCTCATTCTGAGATGTCAAGGGGTTTCGTCCCAAAAAGTGGGATTTTTATCCTACAAAACAGACACACTATCCACAGCAATATAATTGACAAGCATAGTACTTTTACACTAGCCTTATAGCCTTGGTTGATTTGCTCATAATCCCAACTCATACTGATGGCTAATACATGCCAGTTTCCTTTTCATCATTCTAAACTACTGTTTCTCAATGAGGGTGAAAATTAGTTTTTAGTGAAAATGTTGTTGGTGATTTTTTTTTTTGCAAAGAAAATTAGTTTATGGTGTGAAGAATAACATTTTTCCATACCGTTTGTATTCATTAAAATGCAGTGTGAATAACAGATTTTCTGATTTGTTTTCTTTTGATGTGAGCCCATGGATGCTATAAGATTCAGCTAATTGAATTCAGTTAATCTCATGCTGAGAACTGAATTGAATTGAGAACTGATTTTAAAATAAAATGAAAAATGCAGCTATAACGTTGAAAAGTCTGCATGGTTAGCTTAGTGGCTATGCGCTTCACAACCATATGCCTGGGGAAGGAGTGTCCTAGGTTCGATTCCCATCAATGACGTGAGTAGTTTAAGGATCTTTCTCAGCCATAGCCAAGTTAGCCGGTCTTGGACATGGACAGCAGGGTTTTTTCCAGCAGTTTATCTGGTGGTTTTTTGTCCTGCAAGCAGGCATACCAGCCCATGAACACACAAGTTACAGTCATAGGATATAGTACGACAAGGAAGGCAATGGGAAACCACCTTGCTCATAATCATTTCCCTAGATGGTGGCATATATAGCTACCCCCAAACAGCCGTAAGGCTAAATACTATCAATCAAACTTTGAAAAAGGTGGAATGACTAATTTGTGAAGATTAAAGACAACTGAATTACTTTATCCAATAATGTGGTCTAAAATGGCTGAAGAATTTCTAAGTTTCCAACATCTGATGTGGTTGAAAGTGATTTTAGTTCAGTGAATAAAATCTTAAAGAAAGAACAAAACAGAATTGATGTATGTTCAAGAGGAAATATTAGAATTAAGCTAACATCAACATAAGCACCAAATCAACAGAAAAAAAGTTCTTTAGGGGTAATGATTTTTATCCCCACACCCTCATGGAGTCACTCTATTAATGGAAATAGAGACTAACCATTTGTTCATTAGTTTGCAACTGCAATATGTCTTTCCCTTCCATTTGTTCCATTCGTAGAACTACCCCAAGCAGATTTCTAAGACTATCATAATCGCCTGTCTTATAATTCTTCATAAATTCCTTTCTCTTTGATATTTCTTCATGTCTGTTCATTTTCCAAGTCAAGACTAAAAGCCGCGCTCACTAATCAGGCACAATGATGGCATCTTAGTTACAATCAGATCCTCTAATGCTAGAACAAAATCTGAAACTCTCAAATGTCATATTCCTTCTACAAAATGTTGTCTAGATTTTGATCCCTTCAGAATTCTAGAAATTATGTTTTCTTACTACGCTGTTTTCTCTTACCAATTTATACTACTGTAGTTAAAATCTCCCATAATGATTACTCATTTTTCCCTTACTAAACTGTCATATCTCCTTGCCCCTCACCCTCTTTGTTTCCTGGCCTGTAGCATCCCACTAAACATCCTGTCTGGCCCACCTCCACCTCACACCCTCAAAACCATTAGTACTGTTTTCCTCCAAATTCTAAACTCTGAGAGGACACAACTCCACTTATCATAAGTACTAATTCTCACCTCATTTATTATTATTATTATTATTATTATTATTAAACAAGACCTCATGGAGTCAAAGACTCATCTAGGAGGTCCTTTTATCTCACACACATCTCATCATACCGGGTCTTAAACACATTCAAACTCCTTGCAGACACCACACTCTCAGGCAAGGCATTCCAATCATTCACAACTCTGCACGAAAAAAACCTGCCTCTCACTCCCCTACTCACACCCTCTTTATACAGTTTCCAGGGATGACCTCTGGTTCTCCCCTGATCTCCCACTATTCGCTGTAGAACTTCTCCACCATTGATCCTATAGCAACCCCTTACCAACTTGTAGGTCTCTATCATATCTCCCCTCTTCCTTCTCTCCACTAGTCTCTGCAAATTACATCTTTTCAATCTTTCCTCATACTCGACATTCCAGAGGTCAGAAACTACCTTAGTCAGTCGCCTTTGGACCCTTTCCAACATCTCCTCATCCTTCTGAAAACCAGGTGACCAAATCTGGGCACAATAGTCCATGTGTGGCCTAATCAAAGCCTTATACAATGGAACAAGAATCTCCCTACTTCTACACGTCAGTGTCCTCCTCATCATTCCCAGAAGTCTTTGTGTTGTCTTCACAATTTTGGCGATGTGACCCCTAAATTTTAGATCTTTATCCACTATCACTCCCAGATCTCTTATTTCCTCTACTTCCAACAATATATTCTTACCAAGCATAAATTCTGCATCCCATCTTTGTTTTCCAAATTTTAAAACCTTACATTTTGCAACATTGAACTCACACCCCCATTTGCTTGCCCAATCACTCAATTTATTCAAGTCTTCTTGCAAGGCCACAACATCTTCACTACTCTTTATGGTTCTTCCCAACTTTGCATCATCTGCAAACAACTAAATATCTCCATCCAAATCTTCGCCAATATCATTAATATACAAGTTAAATAGTAATGGCCCTAAAACAGATCCCTTTCCTTTTCTTTTCCTTTTTTTTTTTCCTTTCCTTTTCTCCTTTTGCCTTTCCTTTTCTCCTGAAATATAGTATATTCTTCGAAATCAAATTGCCATCATCTGGAAACAACATATAATATATGTGCATGGAGGCACTATACTAGGTAATGAGGCTGAAGCATGTGAGCTGAGAGTAAGCCTGATGACCTAAATAGCACCCCATGTGAACTAAATTAGCATCCTTGGCTGTTGGACTGAAGTACTTCTTGAGTTTTCACAAACCATTGAGGTTCTTTAGCTGCCTCACTTGGACTTCTCAACCATCTCCCCCCCAAGGATAAGGTGGTTAGCCCTGTGCCTTCCAAGTGTCCTATGTCTGTAGATGCGTGTGTTCACAGGGCCAGTTTGCCTGTTCTTGGATATGAAAAAACCCGAGTTGTCAAAAAATCCCTACCTCTGTATGAGACTGGCTAACTCACCTTTAGTCAAAAGAGACCAGATAAGGTTCCTCACATCATGGATGGGAATTGAACTTGGGTATTTTGGATGAAAGAGCTTCATTTATACTGACTAAGCTACTACAGAGGCTCTCAGTACAGAGTTGGACTGAAGTACAGAGGATGAAAACTTCCCAAATTTGGGGCAGTTTCATGCAGTCAAATTTGTTGAGGTTAGGGTAATTTCTTAAGGCAGAAGCAGATTCAAGGATAAGAATTTTTGTGAAACTCAAGAGGTACTTTAGTCCAACAGCCAAGGATGCTAATTTAGTTCTCATGGGGTGCTATTTATATTTGCTGCAATGGAGTAGGGTAGCATTCTTCCAGTATATCCTATGGTGGGTGTCCAAAGCATGATCAGCAAGTCCTGAGTGTTGTAGTTGTGGAAACGGATAGTCTTTATGTACAGCAATTCTAATTTCTCTGTTCTGCAGGTTTTGGCCATAGTAGGATAGTTTACCCCAAGCAGATTTCTGGTCTGGGGACTGTGACTGGTCTTTGGTCTAGCAGAATAAAGATGCAAATTTTTTATATGGTCCCTATGTGGGTTGAAGGTCATATGGTTTTCAGATTTTAGTTAATTTTTCAGATGTCTTGTATATAAGAGAATGGCAATAGCTTTAGTGTAGTCTCTGTTCTGGAGAGAGAGAGCGGTGGTGGTTTGGGGGTTTTAATATTTTTTTGGATACGGTGGGAATTTGTAGCTGTTGGCTAAGAAGGTTCTGTGAATATGGTCAAGTTCTATGGAGAGGGCACTGTTATATGAACTAATTAATTTGCGGGGGGGGGGGGGGAATGTTGACTATTTTGTAAGTGTATCTACCAGTGTGTGTGTGTGAGAGAGTTTTCTGTAAACAGAGAATGCCAGAGATCCATCAGGCTGGTGTGTAATTAAAGTGCGTAGAAGGGGAGACTTATTTTCTTTTTCTCATGTGAACTGGATCCTGGGATGTTGCTTGTTTAGATGTGTTAAAAATATATTTAGTACATCCAGGACATAATATATAACTTGGTTATCTCCGTTCATTAGGATATTCTTCAATAACCAAGTAATTCCAATGACCTGTTTTAGCCATTTTTACAATATGCCCTCTAAACTTCAACTACCTATCCATTAACACCCCCAAATCTTTGGCTTCATCAATATCCTGGAGTGCAGTTCCATCAATATGGTACACAATTGGTAATCTTTTCATTCCAGAATGCATGACCTTACACTTTGAAACATTAAACTGACATCCATTTTCCTTTGCCCATACTGCCAGTCTATTTAAATCATCCTGCGAAATTTTAACATAATCTTTATTGACTACTGCTTTACCCAGTTTTGCATCATCTGCAAATAACTGAATAGTTCCTCTCACATCATTTCTTCTGTTGTACTATATACAATTTAAATAGAGTGGCCCAAAGACAGAGCTCTGCAGCATATTACTAGTCACAGGCCTTCTACCAGACTTGACTCATGTATAAACTGTTTGGTATCTCTCCATTAGCCACCTTCTTATCCATTTCACCAACTTTATATCTATCATGTTTTGCAATTTCTCGATAAGAATTCTATGTGGTAGAATTTAATATTATAGTAACATATCTGCATTGTAATAAGTTTTGTTAATTAATGTTCCACTATTATAGTAAATTAAATATTATAATTAGACATTAAAATGTTATACTGACATTTAACTAGGAGAAGATTTCAATCAGAAGAAAACATGTATGCATCTGCTTTTGTGCAGTCATAAGCCTTTTGTAAACTCTACAGTATCATCATAAACCTATTACCTTTATCCAACTCAGCTTTCACTGTATTATAAATGGTGAGTAAGTTACTGAGGCATGACCTGCCCCTCAAAAAATTATATTGCCCCCCCACCCCATGTAGTATTTAATTCCTGTTTATTCATTCCTGTATTTTGCTCTTAACTGACTTTTCCAGTGCCTTGACTACATCCTGAGATGCTGATCAGTCAGTAATTTGCTACTGCAGTCTTGGAACCTCCTTCATGTAATGGATCAGTTTTCTCCTCTTTCCACTCCCTTGGGACCAATTCAGAGCTGAGACTTAAACAATGCTGTCAAAGGCACTGCCAAATTCCTAGCACCTTCTCGTAAAACTTTAGTTAGTGTGCCATCTAATTCCATAGCTGTATTCACATCAAGGTTCTGAAATATCGTATGCACCTTCAGCTCATCTACCTCTATTTCGATATAAGCCCTTCCTCTCTTGTTACTGCAATATTTCCACCTTTTGTATTCTTGAAAATTGTTCACTTAGTAATTCAACTATTTCATCCATTTTGTTTACTTTCCTACCATAGAGATTCCATTTTCCATATAACTTCAACTGTTACATTGATTATGATCCATAACATGTGAATCAAAATATTTGTAGTTAACTAAAATAAAGAGCCAAAAGGCTTCATTTCGGCAATGCAAAATTATATAAATCAAGTGGATATTAAATCTAACATTATTTCAAAACCAAATACAGAAACTATAAATGTTTGTCTGACTAGGGCAACTCGTAAATGCTGGCAAGTGTATTCCCATAAGCTCTCTGGTCAAATTTCATACGAATCTTTTATAGTTTCTGTATTCGGCTTTGAAATAATGCTGGATTTAATATCCACTTGATTTATAGTATTTGTAGTTAATATTTTTTAATTAAATAATTTTTCAACTGTGTGTAACTTTAGCAGAAGTTTGTTATAAACTTTGTATAAATCAGATATACAAAATTATTATTATCATCATAACAAACCTCCATTATAGTAGTAGCATATCTGCATTGTAATAAGTTTTGTTAATTAATGTTCCACTATTATAGTAAATTAAATATTATAATTAGACATTAAAATGTTATACTGACATTTAACTAGGGGATGATTTCTATTACAGAAGAAGACATGTATGTATCTGCTTTTGTGCTGTCCCAGTATTCAAATACATTACCCCAGTGCAAAGTATCATGTAGTGATATATTAATATTCATCATATTCTACAGGGAAAAGCATTATATTTCCTGTTAAGTCTGTACATGGATTAAGATTTAGACTTAAAAAAAAAAAATGCACATAATTATATACCCTGAAGAATATTTTGAAAACTACTTCTAAGATTTATAAACAGGTATGTATAATAATGTGGACATTTGAAAAAGGATATATAAAAGTGTGTGTGAATAATTAATTTGCAACACTTCTTGAGATGTTTATCCTTATGCAGATGTTTCTTGCCCTGTTTAAACAATTTAATCATTTATAGTGTCAATTTTCTGAGTTTGTCATACATAATAACAAGCAAAGCAAAATGTAAATTGTAATTTTGTTGTACTTACTGAACTGATTTTAATGTTGTATTTTTGTGATAATTTTTTAACAATAAATTCATGTATATGTAACTACTAATGTATTACTGCACTGTCTCCTTTATTATCATTGGATAATACATTATCAAAAATTGATAGAAAAAGCATATTTATATAGATGACAGACTGATTTCTTACAGTATATGTGCATATAAATGTTTACTCTAAGCATCCATGTGCATGCATGCGCAAGCGCGCGCGCACACACACACAGTGGTTGAAGTGGGAATGAAGAATTAAAAACAAGCCATTCACGTTGATTCTCCTCATGATAATGAACATTTAGAGACCATATAAAATAAATCGTTTCACTGGAAATTTTCTACAGTAAATTTCTTTTGGGATAGCACTGTGCCTATGGGACATTGATCAGGAATTTTTCAATGTTTATAGTGAATGAATTTGTTACAATATTTCATGTAGTGAGTCAGTTAGAACAGCGCTTCCCAAACTGTGGGCCGCGGCCCCCTTGGGGGCCGTAGGTTTTGTTGAGGGGGGCCGTGAAATAATGAAAACAAAGTTAAAATGTTTTAAGACTAAGTAGATTTTTTTTATTTTAAAAGAAACATATTTAACTTTTATTATTTATTATTTCTTTTTTGTTATTTTTTATATTTTAATGCAAAAATTCACACATTGGTGTTGGTTCACAAACTTTGCTTCCTGCGTATTTTGGCACTTAATGAATATTAGTAAATATTGTTTATTCATATGTTTTATTTCAAAGCAGTGGTTAATTGTATTTACTTCGAATGCTCTCCAGGGAAGCACCAAATCTTCCTGTCCCTTTCATCACGCGTTCATAATCAGGGACTGTTGATATTGACTTTATATACATATCAAAACTCGTTTTATATTATCACTGTCATCTGAGCTAGTTTTCTGTTACCAATAAAAGTTTCGCATATACTTCACACATGAAAAAAAGCTTAAACAAGTTCATGTGGGGAGATAGTAACTCCCTTGCAGTGGTAAACAACACCCCTCCCTAACAACCACTATACTGCAGAGGCAATAAAAACAAGTGCTTTTATTATGCCAGTGAATAAGGTATGAGGAGTCTGTGTAACATATTTCTCAACAAATAGTGCAATTAGAGACAACTGGGATAAAAACACACTAATTAATGAATCACATGTCCCCTCATACAGAAACTATGTTGTATAGACTGAAACAAAACCATATGTTGCATGGGCAAACACGGTATATAACTAAAAACTATTGTTATTAATTAGATGTGTGCGAGTTCGATTTCCCAAGGCAGCAATAAAATTCAACCGAACGTGTTAAAATTCGTAAAAGTGTTAAAACTAAGTAATATATATATATAATGAATGTTATGGCAGTTTCACATATGGAATTCGGTTGAAGAGAGTTAGCATTTCAACTCAATTGTCAGCTATGCTTTTATCATTCGGTTGCACAATCTTTTGTTAATACCGCACCAATCACATGCACATCTTAATAACTTGCCTTTGGCGTCTGTTTCGCGTTAGGCTTAATTACCATAAAGGGAGAAAAGTCACAAAAGAGAAAAATGTTCCTGGTCTGGTCCGGGAATTCCCTTATTCAGGTAATATTCACTAATTTCATGTTATCAGTCCATGGCGTGCCAGTATCAGTAAGTGGTGATATTATTTGATCTATTCTACGTTAAAAAATTTAACCCTGAGATGGATAAGTGGCTGATAAAAAATAAAAAAAAAATCCTGCGAACAATCAGAAGAAGCAGAAACAGATTCAAAAAAAAAAAAAAAAAGGACAGTGTTTCTTATTTTACCAGAACAGCCCACATCGTCTTCAGAACCAAACGGTAAGAGGCAAAAAATGTAATATATGCATTTGATTTTTGCAATATTTGCTGTGTATGTTTTGTATTGAATATAAATACAATAAATATTATAATAATATATGTCTCTATTAAGATTTTTTTTCGAGGGGGGGGCGTGAAAGGAGGCGTGAAAGGGGGCCCTGACATCTAGAAGTTTGGGAAACACTGAGTTAGGAGAGTCTGTCCAGAAATGTGATTATTACTCTATATGTTTCAATAATTTTTAATTGGGAGACACTTTTAGCTTATTAATGGCATTGTTGCTATTATTTTCTCATATCATTTTTATAACTACGCCTTAATAAAGCAAACAAACCTAAAACAAGAAATACCACATATAAAGCTGCCAAGAAGAAAATGTTCCAGTACAGATTTTCCTGTAAAAAAAAAAAAAAATATATATATATATATATATATATATATATATAGACCGACAGACAGATATAGGGGTGTGTGTGTATATAGATAAACAGATATTACATTATAAATATGATTTTTATACAAAACAGACAGGGTTATTAAAATTCAGTAAATGAACACTGAATAACCATTTTCTAAGGAACAATTCCCCATTTTCCTAACTGGTGAGGTGTTCTTAATAAAGTGACCACTCTGTGTGTGTTAATATCACTTGCTCGATTTAGTTAGGAATGGGAATACAAATTTATGTGAAGTAACTTTTTTGTATGTGCATCTTACTCATAATTTAAAACTAAATATAAACCCTGTTTTTCTAGCAACTGTGCTAAAATAATCTAAAAGTAAAAAATTCAGTATATGCCTAATGACTCGTCAAAAACTCCAGCCTCTTACTTAATGTTTGTAACAAGTGCAAAAAAAAGTCAAGAAATCCAAAGTAGACTTTGTAAATTACAGATGCCAAGAAAATTCTTGATTTCATCCTTTATCCGAGTATAAGCAAACAAAATTTGCACATGAAGTCACTTCATCATTATTATTATTATTACATAACACCTCTAGGAAGTCCAAAGACTCATCGAGGGATGGTACCTACTCTACAACTCTCCGTCTCCACCAACCACACTACTTTCATCATCTACACCAGTGCTGTCTACCACTGACCACCTCCACTAGTATTTTCACAGACAAACCCACCCGCAAACATCCATGCCCACAGCCTTTTGGCTGGAGACCAGATACGTTAACCACCCAGCCAACCAGACCAGCAAATAGCTCATGATTGAGCTATTTGTATATAGAGACTAGTTAACAATCTCACATCAATTGCTTTAGTATCCCATAATGCAATGCACATATCCTTATGATATGTGGACATGTATAATACTATGCATTATGCAAAAGACCACTACACAGACCGGTTTCGACCTTTATTGAGGTTTCATCAGTAGCAGCCTATGACTTCTGCATTACTTCTGGGTCTGGCTTCCTTTATTATATTATTTAATAATAAAGACCATGCCTCATTCTTCATTTCTGATAATATTCTGTTTGACAACCTGGATCAGGTTTCTCTTATGTTAACTCTTCTAATCTAACCTCTTTTGGCATAAATGCATTGTGTCCATTTGCCTGTTCAGGCTCCAAAAAGCTTCTCATTCTTTTTTGTTTGTTTGTTTCAAACAGTATTTCTCTCTTGCACAACTCGCACTTTACTTTCATACTTATAACCAGTGCTTTTATTTCTGGCAGTATGCAACGGTATGCAGTACCGGCACCTTTTTTCTTAAGTTTTTAAAAATTTGCGATTTATTGACAGCAAAATGTATTATAAATATTCCAGTAGATGGTAGTGTGTTCATGAATTGAATTTTCAGTTTTGATTACTCATAAGTTGGTACCCTGCTTTCCTGTTTCATAGGTTGGTACGCAACCAGAAACATGAAATTATGTTCACTTCCGATTGCTTCCAATATCAATTTATCAGTTCTATATTCACTCTGCAACAGGCAGGTGTTCACATGAGTTTTGAATTAATCTTAGACAAATCGGACAAATCATTGTTCAAAATGAGTAAAATAAGTAGCTACTTTATGCCAATGAGTAAAAAAAAGGAAGGCCGAAGAAGCAGAAATTGTTGAATCTACTTGTGATCCTGTGAAACAGAAAACTAGCCCAAAAAATACACTTGAAGAGGATCATAAAACTAAGACTGAAGATCCACATGGTCAAAAGGAAGCAAATTCTGATAACGATTGGCCCAAATGTTGGACATTTTTGCAGAAAAATGACTTCTGCGAGAGAAACGAGTGGCTGTATGTCAAGAATAAAATGTTGGGCTGTAAAGTGTGTCGTGATGTCGGAAGTCTTGCTGTTGATAAACACATGGGAATGAAAATTTTAGCAGAGTGGGCAAATGGTAAAATCAGTCATTTTGGAGAATCTCGCAAACAACAGTTAATGTCAATAAGAAAAAAGATTTATGATCATCAGGAGAGTGCAGCACACAAAGCGTGCCAAAAAATAAAATCTGAAGCAAAAAATGAAACATTAGAAAAAGTTTTCCTAAATACTTTGTCTCATAATAAAGACGTAACAGGAAAAGTGTTTCTATCCACTTACAAAGTTGCGAGGAGAAATCCATCATTTAACAACTTTGAAGACGAAATAGATTTACAGGAACTTAATAGCCTAGGCATGGGATATATTCTTCATTCTGCAAATGCTTGCATTAACATTGTGAGCCATATCACAAATGAAATGAGAAAAACATTAATAGACAATATAGTGAACTCCACGAACAAAACATCGTTACTTATTGATGAATTGACAACTGTGAGTAACACAACAAACAACATTGATTGTTATTGTTCGTGTAGTTCTTCCTGAACTTTTGGCTCCTGTGAGACTTTTCCTTGATTTGATTGAATTATCAGATATAATGCTAGAGGAATTCTAAACTCTTTAGTCATCTTGAGTGTTTAGGATTATCTGAAGATTACTTAAAGGAGTATTTATTGTCTGTAACTTGTGATGGTGCAGCCATGTTGTTTGGTGTGCGTAATGATGTGAGGAAGCTAATGCAAGAGAAGTTTCCTAGTGTTATTTTCTGGCATTATGCTAGCCATCCGCTTGAATTGTGTTAGTAACACAGTGAACAATGTGGCAGGAGTGAATCGCTTTAAGAGTTTCATGGACAAACTTTATGTGACTTATCATACTTCACCTAAGAATGCTAGGAAACTACAGGAAGGTGCAGGGACTCTAGAACGAAGTTCTAGAGTCCCTGCACCTTCCTGTAGTTCCCTACACTTAGTGCTTAAAATTAGCAGAATTTTAAGCACTTGCTGGGTTGCATCTAGCTTTCGCACTATTTCTGCAGTGTGGCAAGACTTTGAGCCCTCGTCCATCACTTTCTGGAGGCAAAAGAAGACAGCAGAAGAAACAAAACAGATCTCTTTCTTTATGAGGGCCTTTTAAGAAAAATAACGTCAGGTGTGTTTGTTCATGATTTGGGCCTTATGTGGGATGCTGTCCAAGAACTTAGTGAACTAAGTCTAGATTTACAAGAGAGAAATATTGACTTGTAAAAGCAGACAGGAAGATAAAGAACACAGTTCAACTTTTTGATGAAAGAATTGAAAATCCTGGTTCATACTACAGTATTTCTCTTCAAAGTCAGAAGAACATGAAGTTCAAAGGGATTGAGCTCCACAAAAATGAAAGACACAGTCCTTCAATAAGTTCATCTGATTTCAATAAAAGTCTGAAAGAAGCTGTTGGAAAGCATCTGCTTGAAGGAGATGATGCTGATTTGCCTGAATGTGCTAAGATTTTAGATACCAAATATTGGCCAGAAAATCATGGGAATCATCTGACATTTGGTGAAGCTGAAATTAAAAAGTTAGCATGCAAATTTCGCTAAAATGAAAGAGAAGCAGTTCGTGCATTCTGTAAATATCGTCAAGAAAATAAAGTCCCGGACATACTACTTCCTCTAAAGCACATTTTGGGCACAGTTGCAATATCTTCCAGTGTATGTGAAATGGGTTTTTCTCATTTTACATACTTCTGCTCTGATGTTTATCAGGATAGTAGGACCTCCTCTCGCTCAGTTGAACCCTAGCAAATATGTGGACTCATGGCTGCTCCGAGGTCGTCATTCTGCAGTTGATACCAAAAGCAAGAAGCGATCTAGAGACAACGAGGGTATATTGGAGGATAATATGTTAAAAGTGTGGAAGTTGCTGTAATAACATCTTCATGGTGAGTACCGGCGCCTTTTTTCCCAGAAAAAAAGCACTGTGGAATACTATGTGATTTCTTTATCCTAAACAGCATGACCTTACACTTGGCCACTTTAAACTGGCAGCTGTTATCCTTTGTCCATGCCACCATTCTATTTGTCAAATTCGACAAGACGTTAAACCTGGAAGGAAGCTTGGTCACGGATGTCGCTGGTTGGAAAAGGGAGGCTCCCTGTTTCACAAGAAACCACAGGATTGGAACTTGGAATGTTAGAAGTATGAACCAAGGTAAGATGGAAATGGAGCGCAAGAAGCTGGATATATTGGGAATAAGTGAACTTAGACGACAGGAATGGGTTATTTTCAGTCAGGGGACTATATGGTGTATTACTTAGGACATGAGACAAGTCAAAAAAATTGAGTATCTTTCTTACTCAAGAAAAAAGATGGCTAGGTATGTATTGGGTTAATCCAGTGAGTGACAGAATCATTTCTCTCAGAGTGAGTGGACATCCAATGAATATAACCATCATTCAGGTTTATGCACCTACTACAGAGGCATCAGAAGAAGACAATGAAGATTTTTATGGCAAGTTACAAGAAGTGCAGCACCAAAGCGAGATTTATGGCTACTTATTGGAGATTGGAATGCAAAAGTGGGAGAGACTGAGGAACAAGGAATAACAGGTCATTTTGGTTTAGGTATTCGTAACACTGCAGGAAAGAGACTAGTTGAGTTTTGTGCAGAGAATTCTTTGTTTGTTGCTAACACCTGCTTTAAACAGCACAAAAGAAGATTGTACACATGAATATCACCTGATGGACAATACAGAAATTAAATTGACTATATACTTGGACAAAGAAGATGGAGAAGTGCAATTCAGTCTGTCAAGACTTTTCCCAGGTGCAGACTGTGGAACAGACCATGAGTTATTAGTGGCTATGATACGTGTGAAATTATGGAAACTGAAAACAACACAAATGTCGATCAGATATGATCTTGGAAATATACCAGCTGAATACAATATTAGCATACAGAACAGATTCAACACACTCAATTTGTGTGAAAGAGAACCAGATGAACTATGGGAAGAGATTAAAGATATAATTAAAACAGAAGCAAAGAAGAATATTCCAACAGTTTGTAAGAAGTCCAAATGGCTGTCAGAAGATGCCACCAAAACTGCTCAGGAAAGGAGGAAAATGAAGTTCACAGGAAAGTACAGCATTAAATGCAGAGTTTCAATGACAAGCCAGAAGAGACAAGAAAATATACTTTAACAAGGAATGCCAACAAATAGAAGACCAAAACAAGAAAGGAAAAACGAGATCTTTTCAAAAAGATCGGAGAACTAACAGGGAAGTTTAGTGCCAAGGTGACAATATTGAAAAGTAAACACAAAGGATATCTTAGAGAAGCTGCAGACATCAAAGAAAGATGGAAAGAGTATACAGAAGCCCTTTACAGAAAGGACTCCAAAATTACTGAGAAATTTGAAGAGCAGGATTATACACAGGAGCCAGTACCACTGGAGAGTGAAGTGAGGTGAGCAGTGCAACAGCTATCCAGTAAGAAAGCACCAGGAGGAGATGGAATACCCATTGAGCTGCTCAAAGCCCTGGGAGAAGAGGCAGTTGAAATTTTAACAGCTCTATGTCAGCGAATTTGGATAACAACTACATGGCTTAGGGAATGAAAAAAAATCAGTTTATATACCTTTATTGAAGAAAGGCAATGCAAAAGAGTGCGAAAATTACAAAACTAGAGCACTAATTTCTCATGCAAGTAAAGTCTTAAGATCGTTCAGAAAAGACTGGAACCATTCATATGGAGAGAAAAATGGCAGATGAACAGACAGGATTTCGAAAAGGCATAGGAGCAAGAGATCAAATCACCAATGTGAGATGGATAATAGAAAGAGCACAGGAATATCAAAAGAATGTCTACTTTTGTTTCCTTGACTATAGCAAGGCTTTTGACTGTAGATCATGTGAAACTGTGGAATATGTTAAGAACAATGGGAGTCCTAAAGCATTTCATTATCCTTCTGAGGAATCTTTATTATGAACAAGAAGCTACTGTTCGAACAGATCTTGGAGAAACTGAGTATTTCACAATAGGTAAAGGGGTGCGACAAGAATGTATTTTATCTCCGTACCTGTTTAACTTGTACAGTGAATACATTTTAAGGATGGCAGGGCTGGAGGAGTTGGAATTAAAATTGGTGGAAAAAATATTAATAATTTGAGGTATGCAGATGATACCACCTTGCTAGCGAAATGCAAAGAAGATTTGGAGGAACTTATTATGAAAGTTAAAGAAGAAAGTGCTAAATATGGTCGTAAACTTAACCTCAAAAAACAAAAGTTATGACAACATGTGAACTTAATGATTTTGAAGTAGATGGGGAGAAAATGGAAGCAGTTAACAATTTTGTGCTCCTAGGATCCCGAATTGATAAAGATGGTCATTGTACTGAAGAAGTTAGAAGAGGATTCTTACTTGGAAAGAAAGCAATGACAAATTTAAGCAAGATCTTTAAAGATAAAGATATTAGCCTCGTAACAAAAATCGGAATCGTGAAAGCAATGGTATTCCCTGTGGTACTCTATGGATGTGAAAGTTGGACCCTGAGAAAGAGTGAAAGAAGGAAGATAGATGCATTTGAATTATGGGTTTGGAGATGCTTACTAAGAATACCATGGACTGAAAAGCAAACCAATAAATCAGTGAGAGACAGAATAAAGCCAGATTGCTCCCTCGAAGCTATGATCATCAAGCAAATAGTGTCATACTTCAGACATATTATGCGAGCAAATGACAGTCTGGAGAAGATGATGATGTTTGCTAAATTTGATGGAAGCAGGAAAAGAGGAAGACCAAGAATTAGGTGGGTGGATGGAGTTAAAGAAGCAACTGGAGTGCACTTGGAAATTCTGAAAGACATGGTCTGGGACAGATCTGAATGGAGAATGTGATGTATGTTCATAGGATCACCAGGAGCCGAAAATGACTCGATGGAACATAACAATCTGGAAAAAGTGTTATCCAGAGAGAGAGACTGAAAGTTTAAATCATAAAAAATAGGGCTGTTAGGAGGACTCAGGTAAATATGTGTGTGTGTGTGTGTGTGTGTGTGCATGCACATGCATGCAGAAACTTTCAGGTGGAATGAGTGTGAGAATAGAAGTAAGCAAAACATGCTGAAAGTAGATTCTCAGAAGAATAGTAATTACAAGATTCAAGGGTGCATGTGGTCCAGAGGGATATTGCAATGCATGTATATTAATTCCAGAGTTGGAAGTTTCAAAGTTTCAAAACCAAAGAAAACTGACAATATTGCACCTCCACCCAATGCTACATTGCAGTTGGTCATTTGTCATCCCTACATTCCTAACAAGTTCAATGGACCTGACAAGTTAAAATGTGTAGTGTGCTCTGTGAAACTGTGTTCTCGCTATAGTTTGCTATATGGTGTTGGAGAAATTATTTTAAGAAGAAAAGTGTAATAGTGCATCAACAATATGAAGAGAACCAATGAAAACAAATTAATCAATTACTTCCCAAAACTTAAAAAGAATGAAAATTCTAGTACGAGTTCATACTAGAATTTTCCTCCAAAAATTAAGAACAATGAGCGCAAGTGTGTTTCTTCTTCGATGCTTCAGAAAAACCAGAAATGCAAGATAATTTGTGCAAAGTTGCGAGTGTATCTTCAGCTATCACAGGACATCAAGAACATGCAGGTAATGCAATTGACACTAATTCTATAAATGTAGAATACCTAGCAGTATGGTCAGAGCAACAGTGGGTTGAACACAAGGAAAAACATAAGTGGCTCATATTTAGATAGAATGGATATTTAGGTTGTAGTGATTTTCATCAGTAGGGTACTTAGGACTTCACAAAACCTAGGGGTTATCTCTCAGTAACGAATAGGTGAATTGCATAATTACATTTAACAGTACAGGAAAAACTCAGCCATTGAAATCCCTAAGAACTAAAATTTCTGCCCATCAGGCATCTATAGTACACAAAAGATGCAAGTCAATTTTAGCCTAGTCTAAAAAATCTCAGGAAGTTTAACATTACAACAAAAAGAGCATCATATCAGTGCGACAGAAAAATTTTTTAACACTGCTTATCACTTGGTTAAAAATGATCAACCGTTCAGTGACCATAAAGATTTAATTCGATTGCAAAAGAAAAACGGATTTGATGTTGGGATAACTCTTCATTCATTACAGTGCAGCCAAAATAAACACATCGCATCAGAATTTAAAAAGAGACTGATATCAGAACTTACAGGTGCTGATCATAAAGTTTCCATTTTAATAGATGAGTCAACAACATTAGGCAAGCAATCTGCTTTAATAGTCTATATTAAAACTTTCATACATGGCAAAGATGAAATTATATTTCTTGACTTAATTATTTTTGTAAATCAAAATGCCGAAACAATCACTAACGAACTTCTTAAATGCCTTTGCTCATACGGTTTCACTGAGTATTACCTGAAGAGAAACCTGATTTGCTTTGTACGTGACCACTGTCGGTACCACGGTTTGCACCCTAGGCAAAGTTTACAAGTGTGTTTCTAATTGACATTAAACAAAATAAAATTGTCTTTCAGGTTAAATTAATAGGTAAATTAATAGGGCTTTTTTTTCTTTTTTAATTAATTTTAAAATTCTCTGCTAATTCATTTACAAAAAAAGAGTTATAAAATACCGAAATTTCATATTTTAAAATGTTAATGTTTTAAAATATTTATCTTAACTGAATTTTAAATAGCAATAAGTTCAAATCGTTTAGGTAAGGAACAAAAAAAGAACCAAGAGTTAAATAGTAAAATAGTCTGATGTGTGAGGGATAAGGAAAAAGAATCGATACCTAAATCATATATCACTATTTAATTTTGATATTTTAGTAAAGTATGAATAAAGCATAGCTTGAAGTTTTGCACCCCTTGATGGCTTGCGCCCTAGGCGGTTGCCTAGTTTGCCTAAATGGTAGTGCGGCCCTGTATGTGACGGTGCAGGTGACCTAGTTGGTAGAATTCCTTCAGAATAAACTGCAACAACCATGTTATTTGGCACTGTCTTAATCATCATTTGGAGTTGGCTGTTCTTGACTGTATTGCTGACATGAATGCCATTAATCATTTCAGAAGTTTCATTGACACTATTTATGCCTTATTTAGTCAATCACCAAAAATTATGACAGAGTTGCAAACAGTAGCCTCAAGCTTGAGTGTCCAGTTAACTAAAATTGGAAGAGTCCTAGATTGTCGTTGGGTTGCTAGTAGTTTCGGATCTGTGTCTGCAGTATGGAATGCATATGTTACCGGCAAAGTGTGAAAACCGGCATTCTATAGAATGCCGAAAGTGGGACATCAAAGTATGAAACGCTTAGATTTTCACACATTTCCTAGGCATTCTATAGAAAGGCAAATCGGCAAAGCATAAAATACTCCCAGCAGTGACTTTTAATGTCGCAAGGCAAGTGATGTGACTTTCAACGCTCGCCTCAAACAGAGAGCCAGAGCACTTCCTAACCTAAACCTAACCTAACCATTTCTGTTTAGGTTACATTTAGGTTAGGTTAGGTTCATGCCACCTGTGGACATGAGAGTAAAGACGATGGAAATGAGAAAATAGAAGGTTATGATGTTAATATTTTGTGCACTCTTTGCTTCAATATTGAGAATGCTATCGAAGATAAAATTCGATCTAAATTGAATCTGGAAATACAGGCCAAAAAAATGAAAATGGATTCCAACAATAAATTTCCTCCTGCACCTTTGGGGGCCACTGCATGAGTTCCTATCCCAGACGTCGACAAGGGACGGGGTGACTCGTGCAATCTGCTGGCAGTTGTTACGAGTGTGACAGATGATAGTTTTTACCAACTTGGAACTGCTGAAGGAATTTTAAACCAACTCTATGTCAGATCACAATTCACTTTATGTCCCAAGGACTTACTGAGAGTTGGAGACATTCCTGACCATAAGATAGCTCTCTGGTCAGTAACTTCCGCTCTGTCCACGGGTAGTGGCCAAGGGTTCATAAGGTGTACTTGCAAGACCAAATGCCGAAATTTGAAGTGCTTTTGTATGAAAAAGGCAGTTAAGTGCAATTCAAAATGTCATTCCAGTCTACCTTGTAACAACAAGTAGTTCAGTACTGGTCTTTTTCTCTTTCTATAGAAAAATCCGGTATCTTACATTTTCAAATGCATCTTTTCAATAAAAGCCTTTTTCATACTTTGCCGAAATAGTATTTGTCATGCTATATAATGCCTAGGTATTGTATACAATGCCTACAGAAAGTATTTAAAATATTAAAATAAAACAGACATTTCATACTTTGTTTCATTTCATACGAAAAACATCACGCATTCTATAGAATGCCTGCTTTTCACACTTTGCTGGTAACACACACACACACATATATATATATATATAGCATTAATTGCTTATTTCAAAGAAGCAGCTTCTGATTCTAAACAAACAGCCAGTGAAAGAAAAATAGCATTAATTGCTTATTTCAAAGAAGCAGCTTCTGATTCTAAACAAACAGCCAGTGAAAGAAAAAAAGTTCACTGGACTTTATAAATGCATGGAGTCTATCGAGTTCCTGAAGGACTTAGCATTAATGCATGATGTTTTGGAAGAACTGAAAAACTTGTCTCTGCAGCTTGAAGAGAGAACTTGCATCGTGAGTTGTGCAGACAAATTGATCAAAAGAACAATTTGGTATATATAATCCCTGAGGGAAAATCCAGGAGAAAAGGAAACAGAAGCTGAGAAAGCATCAGAGAGCATGAATTATCTTGGGATCTCTTTGGCGAATAATAAAAGAATAAGTATTGATAGACTTCATTTCCTTACAAGCATTATTAATAATCTTGAAAGACATTGCTTTACCACTGTTGCATCACATCAAAAAAGTAAAAATGGCAACCATGAAACTGAAAGTTATAACCAAATGTTGGCTGACTATGAAATTTTAAATCCTGACACATGGCCTGAAGATGAAAAAGAAAACTTATGATATGGCAAAGAAAATATTAGAAGAATGTGCACAAGATTCCACATTGAAAATGTGTGACCCATTTTAAATGGATTTCGAGAGGATTTTGATGAAGGATGGAAGAAGATGCCCGTTGCTTTGTCCCCTTTGTCAAATGCAATTACAACTATACCAGCAGCACGGCTGAGTGTGAATGAGGATTTAGTGCTATGAACATTATAATTACAAAGTTATGCACAAAACTCTTAATGAAAAACATTTCTGCTGCGATGTTCATCAAGCTTAATGGACCATCACTGTCCACATGGAATGCACTTCCTTATGTCAAGTCATGGCTAGTGCATCACCGCTCAGCTGAAGATCGACAGTCGTGCCATGTAGCAGAAAGGAAAGATGAGAGCAGGGAAATTTGGAAATTATTTTGTCAAGGTAGGCCTAAATGAACTACAAAAGTTGATCAACAAGCTAAACGAAACCTGTAAAACATATGACATGACAATAAATATACAAAAGACAAAAGTGATGAAAATAGGGAGGAACAGAACTACCATCTCAGCCACCCTAAATGGAGAACAAATAGAACAAGTAGACAACTTCATATACCTTGGATCAAAACTAACAGAAACAATAGATGAATTCAAAACAATCAAACACAGATTAGCGATAGGATGGACCACCATGGGAAAATTACAGAAAATCTTTAAAACAAACAAGATAAAACAAGCCAAAATCAAATTATATGAAGCAATAATTATACCAACAGTCATCTATGGAGCAGAAGCATGGACAGTTAAAAAAAAGGGAGAGGAGAAAAAACTGCTGGCATTTGAAATGAAATGGTTAAGAAAAATAAATAGAACAAGTTGGATAGAAAAGAAAACAAACATCACAGTCAGACAAGAACTATTGTATAAAAAGACAATAATAGAAAAAATTAGAAAACAACAACTGAGATGGTTTGGACACACTGTACGCATGGACACAGACACGTAACGTCCTAATCAATACTTTTCCAGCTGAAAAAAGAAGACCTGGAAGACCAAGAATTACCTGGCTGAAATTAATAAAGAACATCTCGGGATGCAGAACATATAAGGAACTTTTTCGAACAGCAAGGAATAGAGAAGACTGGAAGATCCTGCTCAAGAGAAGACTCAACCTATCTTAGACGGAAGAGAAGAAGAAGAAAAGGCCTAAATGTTAATAGTGTATTATCATTTTAATTTTAATTGAAGTAACACCTAAATGACCAAAAATGCAGGCTGCTGGATGATTAAAATTATTTCAATGAAAACAATGAACGATTTACATAATGGCATGGTGTAATTTTGCATAATAATAATAATTTTTGTTTATGTACGGTACTGACTGGGTTCTGGGGTTAACCATGTGTTTAGGGTAATCCTTTGCCCACTGTTATTTTTTGTTATTCTCTGTTAGTCTGCCAGTTTATCCCACCCAGTTGGACAGGGCCTTAACCACACGATCTCCCTCATCTCGTAGGGCATACCACAAGCCTTCTTCCCCTCTCAGAACCATGCCCACCACTCTGCCATATGGCTGTTGTAATAATAATGATAATGCCGCACTTCGTGCTCTGGATTTTTTGTTTCCAAGATAGAGCCCTGGCACTATTTCTTTTAGGACTACACCCCTGTCTATAGTTAGTTGATGAGTTTCAATGCAGTGCATGAGATCACTTCCCCCTTTTATTGGAATCCTGAAGTGGCTTGAAAAAAGTTAAATGTTTGGTCTCTAGAGAAAGATTTCTAGACCAGATAAAAATAAAAAAATTGTTAGTTCACGTAATGTGCTAATGTACTATAGGTTTAATGTGAAAATTAAATTACGGAATAACTTATTTATTAACAGCAGAATTTTCAGCCACATTTTATGACCATTCTCAGTCCACATAGTAAATGAGATAACACAAATTAGAATTTTTTTTTTTAATTTCCTCAACAAATTTTGCGGAAGAAATTTTTCTTCTGCATCACAAGAAGAGAGAAAACAATGTGTTGCTTCACTCACCTTGAAGTTGTGTAAGAGTGTGGTTAGCAAAACACGAGAACATTAATTTTTGCATAGAGGGGATAGAATGGGTTGCCAGAAATGGTCACCTTACACTATGTGAAAATTGGTTAATGTGATTCTCTGGTATTGAATCTTAGGATTCCAAGAACATGCCTGTGATAATAATAAGATACTACATACTTACAATATTGAAATTGTAGACTGAGAGCACATCCACTCCATTTTTTATGCACTGAATAGTATGATATTTTCCACAGGCTAAAAAAAAAAAAAAAAAAAAAAAAAAAAAAACATATGTATATATATATATATATATAAGTTATGAGGAATAATAAGATTAACAATAGACATCTATCATATATTATATCAATAATTAAATTGCTCAGCATGCTTACGATTAATTAAGAAAAATACAGAAAGGCAATTTGTGTAACTGATGATTTTGAGTAGAAAGCAAGTACACATTCAAATTTTTCAAATTGTGCACAAGGGATTACATGGTAACACCCAACAGGATAAAAGGCTGTACTAAGCGAGTTGTGTTTGAAGGCAGTTCTTTTCATTAAGAAATAAAGTTGCAAACTTGAATGTCTTTTAATGTCTCAAATACATCATCTAGATCGATGTTTCTCAAACTTCAGATATCTGAATACCCCTTCTTAAATTTTCATTATTACCAAGTACCCCCTTGTCAAATAATAAATAAATAAAGTATATTTCATTGTAAATGTCTATTTTATTTGAATTTATTTATATGTTCATGTAAACAAAAAATATGATTTATTTCTAATAGAACAAAATTTGGAATAGGTTCCTCTTCATTTCCTGTCCATGAAAATCCACATTTCAAGTAATTCATATCATACGAAGATTTTTCATCTTCTTTCTAGTTGGTTCTCTAGAGATCTCAGAACGACACACACCCGTATCAATTTCATTTGATCCAGATGCAATATCAACGTTTTCTTGTTGCTTACAGCTACTTGCATTTGCTATATTGCTCTCTTTTGTGCATTTTATAAATTCAATCTTTAACCAATGATCCATACTTAAGAATTTGAAAGCTAAAAAAAAATACCGTATTTACTCTAATATAACTCGCACTTTTTCCCAAAATTAAAGCAAAAAAATCGTGGTGCGAAATATATGCAGGGATTTTCGGAAACTAAAGTTTTCAGGAAAAAAAATTGCAAAGCAAATGGTGTGGCTTACCAAGAAGCTCCTACTCGCTATCACTACTTTAGGCATCAAGAACAGTTTCCTTGTGTGCATCGTCAAAGTCATCTACCCAAATTGCTTCATTTTCTTTCCCATTATTTCAAGCAAAAATTACCAGTAATTTACAAGACTTGAGATACATAGAGCAGCTATGAAGAGGTGCATATGATTGGTGCGGTATTAACAAAAGATCGCCGAACCAAAGACAAATTAGTATTTCAACAGTTGAGTTGAAATGCTAATTCTCTTCAACCGAATTCCATATATTTACTGATATTGCTAGATAGTTTGGAATCTCACACAGTGTTATATTCAGGCTCTGTGCAGCATTTCAAACCAATAGAATATGTTCCAGATGTTTGCTAAGGGGTGGCCCTCACTCTACCATGGAGCATGAGGATAGATTTTTGGTTATAATAGCAAAAAGCAAAATGTAATCAATGCACCTTGACAGGTCAGCTTGTCGCAAGTCAGCTCCATTCAAGCACAGGTATGTGGATAACTTGACAAACTGGCAAGATGTCTGTGACAAGTAGGCCTATACACCCAGAGGCCTGTAGTCTGTGTCCCTTTATCCACAGCTCATAGAACAGCATGTTTCCAGTAGTGTTCTATCCATAAAAATTTGACAGGAGACAAATGGGCTAATGTGCTCTCTACAGATGAGAGTTGTTTTAGTCTTTCCACTTGACACTTGATCTGGTGGGAAAGTGGTAGTGCTTACCATCGTGAGAATGTTCTTGAAAGGGATAGATACGTCGGAGTTGGGGTCATGGTGTGGAGAGGTATTATGCTTAACGAATGCACCAAACTACAAGTGCTGGAAAAAGGGACTATGACTGGTGAACGATATTGCAACAAAGTTCTTCAATACCATGTTCAGTTGTTCCATGGTGCTGTAGGTGAAGAATTTATTTTTATGTTTTATGACAATGCCACACCACATTGTACACAAGCAGTAGAGATATGTCTGGAGACCAAGGATATTAATCGAATCAAGTGGCCAGCATGCTCCCTAGACTTAACTTAAACCCATAGAACACATTTGGGACACAATAATGCAATGCTGCTCAAAATTCCCCTCCAGAAAACAAATGAGGCCTTATCCTTGCTCTGAAGGAGGAGTGAGCCACTTTTGCCTCAAGAACTCCTGAATCACTTGACATTAAGCATGGTACAACCATACTGTAATGTCTGTCTGCATTGTTTTTCTGTATAAGCACTGTACATTAATTCCTTAACTACATGTTTTGGAAATTTGTAACGTTTGACAAAAAATGTACTGCAATTTAATTTGCTACAAAATGTATAATACATTTTTTGTATAATATAATATAATTTATTAGTATGCTAGCAATAAATTGATGTCCATATTTGGCTGTGGTCATGAAAATTTTATAGATTTTTTAAAGGCTTTCGATAAATTTCCACATGAGAAACTAGTAGTTAAATTGGAACAGATTAGTGGATTGGAGATTGGCTGTCTGATAGGCATTCAGCAGGTTGCGTATGACAGAGTGATATCTCAGAAGAGGAAATTCACTAGCAGCATACCCGATGGGGTTTTGTTTTGGGGCCATTATTGTTTAATTTGTATGTAAATGACATTGGAAAGGGCTTAAATTGTGATATACGGTTGTTTGCAGATGATACAAAGTTGGGAAGAGTTATGAGAAATAGAGCAGATGTTGTAGCTTTGCGACAGGATCTGAATAAACTCTCTGTGTATGGGATGTCACTTTAGTGTTACAAAGTATAAGGTTTTAAAATTTAGGAACCATGGGATGCAGAGTATAGGATTGGTAGGGATATTTTAGAGCAGGTGAAGGAGATGAAAGATCTAGGGATGATGGTGGATAGGGACTTGAAATTTTGTGGACATTTTGCTAAAATTGTGAGGACAATACAGCAAATTATGGGAATGATGCAGAGAACACTGACATGTAGAAGTAAGGTTATTTTGATTCCATTGTGCAAGGCTTTGATCAGACTGCATATGGATTACAGTGCACAGATTTGGTCACTAGGTTTTCAAAAGGATGATGAGATGTTGGAGAGGGTTCAGAGACAACTGACTAAGTTGGTTTCTGGTCTCTGCAATGTGGAATATGAGGACAGATTGAGAGAATGCAAATTTAAGTGCCTAGTGGACAGAAGGAATTTAGGAAACATGATCGAGATGTATAAGTTAGTAAGGGGTAATTACCAAATTAGCATGGATGAGATTTTTCAAAAGAATATCTGGAGACAGGGGGAGCATGAGAGGCTATCCCTGGAAGCTTTATAAGGTAGGTGTGAGCAAGGGGGTGAGGAGTAGATTTTTTGCAAGTGGTAGGTGATTGGAATGCATTGAGAGTGTGGTGAGTGAGCTGTGTATGTGAGAGTGAAAACTCCCATGATGAGTCTCTTGTTACTGAATGGAGGTTTGTTGATAATAATAATAATAATTTTTTTATACACAGGTAAAAATATAGTTTATTCTTAGCTTTTGGACACCAGTTTATTATACATAAGTAGGAAGACAATGTTTGCACTTGGAACCTTTAGAGTTTCAGAGATGATTAAAATCTTGCACAGCTTTTATTGGCATGTATTTCTTTCATACTGTATTACTAAATGATGAGATCTTAAAAGGGACGTATATTCACCTTTTATTGTTTTGATCAAGGATTTTACAAATATCTGAAATGAGAAATCAGATAGAATTCTAGAATATGTAAAATGCTCATCAGATAAAACTTGAACGATTTTGTCACTGATCATAAGTTCACTTAGAAAGAAATATCTTTCAGATACAAGCTGCTGTATATATTCTTGACTTCTCCCTAGTTTCTGAGAAGAATCAACTATTCAAAACAGTAATAAAAGGAAATGCAATAAACCCTTCAGAGGTCTGTCTGTTAAGTAGTGCAGTATGAGGAGAACTCATTCTAAATATTATGAAACTTTTCATGCTTGTACATGCAAATATTTGCTTATTGAGTATAAAAAAAAAAAAAAAAAGGATATTTATTATTATCTTTCCTTAAAATCAATTGATGTATTGATTTTAAGATTCTATTCTAATTAAATAGAAATTCTAATTAAAATTCTATAAATTTTAAGAATACAGGAATACCATGTATAGCGCGGTTTTGAACAACGCGGTTTTTATCATTACACTTATCATTATTACAATGACATTGTCAACACTGACTGGCGACTCCCGGGCACAGCAAGTGACAGTCAAGAGCCAGTAATTATTCGATTGGCTCTCACGTAGACACGTTCTTTTCCAGCGGCATTTTATTATTTACGTTAATATTAGTATTTAATTTTTTTTTTATTATTTAAGTATGAGTGAAATGAGACAAAACAAAGAAGACACTGTTGGAGTAACAGAAAAACGCAAGTGGTTGACATTAGAGAAGAAACTTGAAATTATAAATTGTCACGAGAATGGCGCTTCATTTGCTAAAATAGCACGTGAGAATTCAGTGAATGAGTCATCTGTACGAAGAATTATTCAGAGCAAAGAAAAGATTAAACAACATGGAAGGAGCACCGCTTCTTATATGTCAAAGTGATCGCGAGAAATCTATCTATATTTTACAATGGAAAATATAGAACGCCTTCTAATGATCTGGATTGAAGATTGTAATCAGAAAAAGATTCCTTTGAGTCAAATGATAATCCAGGCACAAGCAACAAGTCTATATGACAAAATAAAAGAAAATGAAGGAGGTACAACCAGTGAAAATTTTATAGCAAGTCGCGGGTGGTTCTACAATTTCAAAAAACGTATGGGACTCCATAACGTAAGAATCCAAGGTGAAAGTGCATGTGCTGCACTAAAACTGCAGAATTATTTCCCAATGAATTGAAGGAGCTTATTGAGAAGGAAGGCTACACAGATGATCAAATTTTTAATGCTGACGAGACTGGCTTGTTCTGGAAAAGAATGCCATCGTGCACATTTCTAGCAGAGAAGAAAAAAACACAAGCTGGGTATAAAGTGTCAAATGACCGACTGACACTTTTACTAGGAGGTAATGCATCAGATGATTTAAAATTGAAGCCACTGTTAGTGTACAGAGTGGAAAACCCAAGAGCTCTTAAGGGCTTTACAGAGAACAATTTACCTGTTCGTTGGCGTTCGAATAAAAAGAGTGGGTGACTCGTTCAATTTTCGGAGACTGGTTTAAAACTTGTTTTTGCCCTGAAGTTAAAAGCTATTGTAAAAAGAATGATATTCCTTTCAAAATTTGGCTTTTATTAGACAATGCGCCAGGCCATCCAACTCTATTGACTGACTTAGATGAAAATGTCAAGATTCATTTTTTTCCTTAAAACACAACATCAATTCTGCAGCCGATGGATCAAGGTGTTATCTCCACTTTCAAGGCTTACTATTTAAGACGAACTTTTGCTCAAGCTATTAAAGCTGCAGCAGAAGAAGATTCTTGGACTTGGAGTGAATTTTGGAAGATATTTAACATAAAAGATGCCATTCAAAATATTTATGAATCTTGGCAAGAGGTGACTTAAAGCAACATGAGAGCCGTGTGGCATAATATCTTGCCGCATTGTTCAAAGGCCTTTGTTGCCTTTGCAACACAGAAAAAGGAAATCTCAACAGAAATTGTGCAGATGGTCAAAGATCTTGGTTTTACAAGTTTAGATTGTAACAATGTGAAAGAATGTATTGATTCTCATTCAAATGATCTGGATGATGAAATCCTTTTGGAGTTGGAACAACAACGAGCCTATGAAGCAGAAGATGAAGATGACCACCACTGATGTCACGGTTGAAGAATTTTCCTTTGCTGACCTTTCAACTTTTCTGAGAAAAATCGACGAAGCTTCCGACTTTCTCATAAATGCTGACCCGAATTTGGAAAGAAGCATCAAAGTGAGACAAAGTCTCAATAATGCCATCAAATGCTACAGAGATCTAGTACTTGAAGAGCCAAAGAAGACAAGGATGGTTCACCGAACACTAAAAGACTACTTTAGTAAAAAGTAAATTACTGTATGCTAAAATTGAAGCAATATTTGTTTTGTTTTTTACAACTTTTATATCAGTTTAAACCTTTATAAATAGACCTCGAACAACGCGGTTTTGCATAGCGCGGACGCTTCTTGGAACCAATTAACCACGCTATACAAGGTATTCCTGTATAGTATTAGTATTATTTTACAGGCAACCATGGAGTCTTGACTCCATGGTGACCTTGCTGAGCATTCACCATGAACTTGGACAACATTCGCTGCTTCATTCGCTACTTGCCATGCAAAAAAAATCTCCTTTTCACTTTCTTACAGTAGCCTTTATACAGTTTCCAGGGATGATCTTATGTACGCCCATTGCCATTTGCAATTTATTTATTTATTTATTCATATGGCATGAATATCAAAACATGCAGTACAATACACTTTAATAACATATAAAATTAAAAGTCAAAAGTCATTTTAAAAACCAATAAAATTAAAAGGTTACATCCATATTGGTCAGATAGTTCATAGCTTCGGGTGTAGCACTTAAAAAGTTCAATTTGTCTCCTGAATATGCTCTGAGATAACACTGAGTCACAATATGGTTCACAGTTTGTCTCTGAGCTCCACAATCATAATGCAGGGATGGTCGTTTACCCCATTTAAAAAGCATGTCTGCACATACACCATGACCAGTTCGTATTCTATTAAGCTGAGTCCAGGATTTTCGTGGGAGGTGTGAGCAAGCATCAAAACTTTCTTGTAATTCAGAAATTAATTGTGCCATTTGCAATATTTCTCCTCTATCTATCTGACAGGCTTCTGACACCAACTTATATATATCTCCATCATATCACCTCTTCTCCTCCAATCTACCAAGCTCTGCAGACTAAATTACCTTAATCTGGTATTATAATCATATTCCAGAGTCCTAAGACAGTCTCTTAATCACCTGCCTCTTAGGCACTCTCTCTGATGTTTACTTTTCACTCAGATAACTCGTGATCAGATTGTGCACTGAAATCCAAATATGCCCTGATTAGTGCCTTATACAGAACTGTCACTTCTTATCTCTCATTTGTCTTTGCATTATAGCAAACATTTTCTGGTCAACTTTTTTGCAATTTTTTTCAACATTCCTAAATGTCTTCTCTCCTCTACTTCCTCCATTATAATACACTTTGTCCAGTTTTCTGTAGCCACAGTGCATGATTTTACACTTAGCGATGGTGAAGTGATATCCTCATTCTTCAGCATACCAACTTATTCAAATCCTTTGGCAACATTACATCATATTAAAGCTTCCTGACATTGCTTTTCACAATTTAGCATTATCTACAAACAACTAAATATCTCCTCTAAAACCATAGCTGCATTATCGATATATCAATTAATCAAAGTCCTAGAAATGGACACTGTGGTATCTCATTTCTCACCTTACCCATGAAATTGCATCCCTATACACAACTTAATAGTACCTATTGACCAACAATCTCTGTCATGAGGTATCTTTCAAACACTTTTTTAAAATTGAAAAAAAAAAAAAAAGTATCTTCCCTGTCCAATACACTTATCGTCCTATAAAATGTAACCAGGTTACTAAATAAGTTCATCCCTGAATACCCATGCTGTTCTCTCAAAAGATTTCTGTACTCATTTATGAGTATAAAAATCAGTCCATGTTTATTCTTTCTCTAACTCTATTAACAATTTTGTCTTCTAAATTAGTCTGTCACTTGTCAGTACTGCAATACTGTCAGATCTTATATTTCTGTTTTCAAGGACATCAATCCATCTCCAGGTGGATTGATGTAATCAGTCCACCTAGATCTAGGTCTTCCTCTAGGTATTTTTGTCCTGCCATCAAACACCTGTTTTGCTAATATTTCCTCTCCCATTCTGTTGAATGTGTTAATTATTTAACCTCTTTACTAGTTGAACAGACTTGGATTCTCATTTTTGTACAATGGCATTCTTGATTTTTCTTTCTTTTCACTCTTCTGGGATTGTTCCTTGCCAGATCCTTCTTGAACAACCAAGTCAAGAACTGTCAGCTATCCCGAATATACACTGGTGACATCCATTCAGTCCCATAGCCTTATTAACATTAAAAGCTCATTGAATACTACTCGTAATTTTCCAACATGAAATATAATGACAAAATAGTCATTGAACATTTCCACTGTACATACATTCACTGGGTGTGACACTTGAGTGCAGTCAATCTCCAATCTCCAGCAACTTAAGCAAGCTGTAGATTTTTTTTTTTCACTTGGTTTTAAATTAAAAAAAAAATGCCAGGAAGATATATTCTAGTATAATTCTTTATCTAAGTGTAATCAAAGTTTTTGTGTGAAATTTTTTTATGACTAGGCTACTTGTATATAGAAGCTAAGGATTTCATATGAGTTGCTTTAGTATCCCATAATGCAAAGCACACATCCTTTTGGGTATGTATAATGCTATGCATTATGGGAAGGGCCACTAACTAGACTAGTTTCAACCTTTATTGAAGTCTCATCAGTAGGAGTCAGACCCAGAAGAGAGATATATATGCAGAAGTCATATATATATCCCATATATGAGTAGTGACAAGATGTCACACCTTATTTTAAAATAATCTGGATTAAAACAAGTTGTAGAAAGTGCTCTAAACTTGTCCTAATCCAGAGTATTTTAATAATAAGGTGGGATATCTTTTCACTACTTGTATATGGAATATATGCAGGGTGTCCCAAAATTCACGCAAGAAGTAATTTTGATAGAAAACACAGGTTTTTAATTAAAAATTGTAATTTCTTATTGATTCATAAAGTATACAGTATAGGGTTATGCATGGAATAGCATATCGGGTAAATGGCTTCCACGGCTTTGCTGGCACATATGCACTCTTTTGTCAAAATTTTCCATGACCGTTTTGCATAAATGTGGCTGAATTTTGTTGACAGTTCTCAATTTCCTCCTTCAAGGCGTGGGTGGTTGTTGGCTTGTTGGCATAAACCTTAGACTTCAAAAAACCCCAAAGAAAAAAAGTCCAACGGCGTTAAATCACATGATCTGGGCGGCCAGTTCTGATCACCAAAATGGGAAATTACACGATCAGGAAATGACTCATGCAGTAATTGAATTGTTTCTCAGGCTGTATGGCATGTGGTACCGTCTTGTTGAAACCACATGTCGTCCACATCCATATCTTGCAATTTAGGCACAAAAAACTGGATTATTATGTCGCGATAGCGAGCACCATTAACTGTTATTGCCTTATCATCCACATTTTCGAAGAAGAATCGACCGATGATGCCTCCAGCCCAAAATCCGCACCAAACAGTGACACGTGGTTGCATTTGTTTCTCAACAATCACTCGTGGATTTTCTGAACAATGTGACAATTTTGTCGATTAACAAAGCCATCAAGATGAAAATGAGCCTCATCGCTGAAGATGATTTTGTTTGAAAAATAAGCATCCACTTGTTGTTGTTCCATAATCCATTCAACGAACTCTCTTTGCTGTGTGTGGTCAGTAGGCTTCAGTTCTTGAGTCAATTGAACTTTGTAAGCATAAAGATGCAAATCTTTCGTGAGAATACGCTGTAGAGAGCTTCTCGAAATGCCCAATTCAAGAGCACGGTGCCGAATTGATGTTCCTGGACTCTCAGCAACACTCTCACGAACTGATTCGATATTTTCTGTTGAACGACTTGTTGAAGGACGGCCAGCGTGTATAAGATCACTAATTGATCCAGTTTCCTTGAATTTTTTAATTAATCTTTTCACAATTGATGAAGTTAAATCACTATTCCGACCATATTTTGTACGAAAATTGCGAACTGTAGCTGCCAAACCTTTATTATTTTTAAAATATTGCTCAACAATGAAAATGCATTGTTCTTTCGTGTAGCGCTCCATTTTTAATAACCATGAACTGTCAGCTGTCACGCTGTCTTTTTTTTCTCGTTGGCAACGCTTTACCGCACAAATGGCACTAAATTTAAATCTTGCGTGAATTTTGGGACACCCTTTATGATTTCTGCATTACTTCAACATTGGTATCTCTTCTTTGTCTGACTCTCACTGATGAGATCTCAAAAAAGGTCCAAGCTGGTCTGGGTAGTCTCCCTTCCCATAATGCACAGCATTATACACAACCAAACTGATCAATGTTTTGCATTAAGATACTATGGAAATTAATGTTAAGTCATTAGCTTCTATGTACAAGTAGCCTAGTTATTATTATTATTATCTTGGGCAACTCCAAGGAGTCGATAGACTCATCGAGGGAAGCCCTGGCATCATGTCAAGAACAACTATTCGATATTCACACACTACTATCATACTTCGCCTTGAACTCATTCACAGTCATGGCACCCACAACAGACTCTGGCAGCTTATTCCACTCATTCACCACTCTCCAAGTAAAAAACCTAGCTCTAACACCCTTGCTAATAACCACACTCTTGCCCAGCTTTCATGTATGGCCCATAGTCCTCCCACCACCAGTCCTATTCTCAAAAATATCTTCTGAATTAATCTTATAGAAACCCTTCAGTAATTTGAATATCTCAGTCATATCACCCCTTTTCCTCCTTCATTCCATAGACCTGCTATCATCTTGGTCACTCGTCTCTGGCTCATTTCCATCTCCTCCCCATCAGGAAGAAACCCTGGCGCCCATATCTGGGCACAGTAGTCTAGATGGGGTCTTATCAAGGCTCGATACAGAGGAATAATAACCTGTTTGTCTCTGCTTATTAAAGTATTTTTCAGCAACCAAGTGATTTGATGAGCTGATTTAGCCACTTAGCACCCACAACATACTCTGGCAGCTTATTCCACTCATTCACCACTCTCCAAGTAAAAAACCTAGTTTGAACATCCCTGCTAACCACACTCTTGCCCAGCTTCCATGTATGACCCCTAGTCATCCCACCACCAATCCTATTCTCAAAAATATCTTCTCGATTAATCCTATAGAAATCCTTCATTAATTTGAATGTCTCAATTATATCACCCCTTTTCCGCCTATCAACCAATTTTTGCAACCCACAAATCTTCAACCTGTTCTCATGAGGTTCATTCCACAGACCTACTATCATCTTGGTCACTCGTCTCTGGATCCTCTCCACCTCCTCCCCATCAAGAAGAAACACTAGTGCCCATATCTGAGCACAGTAGTCTAGATGGGATCTTATCGAGACTCGATATAGAGGAACAATAACTTGTTTGTCTCTGCTTGTTAAAGTATTTTTCAGCAATTACGTGATCTGATGAGCTGTTTTGGCCACTTTTGCAATGTGCCCCCTAAACTTCAACTCCCTATCCACCAACACTCCCAAATCCCTGGCCTCATCAATCTCCTGGAGTACGGTTCCATCATCATCATCAAATTCCTGCCATGTACCCACAAGGGGGTGTACAGGATATGATAGTACTACATGAAAAAAAATTTACGTCATTACTAACTTCCTGAAAACAAACCCCAACTCAACATCACTAGAGTTAAAGATCGGTACTATCAACGTAAGAAGCCTGAATGGCAAAGAAATGGAGCTAGCTGAGGAATTAGATAAGTACCAGATCGACATAATAGGGGTGACTGAAACAAAAAAGACCAAAACTGGTGAGATCTTTCTGAGCAATAAATACAAAATGTTATATTCAGGCAATAACAATCAAGGAAAAGAAGGAGTAGCCATAGTATTCAACACAAAATACGAGGCTAATCTTCTTGAATGGCAGTCAGTCTCAAGTAGAGTAATGTGGGCAAATATGAGAATGGGAAACTGGACAATGAGACTTATTTGTGCCTATGGTCCCACAGAAGGTTCTACTAAGGTAGAAGTGGAGGAATTTTTTGACGCTTTAGAAAAAGCAACTGACACAATGAAAAAGGAAAAGTTGGTCCTTGTTGGGGATCTAAATAGCAGAGTAGGAAATGATTGCCAGACATACAAATATATTTTGGGAAAATTTGGAGAAAAGAGCAAAGCTAATAATAATGGCAAATATCTGTTGGATTTCTGCTCAGGACATGGACTGGTTATTACTAACACCATGTTCCAACATAAAAATGTGCACAAATTCACATGGAGAGAAGAGGCTAGGAATAAGAAAAGTCTCATTGACTATGTTATTGTTGATAGTGATGTTTTCCCCATGGTGCAGGACACCAGAGTGTACAGAGGATTTGAAATTGGAAGTGATCACTATTTAGTCTTGAGCAGGATAAAATTGAATTTCATATTGAAAAGAATAACATGTAAGAAAGTTTTAAAGCAAATAAAAGTTGAGCAGCTCTCAGATGTGAACTGTAGACTAAAATACAGAAAGATTATTGAAAAGAAAATGAAAGAGTTTGAGAACAGGAATCAAACCTTGGAGATTCAGTGGCAAACTCTGAAGAAAACATTGATTGATTCTGCCAGAGAGGCATGTGGTGAGGTTGTGTGCAAGGATAAAAAACTCAGAACTCCCTGGTGAACACAGGAAGTTAAAGAGGCAGTGAAGGAAAAGAAGAAAGCATATCAAAAGTTCCTGGCAAATAAGTCAGCTTTTACTCTTACAGAATACAGAGACAAATGTAAGAAAGCTAAACAAAAGTCATGGGAGGACTTTGCAAGAATATAGAAAATAAATATCAAGAAGGTGGCAAAATATTCTGGAGGTTGTTGAAGAAGCTTAGGAATGGAGGAAAGAGTGCTGTAAAAGGAGTTAGAGATGATAAAGGTGACATGAAAACGGTAGAAAAAGATATCCTTGATGTATGGAGTAATTACTTTGAAAAACTGCTAAATGAAACAAGCAGTGATGACAGCACAGTGATAAAAAACACTGACCAGGCATGCAGTCAGGAATACATATCCATACTTGAAGTAGAAAAAGCCATCAAAGGCTTGAAATGTGGAAAGGCAGCAGGAGTAGATGATATTCGACCAGAAATGCTGAAGTATGGTGGTATAAGAGTCTTACAGTGGCTGCACTGCATAGTTCAGAAAGCCTGGACAGAGGGATGAATTCCCGATGATTGGAGTAGAGCTCTCATAGTACCCATATATAAAAAGGGAAATAAAACTGAATGTGAGAATTACAGAGGTATTTCCCTACTAAGTGTTCCTGGCAAGATCTATGCAAGTATACTTGAGAAACGGTTGAGGGCCAAAATCTGATCCTGACAGGCCAAATAGAGGCTGTCAGGATCAGATCTTCACTTTACGACAAATAGTCGAGAAAGCATGGGAATATAACAAAGATCTGTATTTAAGTTTTGTCGATTTGGAAAAGGCATATGGCAAGGTGCCAAGAGAGAAGCTATTCAATACGCTGCAGTTATATGGTGTCAATGGGGCATTATATCAAGCAATACTTAGTCTTTATTTGAGTTGTGAGTCAGCAGTTAGAATTGAAGGCTGTATAGGAAGATGGTTTAATGTTAAATCTGGTGTAAGACAAGGATGTACATTATCCCCTCTGTTTATTCATTATCTATATGGATCACATTATGAAGGAAAGTGGTATTAAACCTGATATCAAAATTGGAGATGTTAATGTCAACTCTTTGCTTTATGCGGATGATGTTATACTTCTAAATAAATCCGCTACAAGTCTGCAAGATTCTCTGACTAAATTCAATTGCTGTTGTAATAGATATGGTATGAAGGTCAGCAATAAAAAGACAAAGACAATGAAAATAGGCAGAATCATTGAAAATGTCAACTGTGAATGGAGAACCTGTGGAACAAGTGAAACATTTCAGCTACTTAGGCACAATTTTTACTGAACATGGTAAATTAAATATAGAAATAGACAACAGAATCAGCAAAGCTGGTATGGTAGGAAGTCAATTGAGTAAATTCATATGGAATAAGAGAGAAATTAGTCGGAACACTAAATTAGCTGTATACAAGACAGTGTTCAAACCAGTTTTAACTTATGGATCTGAGAGCTGGGTCAGAAGTAAAACACTTGACCAAAGACTAGAGACCGCAGATATGAGAGTCCTGAGAAAGATTAGAGACGTGAACAGATGGCATCAATGGCAATATCATATTAAAAATGAGGATATTAGGAAAGAACTTGACATTGTCAGCATCCAGGAATGCGTTAGCTGAGCTAATCTCAGGTGGTATGGTCACTTAAATAGAATGGGAGAGGAAAGATTAGCAAAACAAGTGTTCTCTGCCAGGTTGGCAGGAAAACGACCCAGAGGAAGACCAAGATATAGGTGGATTGATACGGTACAAAGTGCCTTAGATGGTAGAAATATAAGATCTGATAATGTTGGAGTCTTGACAAGTAACAGACTGATTTGGAGGAAAATTGTAGATAGGAAGTTAGTAATGATGTAATTTTTTCATGTAGTACTGTCATATCCTGTACACCCCTTGAGGGTATATGGCAGGAATTTGATGATGATGATGATGATGATGATTGATTTATTATTCGGACACTAGGTATACAGTCAGCCATTGCTTCATGCAAACACTTCTTTACATGCAGTATCAACTTCTAGTCCTTGCAGTTGTACATGCCATGGCACTGAACCGATCAATCTCCTAAGCTTGTCATACTTACCAGTCCGATAATTTCACATGTACCCCCGTCTTAATTGTAAAATCCATACCTTTAGCCACCTCCCAAGTTAAGACCCTATGATCACTCTCACCAATTGGTGGCAACGTGGTCATATTCGTTACAGTCAAATTCTCAGATGCAGTTACCATGTCAAGCACTCTCTGACCCCTAGTATTTTCCATTACATGCTGTCGCAAATAGTTATCCCTTAATAACCGCATAAAATCCAATTCCTTCCTCCTATGTGTCCTCTCCTCCTTCCAATCAATATTACCATAGTTGAAATCTCCCATAATAATTACCCTCCTTCCACTCATTTCTTCTATTTGCTTATGCATACTATTTCCACCATCTATTCCATCACCTGGTCTATAGCAGCACCCAACTGTATATTTAGTTCTGCTAATTTCAATTTCACACCAAATAGCTTCAAATGTGCTCTTTTCTCTATCCTGCAGTTTCACTTCTATTCTTCTTGGCTGTAGCTCATCAGCTATCATCAATAACACTCCTCCCCCCATTTTATTCTCCCTGTCACTCCTGAACACACCATGCCCCTCACATTCATTCCCACTGCCACTGTGATGAAACTTTCTTTATCAGACTACATAACTGTAGAATTTTTAGGATTTCTTTACTGCCTCAGCCAATCTCTCTTAATATTGCCAATTTCTCCATTCCCAGTACATTCATTACCTTCTTTTGCCTGGTCACATTCCTGTGTAGCATATCATTTAACCATACTTTGCTTGAATTATTACAATTTATATAAAAATTTGCAGAACTGCAGTATCCACTAGGACATTACAAATTTTTCTTGGTGAGAGAGGGGGGGGGGGTCTGTGTTTTCAGACTCTTAGTTAAGACCTGAACTTATAAAAAGGGCACAAGACTTGGTATTACTCTGAAAGATGATGTATATGGTATTCAAAATAATGTTAGCAATGGCATAAATGTTTTGTTGAACCAAGGTGTTCAACAAAAGCATTGAAGAGTGTAGCAAACAAGGCCAAAATGGGCTTGTTATCTACTTCAAATGTGCTATCTACTTTTCAGACAAATGATGGAATTGGCTCAAACTCAGATGAGAGTGTGGTCATTTCTGCATAATGTATCTGTGAAGAATGCCATGATAAGGAAATAGAACATTTGTACTTATAATGTCAGAACTTTGAAGGGAGAAGAAAAAGAAGAGTGTGTAATGCAATGAAAAAGTAAATTGAGATATACTTGGACTTTCTGAAACTGGAATAGAATTAAAATACTGAAACAAGCAAGTATATTTTACATACTGCTGGGGAAGATTATGGTTAAGTAAGAGTTTAAATTATGGTTCATAAAAGTTGGAAAATAGCATTCTTGAATTTAAAGCAATCTCCCAGAGATTTACATCTCTTAGACCGAAAAACAATAAGTGGAATAATTTCAGTGTAACACAAATCTATGCACCTATCTCCAATCATTCAGATATTACGTTTTCTGTGAGGATCTCTCTCTCTAGCACTCTCACAGATAATACATGTCATTGGAAATTATAATGGGAGGTTTTAACTGTAAATTAGGCAAGAAACAACAGGGAGAAAGTGCTTTAGGTGTAGCCAAATAAATGAGAGAGGACAAAGACGCTGAATATTCAGAGCCAGTTATTGTAAGTGACACTTTCTTTAAAAAATGAAACAAATGAAAGTGGACCCAAAGATCAACAAATAGAGAAGTTTATGGTGAAATTGATTATTATTATTTTCTCAAGACCCCACATAATCAAAGACTTATCATGGGCAGTCCCTTTTCAATATGCATGTCTCATCATACATGCCTTAAATATGTTCAAATTATCTAGAGACACCACACTCTCAGGCAATGCATTCCAATCATTCATAACTCTATGCAAAAAAGCTTGCTTCTCTCTTGCCTATGCTTATACAGCTTCTAGGGATGATCTCTGTTCCCCCCCCCCCCCACATATCCCACCACTTTATGAAAAGCTTCTTCAGTGTTAATCCTATAACAAACAATTATCAACTTATATGTCTCTATTATATTACCCCTCTTCCTGCTATCCATTAGACTATAAATTACATCTTCTCAACCTTTCTTAATACTCATTCCATTCAACATTCCAAAGACAGAAACTACTTTAATCAGTTATTTTTGAACCATTTCCAATATCTCTTATCCTTTTGAAAACTAGGAGAGCAAATGCATGAACAGCAGTCCATACATTGCATAATCAAGACCTTATACAATTGGACCATAATCTCTTTACATCTATAAGTCATTGAGCTCTGCATAATTGCCAGAATTCATTGTGCTGTCCTCACAATTTTAGCAATATTTCCTCTAAACTTTAGATCACTAACCACCATCACCTGCAGAGCTTTTATTTCCTCTGCCTCCGCCAATATATCCCCACTTATTTTATACTCCATATTCCATTGTTGTTTTCTGAATTTTAAAACCTTACACTTTACAACATTGAACTGGCAACCCCACTCTTATGGCCATTCATCAATCTATTCAAGTCCTCTTGTAATGCCACAACATATACTCAACTCTTAGTTCTTCCATACTTTGCATTGTCTGCAAACAATTGAATATCCACACTCAAATCTTCTGCAATATGATTAACTTATAGGTTAAACAGCAATGGCACTAAAACAGACCCCTGAGGCACACTACTAGTGACTTCCTCGTCCAGGATATTGCTCTTCAATACACAACTTGCTGATATCTATCAGACAGCCAGTCTCCCATCCAATGCACTAATCTAATATCCAATTCCCATCCACCCTAGTTTGACTTTATCTATTTTATTCGTATGGGAGGGTTTCCCCCTGTTCCTCGACTGCCCCTTAGGATTTGTTGAGCCCTCCTAATGAGGGATTAAATACTATATCCTATAACTTTAGCTTGTGTGTACATGGGGCAAATGCGTAGAAAGTCTTATGTGTGCATCGTACATGTTGACTAGTTTTGACGGTAATTTATCAGAACACAGAAAGATAACTAGATAATTATTTATTGAATTATTGCTGATATTTTGCTGGTGTTATAACTAGCATCTTCAGAGCACAAAAACACGGTTTGTTACAGTACGCGACAACAACAACATGGTGTAATAATGGGACTAGTTTGAAAAATTATAGCAACAACACAAAGAATAAAGTGCTAATTAGGCACCCTCTATGTTAAAAAAAAAAAAAAACAGAGAGAGAAAGCAGGCACTAGTTATGTCTTAAGATGACTGTCTCCCAAATCTTAAGCAAATTTATACAGCCATATTTGTTAAGATTCAGAGTGTTTCAAAGCTTCTGTTGCTTCTAAGAACACCCTCTCTGACTTGTAAAAGCTTCTGTGCAGTACTTTTGTTTTCTTCCAGTTGATCCTGTGTGCAGGAGTATCCAAAGCATGTTCTGCTAGACCCGATTTGCCATAGCGATAGTGCCGGATGTATCTTTTATGTTCACATTTAGGGATGTCCACACACTGCGGATGTCCAATAACACGAGCAGGGTACTTCATAGACTCCTGGATGTGATAAAGGAGAGATGCTGCCCTTGGGTGAACAGATGAGAGTTCGTATCAGGGAAAAAAACAGAGCCAGGAAAAGATTCCATAACACTCATGCGCCACAAGATAAAACAAATCTAAACAGACTCATGGGGCTGTCTATTACACTCTGACCTAAATGCCATCTTATGCGTCAGAGAACCCACCATTATAGCCGGGGATCTGAACTCCAAGCACCCTGCATGGAATTGCAGATCCACCAACAAGAACGGTTGCATCCTTTCCAACTTCATAGGCTCACACAATGCTGTTGTGGCAGGCACCACTGAACCAACTCATCTTAGTATGTTTGGAACTGCGGACATCCTGGATATACTCAAGGCTCACAGAGACCATTTATGGGAAGAAAAGTTAGCCGCTATCTACCTACTGATCACTCTGTCTGGAAATTACTAAGAAATATAAAAATCAAAGGCAAATCTCTTACCCCAATACTCTCTGACCAGGGCCTTGTACACACTGATGCGGACAAGGCAGGCCATGGTAAGAAACTTGGAAGAGCAGTGCAAACCAACATATGGAAATCTAGACTTCAATCAATTATACAAAATTCACAGACAGGTTAGACACTCACTCAAACTTCCTGATACCAGTACTGACCACATTGTGTACCCACATCACCTAGTGAAATATATAATATTATTAAAAACTTAAAGAATAAAAAATTAACACACAGTCTGAATACAATGCGTAGTTGATGTTTATCGAGAACTCTAGATATCTTTTTTGATGTGTCTTTGATGTATGAGATGGTGACTGTTTTGTTGTAGTTCTCCATGGTGGATAGTGGGAGGGGTTTCTTGGGAGCATTTATATTTTGTCTATCTTATAGGGGATTATAGCCATTGGCTAAGAAGGTGTGACGTAAGTGAGCCAGTTCAGCAGCAAGAGCATTGTCATTGGAACAGATTGCTCTTGCTCTGTGGGTAAGCTTTTTTAAGATACCATACTATTAAGAAGGGTGATGGTGCGATTGTTTGTGTAAATATCTCCCTGTATGTGTGGGTTTTCTAAAAACTGAGAATGATAAGGAACCATCTGGAAGATGTGTAATTAGTGTATCCAGTAAGGGCAGACAGTTATTGTAAAGCAGATTTTTGGGTGTGGCTATTTAAATGCGCTAAGAATGTATCCAATGTGCCTGGGCCATGTGGCCAAATAGCAAACACATCGTCAACATAGCGTAGCCAAAGCGTTGATTTGAGAGTGACTGTATTGATAGCTAGTTTTTCCAGGTGTTCTATGTAGAAGTTGGCTGGGGGGGCAGGGGGGGGGAGATGTGGCCAAAATCCTAATTCAGTCCAACCCTCCCAAAAATAATATCCTACATATGGAAATCATTGCTCTAAAAGAGCTACATAATAATAACCAGATTATCATAACAAAAGCAGACAAAGGTAACGCAACCGTGGTGATGGATACAACAGAATATGAAAACAAAATGCACACAATTCTAAAAGACCAGTCAACATACAAAATTATAGATCGCAATCCCACCAACGCACAAAAGAATAAGGTACATAAATTACTGAAAAAATCACTTCCTAGCCTAAAGAAACAGTAAACAAATTCAAGCCCTTCCACGTTAAAACACCCAGGATATATGGAGCACCAAAAATTCACAAACAAGGTACAGCCTTACGCCCTATTGTGGATAGTATAAATAGTCCCACATACAACCTGGCTAGACATTTAGCTGAACTACTAGCCACTCTCACAAACAATTCTCCCTCCTTTGTCAAAAATTCAGGCTGCCTAAAAAGTATTTTAGAACACTATACCTTAGAAAAGTTCAGACATAATGGTGAGTTTTCATATCACCTCACTATTCACAAATGTACCACTAATTGAAACCCTTGATCTGCTAAAGTCACACTTTCCCCCTGATATATTTGAATTATTTAAATTCACAATACATGTAGTATGATATTTCTGATGAAAAGGGAAAATATACAAACAATTAGATGGGACTATAATATATTTAGTTTAATCCTTTATCCAAGTGTAAGCAAACAAAGTTTGCACCTGAAGTATCTTCAGGACTGAGGCAACTTGTGGTAAAGGTGGACCAAGCTCTCATCACTCCTTGTCTTAGTATCTCCCATAATGCAAAGCACACCTCCTTGCAGACATGTATAATTAATGCTATGCATTAAGGGTAGGGCCACTACCTAGATTGGTTTCGACCTTTATGCTCACCCCACCACCGAGCAGAGCTGCTCATTTGCTCATATCTCATTTGAGGGATAACAGCAACAGCCATGCCTCAGTTAACTTCATGGGCAACAGCATTGCCATTCATTACCCCCCTCCCCACACACACACCTAGGACCTGGGTGACAGCAACAGCCGAGTCTCAGTTAAATCTTCATGGACTACAGCATTGCCATTTCAAGCTTCCAACTGGTTTCAAGACTCAAGCTTCCAACTGGTTTCAAGACTCAAGCTTCCAACCGGTTTTGACCTTTTTTTGAGGTCTCATCAGTGGAAGCCAGACCCAAAGGTGGTGATACCAAGGTGGAAGCAATGGAGAAGTCATATTTACCTATAAGAGTTGTCAAAAGGTGTCTCACCTTATTATTAAATTACTCGGGATTTAGAGAAAGATGTTAAACGTTTATTCCACTTGGTTGGCTATAATAAATTTAGTTTAATCCTTTATCCAAGTGTAAGTAAACAAAGTATGCACCTGAGGTGTCTTCAGGACTGACGCAACTCGTGGTAAAGGTAGAGCAAGCTCTCATCACTCCTTGTCTTAGTATCTCCCATAATGCAAAGCACATCTCCTTCACGACATGTATAATCCTATGCATTAAGGGAAGGGCCACTACCCAGACCAGTTTCGACCTTTATTGAGGTCTCGTCAGTGGGAGCCAGACCCTTAGTTACACTTGGATAAATGATTAAATTAAATTTATTATAGTCTAACCAAGTGGGAAAAAACTTCCAACATCTTTCTCTAAATCCAGAGTAATTTAATAATAAGGTGAGACACCTTTTTGCAACTCTATAGGTAAATGACTTCTCAATCACTTCTACCTTGGTATCACAGGGTTTTGGTTTGCGTTTATTATGTGTCTTGAAGATCATGCAATTTTGAATAAGTGCTCTTACCAAATCAGTTCAGAGTCCTGCAGAAGTGCCAGTAAGGCTATAACTGCATGGTAAGCTTTTTTTTTTTTTTGTAAGTCAACATTAACAGAATGGAACAGCAGCCAAAGGAGACAACATATGAAGAAGTATATTGGGAATTTATCAGACTTGGCGAGCTACTCAACAAAAATTGGCCAGGAAAGGTGAAACTTTATGATACGTTTCTCCCGGTAAGTGTCACAGACGTTGACGCCGAGATTATGGAAGATCAGTCAGAATTGGCAAACCCCACTGCTTCTGATTTTCAAGAAGTCCACGTACATAAAAAGGGAGAACAACTGATGAACCACTCAAAGACAACACAATGGAACAATACGATCATGTTTCGGACTCCACTGCCTCTCCCAAAGAAAAGGTGCCTCCGATTATATTACAAGAGAAGCAGAGATGGACAGCTTTAAGATCAACTATGTCCAACCTAAACATTGCCTATGTAATGGCCAAAAATGTAGACGAAGGAATAAAGATATATCCTACAACAGTGTTAGATTACAGGCATCTAACAAAAGAAATGGACAATATACAATATACAATGGACAGTATACAATTTTCATACCTTTTCGCTCAGCTCGGAGAAAAATTTGAAAGTGGTCCTCCGTGGCATCTGTGTAGACATTGATACAGAAGATATAGTTGCTGATCTTAATTTATAGGATCTACCTCAAGTTAAGGTCAGCAGAATGTACAGATCCAACAAATCTCCCATGCCGTTAGTTCTCGTAGAGATCCATAACATATATAAAAATATCTACAACTTGAAAACAATCTGCGGGCTCATAGTCACACCAGAGCCACTCCGAAAAAGGGCATCTTCTGGGCAGTGCCATAGGTATCAAAAGTTTGGTCATGCCCAGAAATTATGTAAAGCTGAATTTAGATGTTTGAAATGTGGGGACAGCCACCCAACCAATATCTGCACAAAGCCAAAAACAACCACGGCTAAATGTGCCAACTGCGGTGGCCCCATCCTGCAAACTACAAACTACAAGGGATGCATTCAGCACCCAAAAAATAGATAGATGGAAACAGCCAAACAGTCCTCTTCCTCTAATACAAGAACACCAGAGGTCCCTGCACTACAGCCAGAGGCTCAGCATCCACAGGCAGAGACCTTCAAAGACAGAGTAAACCAAAAGCAAACAAGAACTTATGCTGACGTGGTCCGTACAAACAAATCAGCACCTACTAATCTATCAGCTGTTGTTGCAGCCTCTCTGGCCGACATGCTACATGACTTCAGCTTGTCAAACCCTTCAGCAACCTCCACCAAAAGATTTCTCCTTGAAACACAGATCATCCTCACAGCGCTAATTGATGAGTAGAAACAAGCTTATTCCATCCTTCTTACAGATCATTGCATGGAATGCTAATAGTCTAAGAAACAAAATTCTGGAGCTTCAAAACTTCACTAACAGATATCAACCAGATGTTATATTAATCAGTGAATCTCTTCTAAGACCTTCAGATAACTCTAAAATAAGGGGTTACCGTCTATACAGAAATGATAGATTGGTCTACAGAGGTGGTGGCACTGCCATCTTCGTTAAAAACTACATCAAGCACAATTCTGTGAACAACCCTCCAACCACTAATCTTGAGATCACGGGTGTGGAGGTGTTCACCAGCTCGGCGGGCAGACTGAAAATCTACTCTGCTTACAACCCACCCCTAAAAACTCTATTACACTCTGACCTAAATGCCATCTTATGCGTCAGAGAACCCACCATTATAGCTGGGGATCTGAACTCCAAGTACCCTGCATGGAATTGCAGATCCACCAACAAGAACGGTTGCATCCTTTCCAACTTCATAGGATCGCACAATGCTGTTGTGGCAGGTCCCACCAAACCAACTCATCTTAGTATGTTTGGAACTGCAGACATCCTGGATATAGCTATCCTGACGGACATTGATCTTCAATACAGCCTAAGATCATTAAATGAGTTGTCATCTGATCACAACCCTATACTACTTCAGATGGGAAGACAACAATTCTGTGAACAACCCTCCAACCACTAATCTTGAGATCACGGGTGTGGAGGTGTTCACCAGCTCGGCGGGCAGACTGAAAATCTACTCTGCTTACAACCCACCCCTAAAAACTCTATTACACTCTGACCTAAATGCCATCTTATGCGTCAGAGAACCCACCATTATAGCTGGGGATCTGAACTCCAAGTACCCTGCATGGAATTGCAGATCCACCAACAAGAACGGTTGCATCCTTTCCAACTTCATAGGATCGCACAATGCTGTTGTGGCAGGTCCCACCAAACCAACTCATCTTAGTATGTTTGGAACTGCAGACATCCTGGATATAGCTATCCTGACGGACATTGATCTTCAATACAGCCTAAGATCATTAAATGAGTTGTCATCTGATCACAACCCTATACTACTTCAGATGGGAAGACAAGAATACCTGTCTCCTCCCCCTCACTCCTATGTATGGTGGGAAAGGTTGTCGGAAGTGCTCAAGGATGGTATTTGCCCTGTTCCTAACATAAATACAAAAGAAGACATTGAATCTGCAATTACAAGCTTCTCCCAACTAATTAACTCCACTATAACAGTTGCTGCCTTCTACAAATCTGTCCAGAAGCCTGGTCATCTGCTGAAGACATTATGAACTTGATCAGGGGAAAAAAACAGAGCCAGGAAAAGATTCCGTAACACTCGTGCGCCACAAGATAAAACAAATCTAAACAGACTCATGGGGCTGTCTATTACACTCTGACCTAAATGCCATCTTATGCGTCAGAGAACCCACCATTATAGCTGAGGATCTGAACTCCAAGTACCCTGCATGGAATTGCAGATCCACCAACAAGAACGGTTGCATCCTTTCTAATTTCATAGGCTCACACAATGCTGTTGTGGCAGGCTCCCACCGAACCAATTCATCTTAGTATGTTTGGAACTGCGGACATCCTGGATATACTCAAGGCTCACAGAGACCATTTATGGGAAGAAAAGTTAGCCCCTATCTCACCTACTGATCACTCTGTCTGGAAATTACTAAGAAATATAAAAATCAAAGGCAAATCTCTTACCCCAATACTCTCTGACCATGGCCTTGTACACACTGATGCAGACAAGGCAGAGGCCGTGGTAAGAAACTTGGAAGAGCAGTGCAAACCTAAATATGGAAATCTAGACTTCAATCAATTATACAAAATTCACAGACAGGTTAGACACTCACTCAAACTTCCTGATACCAGTACTGACCACATTGTATACCCACATCACCTAGTGAAATATATAATATTATTAAAAACTTAAAGAATAAAAAAGCTCCTGGTCCAGACGGCATTTCAAACAGGGTGATCAAGCTATTGCCTCGAAAAGCTGTAGTGCACCTGACCATTATAATAAATGCAATCCTATGACTTCACTATTTTCCTTCCACCTAAAAACTGGCAGATGTAATCCCTATATATAAGCCAGCAAGGACCCACATCTACCGCAAAATTATCGTCCAGTCAGTCTTATCTCCAATCTGGGTAAGGTTGCAGAGAAGGTTATCCTCTCACGACTCCAAACCTCAGTAAATGACCTAAACATCCTCCCTAAAGAACAGTTTGGTTTTCGGCAACACCATGGTACTACCCAGCAAATCCACA